>NW_027509042.1:4230000-4830000 GCF_051911475.1 Siphateles boraxobius
AATTGACTACTTCACTAGTATGTCATCACCAATATTACAGTTAATCGAATCGCCATTAACAGACACCATCTGGTCTTTATTATCATATCAGACTATTGCTGTCCTAGCGTATCTCCTCTTGTCTTTACCTGGAAAGAACCAGTCCACAGAGACGTCAACACTGAGACACGTTGATGACAAGGCCTCATTTTGGAGTAGCAAAAGCGTGATGTGTTTGCCAACTGCTTTTGGTGTCTCTTGTCCTCCTCCTTTCTCTTTCTGTCTCTGTTAAGCTCATAACAGAGAACAGAGCTACAATATGTCTGTGAAACACCCACCATTCCTGTCCATCCCTTTAGCTGTCCAAGCACACTCCCACCAATAGGGTACAATGGGGCTAAAGGAGCATTGACTTTATTGTCCTTTAACACTAGATGGAAAAATACAATTCTGCTCAGCACTTTTCCTAACAACCACTTTTGACAATGCACTTGGAAATTTGGCTGATCCTTGACCTGATCGTGGAAAGCAACACAAAGTTTATTCTGCGCTAATTTGATCTAATATTTAATTATTATTTTTTAAATTTTATATTTACGTAGCAAATGAGAATTGATACAATTATTGACTGTATTTTGAGGCAAAGGTCTTGTTAATGTAATTAAAGCAACAGTTTTTCAATAACGGAAGTATGGACTTTGGGGTAAAGGGCACCCTTGCTGTTGGGGTGAAAGACACAATACATAACATGATAATAAACAGCTGGATGACTTTTCCATTTGTTGACATGAAATGGTTAGATTCAAATGGTAAATATCATACTGTATATTAAGTTAGGTGTCCACCTTGAGATAATCACCATATTTATAGGAAAACCATATTATAAAATATCACATTTATTGTTACTATTGTAAAGCTTTTTTAAATATATATTTTTATATTGGCAGTATATTTATTTATCAAAATAAGCAGAATAAAGTAACTTTGCTGAAGTGATTGTTTTGGACAAGTATTAACTTAGATATTAATCAAAACATATTACTTTAGTTAATTAGTATAAATACTTGGTGCCTTTTGTCCCTTTTTACCCCGTGTGTAGGGTAAAAGATTTGTATGTACGATTTTTAAACAAAACAAACCACTTTTATCATTTATTTTCACATAAAATGTGTTGATCCATCAATGTTCAATAAAAACGTCTGTTTTGTCTGCAATCATACACTATGAGAGCAGTGAAATGCACATTTTTGTTGAGGTGTGCCTTTAGCTCCATTGTATCCTACATGTATACAGCAGACACACACACACTCTTCCTTCTCTTTGTTCTCTTTCTCTTTCTTTTTTTTCCACTTGAAGGGGAGCCAGATGTGCAGTTTCATACCTTTCATTTATTGCTTAATGGTCATTTTACTATTACTAACTATTACTGATGCAAAGGATATTTACAAACCTAAATGTAACTAGAGTCACACAGCCTCAGGTAGCAGAAATCATCTACATGAAGCTGTGTAGCACTCTTTTATTTGATCAAAACATTATGTGGTCATTAGCACATGAAACAGTGGCACGTTTTTACTAGTTTTATCATTAAATATCTCTTTATTTACAGTACTGATACTAATCAATGTGTTTGTCTTTTTTTGTCCTTTGTTTTGTTTTGGCATTATTTTAATTTCATATTTTAATTTTATTACATTTTAATTGATAATGTTTTAATTATCATATTGTTTTAATTTTATATTGTATTTTATTATATTTTATTTATTTTACGTATTCATATTGATATTTTATTTTATTATTTTGTGTTATTTTCACTAAAACTTTAATAATTTTATTTCATTACATTTTATTTGACAATTGCTTAATTTTCTTACTTTTTAATTTTTATATTTAATTTTATTATATTTCATTTACTTTACATATACTTATTTTATTTTATTTTATTTTGTCCTCATCTTGCTGATCCAGAAGAAATGCATATTCCTACTCATATTACCTGTAAGTAGCATTAAATACAAAACATCTAATTTACAATCCCTGTCTTAAATTTATGCATTACTATTATCCATTTCTACAAAGTACTTTTACCAGTTTCTGAGAAGTATTGTAAAACTTCCTTAGTTCATTAAAAGAATAAGGTGAGAGAATGAGAGAATTAAATTAAAATAAGTGACCATTATCTTAGGACCAAATATCTCTTAACTTTGCCATGGCGAACAAAGCTTTTCGAAACCAAGACCTAAGAACTTTAATGTGGCGTAAACTAAATCAGTCTTATACTTCATCACACTTTGCACCAATGTTTTAACTTCACTATACTTCCATGTTCCGTCAAACACAGTAATTTTTTGACCCATAAACCATCTTATGTGCTATATACCTAACAGTTTTTCAGTTTGCCTTGAAATATTAGCAGGCCTACAGTTAAATTGATGTGGCTCCACTGTTATGTTATTCCCTTTGGTCTGCGGACTCCACCTCTACTTTTTATTACTTTTTTTCGTTACGCTTAAACTATTTACTATTACCTCGACTGTTATGCCTTCCTCAGCATTTTACTATACTCTGGATTGTTTAATTTGCTCTGTGTGCAACAGAGCCTAGCTGCAGGATGTTTACCTCACACGTTAAAGGATTTAAAAGCTCAGATTCACAGTTGGACTACTATGTGCATTCTCACCCCTCTCTCCCTGCTCCTGAAATATAGATGAAAGTAACAACACAGCCAGGAGGAGCTCTTTCAAAATAAATGATATCATCTGAAAGGGCATAAACAGACAGCTACAGGCTAAAGCTAGCCGTGAAGCCAATATATTCCCCAAATCCGGAGAGCGAGTCGTTCTCAGTTTCAATGGGGTTATGTTCTGGGTGATGGTTTCAGTATGCGCATGTTCAGGTCGGCACGTGCGGATTTAGTATTGCAGTCGATGATTGTGTCTTCCCTTTTGTCCTTGCCCATTCACATACCGAGTTTACCATTAGCAAAGAGATCTGAGATCTCCCATGTTGTAAAAGCTTTGATAAAAACGTGCAATATGTAATCTGAAACTTTTACATACAAAAGTACATACTTTTAAGATATTAGTAACATATACTATAATAAAACCGATATCACTGTCGGCATATTTTTTTTATGTACTATGATTTTAGGATGGTATAGTAATATAGCAATCATAATATACCATGGTGTTAATGTTTATTCCTGATTTATCAGCATGTTTAAGTTTGTGTGTGCATGCATTTACACATTTGGCAGATGCTTTTATCCAAAGTGACATCCAAAGAAGTCGATACAATTTTAACACTGTGTTCCCTTGGAGTCAAACCCATGACCTTATCCTTGCTAATGCCTTGCCCTACAAGTTAACCTACTGTAACCTTGTGCGTGCATGCATGCAACTGAAAAATAGGGGATAGTGTAAATGATATTGTGAGATGTTCTGCATGCTAACTAATGCTGCTTTGACATGCGCTTTCTCGCTAGCTGCCTTGTCTTTCCATGTTCTCATGTCTCAAATGCATATGCTTTGTGCCATTTCAACAATTGTTTTAGATCAACCTTCTTTATCAATGGACATTTGGTGAATTTCATGCTTAAATGAAGAGAAAAATTTACCCTGAAAAAAACTAATTTTACAGTAGAGATGAAAAGGTTACCGGTTTCACAATAAACCATGATACAATTTTTGAAGGATAGTATTACCTTTGTTTTGAAAGAGTCATGGTAAATACTGTCAAAATAAATTTTTGTTTTGTGTGAAAACATGAAGGAAGGCAGTGAGGGTTTACCACCGCTACAACCTTTAAAACTGAGCGCTGAGGGAAATTATATGAATTTATGAGTGAATAAAGTATATGAATTTTTTTTTAATGAAACGACTGTCTTCAGAAAAGTTTCGATGGCATTTTCGTTTCATCTTACCTCCATATAATGCCTAATAAAATAGTGTTTATTAGCTTAGCGCTCCTTTATGTACAAGGAAACAGCTCTATTTTTGCTTTTCCATAAGCGCCACCTACTGTCAGAGAGTGGGTTTACAATTTCATTCAGCCTAAGTTTTTTATGCACTGTTGTAAATTTTAAGCAATTGATGAAAAATAAGCTAATGTGACTTCAAAAATATGCATAGTGCTCCTAATTCTATTTTTTGTTTGTTGGTTTTCGATATAAACTTGGTTAAATGATTTAAGTTAGTGTAATGATATTTTTTTTAACATTTCCATAAAATTTTAACAATAACCATCATTATTTTGGTCATTATAATTGTGAAATGCATTTATTTCACACCGTTTCATTTCTATTTGACCAACGTGAGCTATGTCTCTCTTGTTCCCTGTTTCTCTCTCTATCTCTCTCTTTCTCTCTCTTTTACAATATGCCATTAACAAAGTTGGTGCTATAAAGACGTTTATGGTGCCCTAACTATAGTATAGCCTTCACTTTTAATGAGGTGCTGCTCTGACATTAATTAAATAAGGATTATCTATAGTTTATTCCACTTACAATGTGTCTAGATTCTGTGGCACTTGAAACAAGACCCATTAGTATTCCATTAGGTTTATTATTTGATGGGTGTTGTATTATAAAATACTGTGACCTTCAGCATACGTTGTGGGACAAGCTGATGGTTTATTGATGCTTTTGTCCGAAAATGCCGTCTATTTAGGGAACACGCTAGGTTTTGGTGTAGAGTTTATGTTTTGCAGTTTCTACAGCAAAATCTCAGCACTCTATAGCAATCATGTTGATGCTTGACTGCTTAATTGGAAAGTCTTGACCCTTCTCTTATTGCTGCTTGATGTTGAGACCCGCTTCTGAACAGTTTTGGGTCCTCTTTTGATCCTCAGTCGCTAAAAACCAATTTTACTGAATTTATTTTCCAACCTATAAAATGGCCCAAATTTTAAAGGTTGGCCTGGTTTGTGTGAAAGCTGAAACTTTATTTTTTTATATATTTTTTTATATATAAATTCCCAGCAGAGAAAATAACAAAACAAAGAGTTATTATCAGCACGGCCCCGTAAGAGAAGGGAGCTCATATTGAGGTCAAATGGTGTTCTGTGGGACCAAGATAATCAAAGAGTCATTTTATTGGATGACTCCAATCCATCGCTGCCACTAATATCTATCTTCCTTGAAGTTTTCTGTACTAACGTGTGGGGAGACTCCAGCTTATGAACCGCCAGACAAATCAACAAAACAAAGACCAGCAGAAGTGAAGTCTGCTGCCTTTATAAAGACTGTCATAAATTATTTTTTATTGTATTGTATTGTATTTTTTTTTTTGGCCCATTTTTATGGTTAATAATGCAGGGAATTACCGGTGAAGAGGTGGGATGAGATCAGGAAATGTTGCAAACCAGGTTTGAAACAAAACAGCTTAATGTGTCAGAGTACTAAAAGCTAGGTCACTGCCTATGTGCCACTGTTTTAATCAGGAAAAAATACTTTCAAGGAGTAGTACAATCTGTAGGTAATGAAATATTGCATCTATTATCCTGTGTATATATATATATATATATATATATATATATAATTTTTTTTCCTGATCAATAGACTTATAGTGTCTTTGTTCTGCATGGCAAGGTTTTGAGTTTTCGCTCTCTTGATTTGAGGTTTATGGCAAATATCACTGCAGAATTGTTTTAGATTATATTACAGAAATCTTACAGTCGATGCCATTTGAATAGTCAAAAGCCATTCTCACTTCTTTTCCTCTATGTGCCCAGTGTCTGTCTGTGAGCTTGTCTTGTATATCTTGTATGTCAATTTTTCAGCAGTGTTTTGGCGGTGCTTTGGTTTAGTGCTCTTTTGCTATTGTACATACCTACATGTCAATGTATGTCAAACCTAAAACTGGCAAGTCTTTATAGTTTATAACTGATTTTAAGAATTTGTCCAAAAAAAAAAAGTAAAGTCATTACTTTTACTTTTCATACATTTACAGTACGCATTGGAAAACAGTGAAACGGTTTGCACTAGCCAAAAGCATTGCAACAACACAATGACGTTTCTCTTTTTGATCATGTGTGTAAACTTGTCCTGTTGTGGCTGAATTTGAAGGAAACTAGCTAAAAAACAGAAGGAGACAGCCAGCAGCAGTACGCAGAGAGAGATGGGACCCGTAGGCACAGCGGATAAAAGCACAGGAAAAGTCAGCACGTTACACAAGGACGATCCGTTCTCCACCAGCAACCAGGACCTCAATGGATTCTGTGAGTTCAGCAAATTTTGTGCTGCCCTGTTTTTTCATATTACCTGTTTATTTCAAATGTTCCTGTGCTCTGATAACAATGAGTTAAAGAGGAAAGTTGGCATTAACAAATGAAGAAACGAACGAATGAATGAATTAGAGAATAAATGTATGCACAAATAAACAAATTAAAGAATAAACAAATGCACTAATGAACAAATTAAGCAATGAATGAATACATGAATGAACTAATGAATGAACTGAAGTATTAAAAGAACAATTAATGAACTAATGCACTAATGAAGGAAATAATAAATTAACAAATGTTCGAATTAATGAACAAAATAAAAAAATAATGAACCGAAAGCATGAATGAAATACTGAAAATGTAAGCAAATGATTGAATGAACAAATGAATGAAATAAATGAACACATGGATGAATGGATACGCACATGAACCAAATAATTAATATTTTAACAAATACTTCAGTGTTATTTTCAGCTATTATTAAATCACCAGAATTCTGACAACCTGAAAATCCGGCAGCTGGAAGTTTTATCAGAGAGCGAAATCATTGTCTGAAACAGTGATGTTTAATTAACACTTTTTCAATGGCACGTTTTCACTGTCAGCATATATTTCATGCACATGAAATGACAAGCATTCATGATCAGGTAAACATAAGCTGAATGAATGCTGGGGCTCGGTTGACAGTGATAATGTTTTTTGTTAAAGTTTATTTTAATCGATCTTCATTTTGATGAGCCATAATCTATTCTTAAATCCCAAGATCCATCTTTTCATCTATGCTGTTTTCATTTGTGTGGAAACTTCACTAAACATTATTTGTAGCACACCTGTCACACAATAATCGCTTTGAGTCTCAGCTTTCAAACTGTCAATTTTATTATGCAATCCGAACACTAAATGTAATTCTGATTGTCACTTCAGTTCATGCAGTGTGAACAGATCATCTCTTCCTCTTTACTAGTTATAGCACAAATCAACATCAGAAGGTATGCTCAAAGATACAGCAATAGTTTCATGTTCTGTCAGACATTTTACACTGCTTCTCTTTAGAGAACTTCCTGCTCTTTTCCACTAATCTCAAAAGTCAAAGTCCAAAGGTCATAAAATAGCCACGTTCCCCAAATACCTCAATCTTTTGAAGCACCTGAGTGTGTGTGCGCTCCAGTCTCAGGACTCATTACTGCAATCACACGAACCTCCTGCACGTCCCACCATCCCAGTGATGAGCTCGGGAAGCCCTAAAAGGTGTCAAAAGGGGTCAACAATCTGTCATTTTAACTCAACTCACCGTTCTCCTTGATCGTCTGTACTAAGCGTCCATCAGGAAACCAAATGATGGGACGCCACCGTCTTGCACCTGCCATTCACAGATCTTAGCATCGCTAATCGCAGAGAGCTATTTTGTCACTAAACAGCATGGACCGAAGCGTTCTACATATCAAGAGACTCCGCTATTGACGTGCTGCTTTAAGGCGCTAGAGAAGAATAGCAAGTGGCATTTGGACTAGGCGTTTTTTCATTCTCGTGCTTTCATTCTCAGTTTTAAGTGGGCTCTGGCATGCTGTGAAGGGGTTGTAATTAGGACAGGTCTTTCTGAGTCGCTTTCTGCACAAAATGTCACTGTGGCCTTTGTACACAGAATCATTTGAATGGAGCTGGACGAAGAGAAGGCAATAGAGAGTAAGAGCAAGATGCATGGAGAGAGAGAGAATGTCATTATGCATAATGATCACATTTATTTCCTTTAAAATCAACATTGATTGGCAATGTGTTCTGTGTGTATAGTGTTTCTCAGTTCTTTTGAATGTCATTGGTCAGTTGATGTGCAAATGCAGTTCATTTGGTATGTTTGTTTCGGGTCATTACAGGCACGGGGTAGTTGGAGACTGTTATTTTATCTGTTGTTTATCTAATGGTCTGAGAGTCACTATTATAGCACAAGTACAGGCTCTTTATTATAGACATGAATCTCAGTTGTGGTGTTGAAGCAAAAACAACCTAAAACTCAGCCCAGCTCATAACTGCTGTTTGTAAGCAGTTCTTTACAAAAGGCCTTGTGATACACTATCAGACACTTTCATCTAAAACTTTACAGCTGCATCAGGTAGTTTTTGTGTTGGAACTGCAAATTGAATTGATTTTTATATGACAAAATAATTTTCTTGATCAATATTTTGTCCTGTTGTTCAGAAAAATATCTAAAGATTCTTTCAATAAGAAAAATTTGCTCATTTGCACTCTTATGATATTAAAACTTGTCTTCAGTGGATATATCTTGAATTAAAATTTCCTGTTATATTATAAAAAGAATTACAGGAAAACAAAATATGATTAAGAAAATATTTGTGTTTTTATTTATGCCTAGTTCCTTCATGAAACTCTAGATGGTGATGGGTCCTAAACGCAAGCTGATGATAATTATAGCGTTAACTACTTGGCACAAGCTGATTGGTTCATGTCGCATCTGCAGCCAATGAGCTTGCTGCTCAACATTTAAATGGTGGTTACCATTCACTATAGCAGTTTGCAGCACACTTTCAGAGTTCGTCTAAAACCCTCCACCTTCCCCAGCTCCACCTGTATAGATCTGCTATGGGTAATTGATATATGCTATTTGTGCAGCATCAGTATGTCTTACATACTCACAGCAGCGTATTGGCGTATGTATTGGCAGTAGCAAGTTCCAGTTCCTGCTCTGCAGCAGCAATAATCTACAACAACAGCAATAATCAACAGCCGCAGCAGCATCTCAGCAGTAGTGTAGCAGATCTATTGTCATGATAGAAATTTATTTAATTGCTTAATTTTCTTAGATTAAATTTTTTGCTTTATTTTTACATTGCAAATCCTATTTTTTCATGATCTTAAAATTACAAAATGTATTAAATATAGACTAATCAACGTACCTTTTTTAGTGAAAAAAAAAAAATCTTTTAAGTTATTGGTCGCTCAAGATGTAAGACCATGTGTACTAACCACTAGTCCACAGCTGGCTTTACTGTATTATTTTTCCGATTAATTTCTTTTTATGAGTTTTATATTTTTAATTTAATTAAAATTTTGCGTTGATTCCAGGAGGAAAATCTTTGGAGTAGAGAATAGTACTTTGTGAATGACAGACCTTCCAATCTGGGCACCAAATTATTGTGGGCCTTTATATCTCATATTGTAACTGACATTTTTTCTCATTTATATCCAGACCTTCCTCTCAATGGCTCCACAGTTACAATCACAAATTATTATTAAATTTTTTTTTTGTATCACGGCTTTTTAAAGATGATTCAGCGTAAGATGTGTGAGATAGAGATCATATTAGCGATCCCAGCCTACACACTCAGCATTTTAGCTGTATTACCATTTAAATGAACACAGAGACACCTGCCTCTAACCTTCCACGCTTCTCTCATCCAGACACACTCGATCTCACCTCACTGGCCCATGAGCTTTTGCTGTGAAAGCATTTTCTGTTGAGATCCTTATGTGAGCCAGTGAATGCGTATGCGCCGACACATGTGAGACTTGGGGATTTGTGTAAATGGAGATCTGGAGTGATAGGTGATTAAACTGGAAAGTAAAAAGGATATGAGCTTCAGCCGAGAAGAATAAAGGAAGTTTACTGGAGTGTGTGATGCTCGGTGTGTGTTTTTGTGACTTTCAATAAGTCCTTCTGTGTGTGAGTCTTCAAAAATCAGACATCCTTTAGAAAACTATATACAGATCTAGGATATGTTCAAAATAGTCCATGGTATTTAAATGTCTTGCTGACTACAGCATGATGCAGTTTATCAGTGATATATATGTCTTGTATTATAGAATCTAGTATTCTGGTATTACTAATACTGTCACAACACATCACTGCTATTAATCTAGACATGATGTGGTGGATGTAAAGCAATTGTCTAAGTGCTCTCCTCTCTCTTTCCCAGCCTCCTCTTCTCCATGCTCCTTCTCCATCCAGGGTAAAGGCCTCCAGAGCAAAACCCTCCTCAATTCTTACTACTCAGGTATGTAGTTGACTGCGTTCATGAGGCATAGTAGTTAAATAACTGGACTGGCAACCAAAATAGTGTGGGTTTGAACCCTACAATGTATCCGCAGTTCCATCACAGAAAGAGCTGCAGAACTGCTGAAGCTCTCCTACCACTTTTGTGTTCCTTTATGAAATATTTAGGCTTTCCAGTAGGAATGCAGAATGTTTAATGCATTTTATGCATGTTTATGCATGTTGCATGTTTATGTATGTTTATGCATGTTTAAACCATTGGAACATGGAAAAAACTCTTTAGGTGAAATACATTGAAATTAATTGTTTACTGTAAATACATGAAGGGTGGTATTGGCAAATTGTCACCTGTAGTAAGTCAGTCTTACCAATACAACCAAGAATTTGGAATTTGAACATGTCTGTTTTTAAATGTTAAAAGTAATTTTAATTAATACAAATTTGATGGAATTGGCAGACGTTACCTTAGGCATCATGCACCGTTGTAGCGTGTCAAAGCATTCTAGAGTATAAATAAGCTATAATGCACGTAGGTGATTTTAAATAAATATTTCATGTCGATATACAATGGTTACATACTGTTAAAACTAATCGTGGTATTGATATCTTTGTAAGACTGCCGACTCTATAGAACAGTGGCAAGTAAAACTAACTTTACTTCTTTCCGAGAGCCCCTAGTGGTCGGGAGCATTTCCGTTGTGTTGTGGCTTGATTTCGTTGTGTTGTGCACTACTTGGTCACCGTAAGTTTCCCTTACAGATGCAAAATTTATTGGAGAAGAGTATGCTGAATCATGCTAGGTGATTTACTAAGGTTTGCGCTAGTATTTGCGCCATGATTTACCACACAAAAAAAGCATGTCTTAAACTAGACGCTAATTTGCGCTGCTGGCTCAATTAAATCTGGCTCAATATCTCAGAACAATACTCTAAAACAATAGCTGTGTGGCATTTGTGTCAATGCAAAAATGGGGTTTCAGTTTTATTCTGTTTTTAATTACAGTTTCTAAGGAGCCAGTCCCTGCCACAGCATCTATAGGTAAGACACTTTTCCTCCTCTACTTCTTATAAATCACGCTGTTCAGTTTTACAGATGTGGATTACGTTAAACCCTTACTTCTGTATCTCTTGAGCTGAATGTAGGATGAAGCTGTTCTTAGACAATATGTATATTCAGAGGTGAATCACTAGCAGTTCCATTCCAAACCTGCGTGTGTATCTGTGTGTGAGTCATAAAATATGGGTTTAGATGATGAAAGATCATAACATTGACCTTTGAAGTCAAAAGCAGGCGCTGTAGACTTTTGCTCCCATCCGATCAAACTAATTGCAGCTTGTAATTTTGCGGCAGCTAATGTGGTTTAAGTAGAGTCAGCGGCGTTCTCCTCATGCTGATGCGTCCGTACCACGCTGAGCAAGATTACAGGAATGAAAGCCCTCTGTCAGTTCAAACAAAGTCTATGTTTATATCCCAATATGTGGAAAGTGATTTGAATCAGATCGTTAGCTGTCGGAATGCTAATTTTCAGATTTGGCAGATTTGGTGTGGCAGAGTTGTGCGCGCTCACACAAACACACACAAATGAGCGCACACACACAAATGTGTCTTTTCAAAGACAGTTTGACCATTTCACAGCCATTGGCAATAGCTTATAATTTCTTCTGTTCTTTCCTCCGGGGTTCTTTTATTAACTTCTTCATTTATTAATTCATTTTTCTCCTTTTCATTTTTTGTGTTCATTTGTTTTTACTTCTGTTCTTTTGTTGTTTGTTCTTTCATTCACTAATTTATGTGTTCTTTTGTCTGTCTTTCTTTCTTTCTTTCTCTCTCTTTCTTTCTCTTTCTTTCTTTTATTCATTTGTCCATACTTCCTTCTTTTATTTGTTCATTAATTCATTGCTTCTTTCTTCTATTCTTTCTTTTTTGCTCATTCATCCCTTCCTTCCTTTCTTCTATTCTTTCCTTTTTGTCTTTCTTCTTTTATTCATTTGTTTATTTGTCCTTCCTTCATTGCTTGCTTCCTTTATGACATTCTTTTTTAATTCAATTTTTCTTCCTTCCTTCACTCTTTCTTCCAATCATCCTTTCATTCTATCTTTTGTTTTTCATTTGAACATTCATCTTGTTTTCTTTCTTTCTAGATTTCTTGCTTGCCTTCTTGGATGGTTTCCTTCTTGTTTTTCGAGTTATCACTATTTTTATTCATTATTTATCATTTCCACTTAATCTCAGCAGCACTTGATTCATTGAAATCTTTGAGAGATATTTGCAAAGTGGCAGTTTACAACATTTTCTGAATTGTAAAATCAAACAATTGGATTTTAACAATGTCTCAAATTTATAGCAATAACCCACCATTTTACGTGGCCTTCACTGACTAATGTCTGATGAATGAAAACATACCAGGGACGCACTTTAGCAGCTACAGTAAATTACAGTATTTCAGCTCGACTGCTGACATTTTCAAGTTTGTCCTGGTCACGGAAAGCTTCATCCTTTACTCATTCTTCAGGAGATATTGAAAGCGTTTACAGGCAGCTTTTCAAAAGGGATTTCTGATAGATATCTTTGTGGGCTCGGGGCCTAAAGTCAGTCCGGAAGCTCATTTCAAAGGTGCACTCTAAAAAGGCTCAGATGCAGGGGTCTCTAAACGCCCCTCTGATGCAGACAGCTTCTAGTAGGAGTTTGAAAACTCTCGTTTAAAGATACATTCAGTAGTGGAGACTGTGACTCCCCCATACACATACGCACTCAACGCCAATAAACCACTGAGGAAACGTATTTACAGAGGTTATGAAGGTGGAGACAGCTTGCTTAGTGCAAGATGATCACACCGGTGATGTTTTAAAGGAAGAGAGAGAGAGAGAGAGAGAGAGAGAGAGAGAGAGAGAGAGAGAGAGAGAGAGAGAGAGAGAGAGAGAGAGAGAGAGAGAGAGAGAGAGAGAGCAAAGTGGGGAAAACCCATCAAGCACTAGGGTAGTTTATTTAGGCATTTATCAATTGAAGCACTTGGATATTTGGAAACTGGACATGGAATATGTAACAATCATACTTTTACATTTATAGCTCTTGTCTGAGAGATTCATCCCAACCTGAGCCAGTGATGCAGAGGGATGATCAGACAAATAACATAAGAGTTTAAATCTGAGATTGAGGGAGCGCATTAGGGAGTGATGGAGGATTAGAGATGAACTGAATGAGAGGGAGTTATTGGAGGAAGAAAGGAATGGATCAGAGGAAAAGAATACAAGTTAGAGTGGACGTCGGAATATATGCTAAAGAAAATACTTGCCAATCATATCCAAAGTAGTGTTGAAGTTGTTGGTATATTTAGATTTTAGTCTTTGATTTTGTATAAATATTATATATTGTCTATTATATATGCACTACCATTAAAATGTTTGTGGTCTGTGAGATTATTTTAAATGTTTTTTTGAAGAAGTCTCTTATTCTTACCAAGGCTGCATTTATTTAGTCAAAAATACAGTATAAACTGTATTGAATAACTGAAATAACTGTTTTCTATTTTAGTATATATTCAAATGTCATATATTTCTCTGATTGCAAAGCTGAATTTTCAGCATCATTACTCCAGTCTTCAGTGTCACATGATCCTTCAGAAATCATTCTAATATGCTGATTTTCTGCTCAAGAAACATTTCTTATTATTATCAGTGTTGAAAACCGTTGTGCTGCTTCATATTTTTGAGGAAACCATGATATATTTTTTTCAGGATTCTGTGAAAGTTAAGGAACTTCAGGAAAGTTCAGAAGAACAGCATTTATTTAAAATATAATTTTTTGTAACAAAGTAAAAGTCTTGAAAAAAATCCTACTCACCCTGAACTTTTGAAAGGTAGCCTACTATATATAGTGTTTTCAGTGTATTTTGCTCGTGTATTGCTGTGCACAGGAATCAACACATAATACAAAAATGTCTTTGTGGCTCAAGACACAGTCCCTTTAAGGCAAGTCATTTCCCTCAGCGGCCATCTTTGAAACGCCTCTCGGGCAGCTATCTTATTTCAGTCATGCAAGTACAGCTTCTATTTCTTTGAAATGGGAAACATCAAATTCTCCAAAGCTTATGATTAATATAATAATAATAATAATACATTTTATTTGTGGGCGCCTTTCATATCACTCAAGGACACCTTACAGATTAAAACAGTTCGAATACAATTTAGGGAGACAATAAAAAACAAAACTAGACACAATGTAAAAATAGAATTGAGAAAAGAATTTAAAAAGAAATAAAAGAAAGCAGTTCATCATGAAGGCGGTGGAAGGTGGAGTTATGTGGGGTAGGCTAGGCTTGGGCGGTATCCAAATTTTGATACCGTCAAACCTCCTCCCTATTTTACCGGGGTATACGGTATTACCGTGACTAATTAAAAATTATGAAATAAGGCTCAGACAGCGTCACCAAACTGTTGGCTTGTGCCTACACCGTTCAGAAACTGAATACCAGATCGGGCAAAAAAATAAAAAAATAAAAAAATTCAAGGCCAACCCGTGCACGTTGTGTCTGATCCCGGCTGACGGCATTAAATGTAATTATGAGCCGGAGCCCTATTTAGACTCGACTATTTTTAATACGTGAGCCGTTATAATATGGTGGCGCCAAATATTTTTTAACCCAGGTGCTGAGGGGGTGGAAGATATAAATACTATTTATAAATGAGCAAAAATGGGACAATTAATAATATTTAATTATTTTAATTATGACAATTGTATTCATTTTATTAATTAATTTAAATTGAATTAACAAGCAACAAGCAAGAAGTGCATTTGTAAATCCGATGACACGCATCCCTTGATTTTTATTAATACAACTTTTCTGTCAGTGCTGCAAAGACTAAGTTGACGATCGCCATCACCTAGTGAACGCGCATATATAGAGAGAAATGCACATCATGGATTACATAATCGGAAGGTATAGGCTAGCCTTTTTCTTTTCGTTTTGAATTGTTTCGTTTAAAGAAATTGACGATGATATCTCCGTAGTGAACGCGCCTATAGAGAGAAATGCACATCATGGATTAATCAGAGAGTATGCTGCCTATATTTCTTTTCCTTTTGAATTGTTTCGTTTAAAGAAATTGACAAATCGCCATCTCCATAGTGAACTATAGAGAGAAATGCACATCATGGATTAGGCTACATAATCAGAGAGTAGCCTAGCCTATTTCTTTTCTTTTGGAATAGTTTCGTTTAATTTGATGATCGTCATTTCCGTATGAACGTGCATAGAGAGAAATGCACATCATGGATTAAATAATCAGCGAGTGGCCTATTTTTTTTCGTTTTGAATTGTTTCGTTTAATGAAATTTCAAGCTTTATTTAGATATCTGTCATGTCTGTGAGACATACACTGAGTTTCGGTTAATTTATGATGAGATTTCAATGCAAGTGACCGCCGCACGCCAGCGCACGATCATGTCATGATTATGTTGTCTGCTATATTTGATTCTTATTTATTATTGGTTGATAAAAAAAATATTAAAATTAAGATACAATTTATACAAAACGAAATTCACTTTAAAGAAAGGCCTTTTACAAAATGAAACTTAATTAAGTGGTCAATGTCTGACTCCCGATGCATCTCATCTTACTCAGGCTGTTCAGTTTTCATTATCAACGTAAAAAAAAAATAACATTATAATATTTTAACAAATATAAACTAATGCGGTTATTTAATGAACTCGGGGCAAAATGCATCCTCGCAGCAGTGAGTGGGTGGTTGTTTCGGAGATGCGACATTAGGTTAGAGGTGTTTCCATCTCTCGCGGTCACCTTTTTTATTGCAATATTTACAAATTGCCTCGTCAGTATTTACCGCCTCTCCCTTCTCTCTCTCTCTCTCTCTCTCTCTCACTCTCTCTCTCTCTCTCTCTCTCTCTCTCTCTCTCTCTCTCTCTCTCTCTCTCTCTTTGTCCTCCACACTGTCACTTGATGACAACTACATAAGCATTTTTAGGCATTGAATAAATTATATTTATATATTATATATAAGTGCCGGTAATGACGGTATTTGATACCGTTGCTATTTTAAGACCCCGCGGTATACGATATTACCGAAATACCGCCCAACCCTAGGGTAGGCCTTTCTAAATTATTGGGTTTTGAGCGAAGTTTTAAAGGAGGATAGGGACTCAGTCGTACGGATGAATAGAGGGAGGGAATTCCAAAGGTGAGGTGCACAATAGCTGAAGGCTCTGAACCCCATAGTGGACATGCGGGCAGAAGTAATGGAAAGTAGTGAGGAAGAAGAGGATCGGAGAGTTCGGGATGGGGTGTAGGGCTGAAAGAGTTCAGAGAGATAAGGAGGAGCAAGGTTATGGAGAGCTTTGAAGGTGAGTAGTAGAATTTCTAAATCAGTACGGTATTTGACAGGGAGCCAGTGCAGTTGTTTTAGAAGTGGAGCATGTGTTCAGAGACTGGGGTTCTGGTGATAATACGGGCAGCAGAGTTTTAGACCAGTTGGAGTTTATGAACGGACTTGTGAGATAGACCAGAGGAGAGAGTTACAGTAATCAATACGGGAAGTGACAAGAGCGTAGATGAGAGTAGCAGTATTATGGTGTGTAAGTGAAGGACGAAGGGGGTTGATGGTGCGTAAGTGGAAATAAGCAGACTGGGTAAGATTATTAATCAAGTCAAGTCAAGTCATCCTCATTTATATAGCGCTTTTAACAATGTAGATTGTTTCAAAGCAGCTTTACAGAGATAAACATATAATTTAAGGTAACAGAGATTGGTTTGGTTTTATAGTGGCTCTTGAAAAATGTTTTTTCCAGCTAAAGTTAGTTTTGATTGATTCACTTCCGTCTAAATGATCATTTGTTATTAAATTAGGAGCCGCTAAGACGACACCGTTCTCTCTAAACAGACTTTAAACGTGAACCTGTGATAGACGCTGATGGCGTTCACATGCGCATTAAGAATTGATTCTATAGTTATGTGCGTTTGAATATATGTGCGCAGGTTTGTAATTCCTTACAAACCATGCCTAAACAAACTACTTGTCTATAAATTTTGATGCAGAATTTTTATTTTATCTTATCACTTTGGGTAGGTACGCGAACCGAAAAATTCCACAACGCTTTATCTCTAGAGTGGTATAGGGATCCTCCATAGGGAGAGGCTAGTTGGCACTTCAGCACTGCATTGTCATCGGGTCCAGGCGAAAGTCCTTTGTCAGATCTGGAAACGGCCTGGATCCAGCAGGCTGCGGGAAAACCTCGGGATAAACAAAGACACTAAAATTAGCGTAGATGCCATTCTTCTTATGATGTAACGAGTACATCAGGATTTAAGGGAAGTGTTCCCAGTTCCGGCTGACCTAATCTAAGCAGCCTAATATTGAATTATAGAAGTCTATAGAGTGTTATGTGAATGCTAGGTCAAAGAGATGTGTTTTTAGTCTAGCTTTGAACTGACAGACTGTGTCTGCTTCCAGGACAATGTTAGGAAGATTGTTCCAAAGTTTTGGTGCTAAATAGGAAAAGGATCTACCGCCAGCAGTCGATTTATATATTCTAGGTATTATCAACTGGCCGGAGTTTTGAGATCGCAATAGACGTGAAGGACTATAATGCGTTAAGAGCTCGCTCAAGTACTGGGGAGCTAAACCATTTAGTGCTTTGTAAGTAATCAGCAATATTTTAAAATGTATACGATGTTTAATAGGGAGCCAATACAGTGTTGTGTTTTTGTGTTTTTCAAAAGAAAGTGTGCTTTCGAGGATGACACCAAGACTCTTGACGTGGGGGGAGGAGGGGACAGTGGAATTATCAATGAGGAGAGCGAAGTTTGGACATTTTGCTAAGGTGGATTTGGAGCCAACTTGGAGAATTTCAGTTTTATCACTGTTTAGTTTGAGGAAGTTTTGAGTGAACCAGGTTTTAACTTCATCTAAGCAGTCAGCTAGAGAAGACGGAGGGAGCAAAGACGTAAGTTTGGTGGATAAGTAGACCTGGGTGTCATCGGCGTAGCAGTGAAATTTGATATTAAATTTCCTGAGAATATGACAACAACTGTCTCATAAATTTTGTTTCTAAACGCTCAAATCAAGACAAAAAAATTAATATATTCAGGCTGGATCAGACTGCAGTGACTCAATGACTTTACCAATCAGCAATTGGCTTTTTTTTTTATCTGAAGTCTTTGCTATAGATGATTAAATAGAAAAGAAGAAATTACCAATCACAAATCAGAAGGTACACATTAGAATGATGTAATCATTGTCAGTAAGATACAGTTTAAATCAGATTAAATTTTTAATATCAACACGAAATTTTCTTTCTTAAAACACGCGGTCCCACTTTATATTAAGTGGCTTTAAGTACTATGTACTTACATCGAAATTAATAATTTGATACAATGGACTTAATTTGTACATACATGTTTTTACATTGTACTTATATTTTGAAAATACCTGCATGTAATAACAGCTGTAATTAATTTATGTAATTACTTTGTAATTACACAGTTGAACTTTCCCTTACACCTTAACCTACCCTTAAACCAACCCATACCACTACACCTGACCCTAACATTACCCGTATCACACCTTTTAGCAGCAAAAGTGTTTTACAATACAACCTGAACACAATAAGTACATTGTACTTATTTTTCGATGTTAGTACATAGTACTTAAAGCCAATCAATATAAAGTGGGACCAAACACGCTCCTAGTTTTATTGTGCACATGCGATCCATCAGTGCATGTTGTTCAAATTAAAGTGTTTGCGATTGGGTATTGCCTTTGCATATGAAATGACTTTCTATTTCAGGTGATTCTGTTGGGTAAAATTATGTCTTGGCCTGCTTTTTCCCCATTGAATATCATGTTTCAATATGTCACGGCAGTAAAATGGGTTTCAAATGCATGTTGACTTTATTGTTGAATTGCTTTAAAAATTAAAAGTAAAACCGTTTATTTAAAAAGGAATAGATAGCACAACTACTGTAAGATTGATAGTATCTACAAAACAACGGTTTAATGGATTAGTGTCTAACAATCACTGTAATAAGAAGGGATTGTGTAAAGAAGAATTGAAAAGGTGAAAACGAATGGAGGGTAAAGATAGTGAGATGGAGAGAAGATAGCAGGAAATATATCCACTAGTGCAGATAAAAGAATGGGGCATTAAATGAGGAAGAAGGCCTTTTCATTGTGTTTTACAGACACCATCACTCGCTCCGAGTGGAGACGGTCATATTTCTGTTCTGGAGATGCTCGAAATGATGTCGCTGAGATTACGAGGTCGAGAAAGACTGGCGGTCCCTAATCATTTATAAACCTGCCTATTATGTGAGGCTTCCAGTTCATTTACAGGCTATCGATCATGTTGCGGGATGAAAGCCCTGGTAATCGCATACAGGAACTGTCAGGGAGGACTCGAGCCGACTGTTTCTTAAAATCATTTCTCCAGTAAACCACGCAGAGATGATGATCATCAATGCATCTGACGAGTAGTCCAATGGTGAACATTTTTTTGCACCTGAGAGAGAGGGCATTGTGTTAGAAAGAAAGGATAATGTTAGAGAAAAAGGGCATGTGCAGTGTATTAGAGCAAGATGAAGAGTAAAAGATTTAGATGTTGTAGTGGAGTGTATCTGTAGGATCGATGGAAACTGAAAGAAAAAAAACAGAATGGAGGAGAAGAAAAGGGATCGGAGAGAGAGAGAGAAACAAGGGTTCTGTTTCATGGAGAAACAATAGTTTTGGAGCCAGGAAATGGATAACCCGCTATGGGACGGGCTTGATTCGGCTGGTTAACTGAAAGATGCCTGACAACTCCTGCTTAACTCAGCGTCATGACATTCAGCGTAATAACATCGCTCAGAGGTTACTCCTTTAGAGCTCGCAAGACTTAATGGAGTGTCTTAAAAATAAAAAATAGACACAAATGAGACATGCAGTATTTGTAGCAAAGGACAAAAAGTTAGAAATAGCAAAGCCTCATATTTTTTGCCTGCATATTTTATGTGATGCAACAATGCCTGTGGTAAAGCTTTTTATAATCTTTTGCAAATAATAATAATGACTTTCATTTATTTTTTTTACCTGACCGCACTGTGTACATATAGGTCATATTTTACTCCATATACCCACAGCAGGACCATTCACATATGGCGTTTGAAAGTAATTTGTAATGTCATTATTCAGTCACCTATGCTTTATTGTGACTTGTCAGGTAATTATTGTTAATGGCAAACACCATTTTATCATTTTACCTAGCTTATCATAATTTAATTGTGCATGCTGATAATTGAGCTTTAAAGTGATTTACGTACATCTGTTTACATCTGAATGCACATTATACAGTGGTCAAAAGAGTGCATGCTCAAATGAAAGAAGCCGTAATGAGATGGAATAGGACCGAAATGTGAAAATTACCTCTGTAAGGAGATTAGTTGGCATATATGTTTCTCTCTCGCTTTCACTTGATATATAACATGAACTGTGTTATGCTTAACAATATAGTCCAATACACACATTGTGATATTGAGTTGTGTTGTAGCATGAGCATTAAATGCACTTGAAAATCAAGGTGCATTTAATGCATTTGAAAGAGTAGTTTCAAAACCACACAATCTCTTGCTACCTTTTTTATTTATTTTTTTATTTTTTATTTAGTAATTATTAACAGTATTTATATTGTTTTATCATTTCAAACCTATTTTTTGCAACTGGGAAGAATGCAGAGAGAGTAATGTGTTACAAAGAGAAGATATGTGCAGATGTTCTATATATTAGAACAAGATTGTAATCTTGTAGAGAAGTAGAGTAAATATAAGATATCCAAATGCAATTTTGCCCTGTATGAATCACATCTCGCTATACCTGTATGAATCTCGCTATTGTCAGAAAAAGGAATGTAATAGAAAGAAATATTCTTTCGTGTACTTTCATGCACATGGATAGTGGTTACCCATGCAGATAAGTCACATTCTGCTGTTTGTCATTTATCACAATTTTTATACAAATAAAAATGTGACTTTTTTCAATGTAAAACATTATTAATGAATAAACATTTTTCAGAAAATGTACAAATCGATTTATTTTTCTGTTTGGTGCAGAACTTAATCTTGAATGACGTATATAAGATTTATATTGATTTTCTATATGGGTTTTTTGACATGGTTTTATGTTATGTCATGTTATCATCTTAAGGTGTTTGTAGGACTAAACAAATCCCATATGACCTCACAATAGAATCTGCTAATGGTTTAGTTCAATTTATTTTATGAACTGTACTGAATCAACTGTCAGAACTCTTTATTCTATAGATTCAAAAGTACAAAACCTAACCGTTTTTCCATAAACTGTTAACTTGTCTGATATATAAGATCACATACAATGTGCAGCTGACCTTTTGTTCTAGAGCAGGAGTTCTTCGATATTTCCCTGGGTTGGATGTGGTAGACGCGCATTTTAACAACATAATACACCCACTGGGCCGCCACTTTGGGATTCGCTTCATGCTGAGAAACAAAAACACATGAATATTTAATTAAGAAAAAATTGATAGGAGAAAGGCAGAAGGAGGAGCAGTAAATTGAGAGACCTTAGTCTCCAGTGTATACTTCTCTATCGCACACTTTTATTCTCTTTTACTGTTTGTACATTGTAAAACCTAAAGGTGCCTCAAATATCCTGTCGGATACTCAATGAACTTGTATTTTAAGTGCCTCAAAGCTCTTTCTCCTATAGTAGAGATACTGGTGGAGCATTGACAATCTTTGCGGTTCTTGCTGGAACTTATGGGATCCATTCTTTAAGCACTTTGTATTCAGTTCAGAGGTTCTGGAGTCATCTTTTCATAACCATGAGTCCTTGAAGCGCTTTGGGGGAAATTGGAGGAAATCGAATTCTATAAAAACGTTATTGTAACATTAAAGTGGTTCCTGGAAGATCTCTTATGTTAAAGCCAGCATATGGAGGAACCCAATGGTTCTGTGAGGCCAGGATAAGATTTTATTTATTATATAAATTTTTATTAATATTTATTTATTTATTATTATTATTATTACATTTAATCATTTAGCAGACGCTTTTATCCAAAGCGACTTACAAATGAGAGCAATAGAAGCAGTTAAACTAACAATAGGACAACAATATGTAAGTGCTGACACAGTATACGTTTATTTTTTTAAACAGATATAAAGTAGAAGAGAAGAGAAAAGAAAGTGTTAGTATTAATGGATCCAGTGTTTCTATTTAAGTTTGATTCAGTATACATAGGCTTACATTTATTTAGTATATTTTCTTGATTCATTTAAACCTTAAATGACACAGAAACCGAAAATTCTCGGGACAGCAGCATTTTTCCAAATTTCACTCTTAACTGTTCTATTTCATCAGAAACGATCTTAAAACAGGGCTTTAAGTGTAAAATACCGAACTTGTCCTTTAAGCTTAAAATGCTTTTCTCACTTGAGGCTGTTGGATTTAGTTGTTGGCTTTGTGTAATTGCATTGTTCTTTAGGGATCCACTGGACCATTTATTGTTGGAAAAGTGTGAACATCTGAAAAAAATTATTGGTCTCTGTAAATAACTAACTATGGATAGTTAGAAAATGATGTCATCATTTACTCACCGTCCTGTGATTCCAAACCTGTATGACTTTCTCTCTTCTATGGACTGTAAAAGACGATATTTTGAAGAATGCTGGTAACCAAACAGTTTTAGATTGGTTACAATTGACTTCCATTGTATTTTTTGTCCATACAAGTCAACAGGAACCAGAACTCTTTGCTCCATTACTCATTAGCTGCCTATGCACTGTATGTTTTGAAGGCTAAAAAAGTGTCAAAGTGCACTGATCAGTCAGTCAGAGTTTTTATTGTGTGTGCTGGTTGTGAACTTGTTCAGTTTCATTGAGCAGTCTCAGCATCTCTTTGCTGGTTATTTTTTGTGCCCTTTCAAAAGACCCTCCTGAAGCTATGATTCTGGCATAATCGTTTTCTTCATAATACATCGTCTTCGCTAATACTTTCAACTTTTTGCTTCTGGCACTAGAAATGCAATGGCACTAACAGGTCATGCAAAATTACTCATATTTGGCCATGTCGAAAGCGTAGATGTTTGGTGTGGATTATAAATCTTTCAGCCCCAGAATTACTTTAAGTGTATAATGAATTTTCAAGGCGATTAAGATGCAAATAGCCACATTAATAATTTGTTGAGTAATATTCCATCCATCTATGCTTCTGAATTATGCTTAATCTGGTTAAAGGAGGCCAAATGAAAAAAATCTCCATCAGTTGCTTCCCCCATTCCTCTAGTTAATGAACTCATTAACATCAATAAACTACTTCCCAGTCTTATCCTAATAAAAGAGTTTGCAATGACGGACTGTCTCAGTATATTGTCATCTATAAGTGTCCGCTGAAGTCTGTGATTGAATGAAGCTGAGATAGCACACAGTAGTCAAGGTCTTAGCTGAGATTTCATGGGTTTGATATTGATTGAGAGGTATTAGTGCACAGTAAACAAAGCTGTGCTTTTTTGAGAGCAACATGATATCCTAGGCTGCAAATATATATTTTTTTCTTTGTTGTCTTTGTAATTTTTTATTTATTTATTTATTATTATTTTTTTGCAGTTCTACAGAATTTGTGGTTTCTGTATGATGTGATTGGCTGGGTTGATTAAACCCCATAAAAACAAAATAATGTTTTGTGTATTTTAGTCCACGTCTGTTTGCTTTGTGCTCATCTAGAGCATACTCCTAAAAGTTATTTATGAAATTAAGTATACACTAGGGATGTCACGGTGAGGACATTTTTAAAAATAAGTCAAGTCACCTTTATTTCAATAGTGTTTTATACAATACAGATTGTTTCAAAGCAACTTCACAGTGATAACAGGAAAATAATGCATTTCAGCTGTTGTCCAGCTGAAGTCAGTTCAGTGTTGATCTAGTTCCGTTGTAAAGATCATCAATTATTAAATCAGTTCATTTAATCTATAAAGCAATTCTGCAAAAAATGATGTCATTGTCCAGTGCAGTTCAGTTCTCATTCAACAGTGTCAGTACAGTCAGATCAATAATATGGTTGAATATTAAGTGTCCCCAACTTGCGACAATGGAAATGAACCCAAACTCCATCAGGTGACAGAATGGAGAAAAAAAAAACTTGGAAGAAACCAGTTCTCCTCTGGTCAACTTGCGACAACACCGGTATTATCGATAACACTGGGTATGTGCTCGCTTTTCACTTTTGCATTCTATTTCACAATCATGCATACTCTGTGTATAGGCCTATAATTTGCGGGCATCAGGGAGCTGCTTTCAATATGCGGGGTATTGCAATCGCTTTTGAATGCGCTCTCGCTTTTCACATTCGCTTTCGAATTTGTGATCACGCATAGGTATCACGTGGCGGTACTGACTACACATTTTACAAGATAAGATATTTGTCAGTGACGCACAGGATCTGTTGCACACAGAATCCTCTGCCATTGTCTTGTCAGTCATCTCTCTTTACTCTCATCACGTGATAAGTGAAATCTGACTCCTTCTGCACTGCGCAGCTCCTGCCGAATGTGGCAAAGCAGACGCTTTTAGTTTATAACTGTAGTGTCCGTTGTCCAACTGAACTAAACGCTTTTTATTTCTATAAAAAATCAAAAAGGCGGTGCTGTGGTGGGCAAGTAATGTAATAGGTGTTCAGTCGAAAACTGATAACACAGACTGCTGCAGCAAGCCTATTAGACACATTTAAACGATGCAAATGTTTTGTTTTTTTCTGTACAGGGATTATATACATATCTATATGTGCAGAAAACAAATATATACATTTATGTATATATTGGAGGAGATTCATTACATTTAACACATTTAAAATGTTTACATAGGCATTTTTTATCTTTATTTATTTATGTATTTATAATATTTAAATATTTATAATATTAGTAGCAATAGGAAACATTTTAATAATCCAATTTGATATTCAGATGGTCTGCAACAGATATCCACTTTTAATTATAGCAGTTCAACCTGCAAATGTTCTAGTTAGTTTGCCTAAGGCTTTTACATTTATAGATTGTAACATAAGTGGGAGATTGTAAATCCAACAGGTTATAAAAATGAATTATGCCTTTTCAAGATAAATTGTATATTAAACACTGCTCTAAGGTAACTTTACACTACAGAACAATTCATTTTTATTCATAATACAAAATAACCAGGGCTGGTAGAGCTTCTTTACATTGCTTTATGCCATAAATAAAGGGAAGTGCAACCCAGGGATCGGTGCCTTGCTCATGGTTCGGGGATCAAACCAGCAAACTTCCATTTGGCAATCGGACATTGGGGATGAGTACTCAAGGATTTTGAATTGTTCCTCCAGATGGCAGCCACAGTGAGATGTCCCAGCCCTCGATGACCATCCAGACATACCCATATGGAGGCTGTGAGTCAGTGGAGATGTCCTACCAGGCCGGCCAGTTCCAACCGGCCATCAGAGTGGCAGACTTACTCCAACACATCACCCAGATGAAGTGTGGGCAGGGTTACGGGTTTAAAGAGGAGTACGAGGTAAGAACGAAATCTGTGTGCAGAGCTTGAGTTATTGACATCATCGAGAATGAAACTTTTAAAATTGCTTTCTTTCTTCCCTGAACACGAGTAGATTAAAGAATATTGACAATATTTAAGTCTTATACATGAATGAAGCCATAAAATATCTTTATGAGAGACTTTGCAGAAAATCTTTCTCTGCAGCTCTCAAAATACAATTTGCATACAATTTAAATGGGACCTTTTATGGCCCATTTTTACAAGATTTAATATAAGTCTCAGGTGTCCCCAGAATGTGTCTGTGAAATTTCAGCTCAAAATAAAATACCCCATAGATCATTTATTATATCATTTTTTTAGTAGAAGCAAAACATACTGTTTTTGTGCATGTATCTTTAAATGGAAATGAGCTGCTGCTCCCTGCCCCCTATCCTGAATAGCGCTGTGCCTCGTTCCGACAACTCGTGCCTCGGATACTCTGCCAAAAAATAACTAAATATTTGTTTGGTTTTTTTGAGGTTGATCTCTCACTCCATTACGTGACGTTGCATTTCTTCATCATCATGAAAGTGTATTATCTGTTTCAGAATTATGGGGAAAATAACAAACGGAGTGGATGAATTGTTACCACAATAGGGAGATTGTGTACGCACACTGTGGACACATGATTATGTTCAAAAACAATATAAAAGTGAACACACTGAATTTGTTAGACCAAGCCTCTCTGTGGTAATTATAACAGCCGCGCAGCTATGAAATTTGTTTTTGCCTCAGTATGCACAGTGAGTCCAAAAAATGTTGATGTGAAATGAATCTTAAAACTGTTTTATTTAGGGGGTTATTAAAATGTCAAACATGTTTTTTTTAAATCACTCCATAATGAGTTTTGTTTGCTAGTTTCCTGTGTGTTTTTTCAAATTGTTTTATTTCCTAAACATTTGAATAACTAATTAAAGTGCCGCTGTGCTTATTAAAAGAAGCAGGCCTGTGGATCTCTATGACATACTGGCATTTTGTTCAGAAAAGGTCACGTGAGATACGAAGCTCATCTAGGAAAAATCTGCCCACACAGTGGTTCACAAAGCATCAATCCCTGTGACAATAAAACCAATTATCTTTCAGTGTCTAAACCTTCATGGGTAGGAATATGCAAAGACCTTTGTGTCAATAGCATGTCCTACTCTAGCTTTAAAAAAGCACGCCAACCTTGAATTTGGAGGAAAACTTAGACTGTCTGCAGTCTCTACAAATGATCTGCTCACTTTAATCATATAAATACAGAATTCCTTTGCTTATTCACTAAGGTCACCAACATAAAAACTGCATCTGTTAGATTGTCTCCTTGTCATTTGAAAAGAAATAAAATAGTTTTTTGTGTGTAGATTTTCTCCATTATTAAGTTGCAGATATTGTAATAGGGTAAACTGTTTTATGATTGGAAAGCGTGCATTGGCATTGTTGTGGCTCTGTCATTTTGTCTAGAACTTGAATAGGAAGGATACCGCTAACAGTAGATATAAAATTGGCTTTTGATAAGGTCATTTATTTTTCCTCTAAATGTATTTCCTACTAGTTGTGGCTTTAAAGTAGCTGAAGTTGTGTGAGTTCCTGTTTCACTTTGTGATTTGTTTTCATTAAAAAATTAAAATTCTGTAATCATTTACTCACCCTTGTGTCATTCTAAATGCTTGCTTTCTTCCGTGAAACACAAGCTTGAGATGTCTGTCCACTCTTGTCAATGCAATTAAAATGAATGGGGAGTGCTTTAAAGCATCAAATAAAGCACCTTAAAAAAAATTAAAATGAGGTATATAAGTCTTCTGAAGCTATGAAGTAGTTTTTGTGACCAACAGACCATAAAGATGCTAGGGTGAGTAAAAGATGATGCACAATTCTGCATTTTCTGGGCCATATGTTCCTTTAATTTTTAGTAATTTGTGTTTCTTGAAAAATTACTATTTGCCATTTTTGATCCTTTTGCCCTCCAAGATGAGAGAATTTGTTTTCATGTAGTAACCACTGTAGTATGATCTTGATTATTAGATTATTAGTGAAAGCAGTGTTAGCATGTTCTGAATATTTTGGCTTGTAAACATCTTATTCAGAATTCTAATATGGATTCTTGTCTGGAAATAGTTATTCTGAGCATGCTTAATAATGTAGGTTTAGTCTTAGTTAGGCTATCAAAGCAGTGTATAAACATGATTCAGCAGAGAAATGTATTTGAGTAAGTGTATAAATCATACTTTGCTTATTATTGTGTATTCAGACCCAGTCTTGATGGATAGCTCTGGCAACAAGAGATATCATTGAATTAAAGTGGGAGGAATGCTCTCTGCGTCCAAATTTTCAATCACCTGGATTGAGAGCATCTTTTAAAGGTCAAAGATATTGGATTTTTAAAGAAGAAATGTCTGTCATACATCTGATTTACTATTCGGAGACAACAGAATGCATATCAAAAATGCGGTACATGATCTGTAGTATATATTTTGTCCAATTTACGTTTTCACACATAAAGAAATTTAGCCTTCAGGATAATGCGCTTCACACAAAGCCTAAAGGAGATCTTGAAAGAGTTAAGCCCTAACCTCTTCTCTTTCTTAGGATCACTTGATTATTAAGAGTTAGGATAGGTCTAGCCTAATTTCACAATTGGAATGGGACTAGCCTATACTGTATAGGCTGTTTTGGGCCGTCTGAAGTGTAAAGGTAAACATGAGATATGTATTGCTGGCAGCTCATGCCTGTCATAGGCAGTCTGATAGCACCAGAGCTTGTGCCTCCTTGTTTAAAGGGTCATTCATCAAGGCAGACGTTTTTATAACGCCTTTTTGTTATCGCCTCTCTCTTCTAACCTGATTTGCCTCACAAGTTCCTCTCTGCCTCTTGCAAATGAAGTTGGCAGATTTTTGCATCAGCCATTCTCTATCCTTGCCTCAGAAATAAGTCATTTTTCCTAATATGCAGTGAAGGAGGAGAAACTCAATACATTTACACTTAGTTGAATGGAGTGTTTGCTTACTGGCTTGTGACTGGCTGATATGAGCGAGAGCACATTAGGGGCAAATACAGCATTTCCCATATTGCATGTTTTATTGTGAATTTAGGGCTGTTTTTTTATACTGCAAATGAGATTTTAATGTTACTGCTACTCAATAATTTAACTTTGCCATTTAACACTCTAAAATAGAGTGATGAGCTAATTAGCTAATGAATTAAAATCCACTCACATGACAGATCGGTGTTATAAAATTGCTTTGAATCTGGACTTTATGATTCATCAGTAGACAGTCTGACTCATTTGATTTAATTTAATATTTTAATTTAAGTAAATTTAATTTAAATCGATATTTTAAATTTTAAATTAATTTAATATTCAACATATTATTAGTTAAAATTGTTGGCGGTTGTTCAAAATAATTTCCCCAGTTATGAATATATCAAGTGGTTATATCAGTGTGTATATATATATATATATATATATATATATATATATATATATATATATATATATATATATATAGTTGACAAGGGATGGAATGGGTGCGGATGACATATGATGGACAGGGAGTGAATGATGCAGATCTGATCATGTTGGTAAAAGCTGATGATGGCCACCTGTGTGTATGTCAGCACAATCGCATCATTAATCTCAGTCTGACAGATGTGTGATCCTGCATCTGTGCTCATGTTAGAGAGAGAAGAAAAAGCAAGTAGTTGGCATGTTAAATATGGTAAGGTTACAGTGGTCCCATAAAGTATTTGGACATTTAAGACACATTTAGTGTGTGAATGGCATTGCATAACAACATAACATAGTGATGAACAGTAAAGTGTGTACGGATTATGAAATGTTTGGTATTGGAGATGAAGATGATGGTTATCATGTGGGGTTGGAAGAGGTCTGACAGTTTGTCTGCTGTCTTTGTGCCCACACACATAGTAAAGGCAGTTTGTTTGTTTGTTTTTCTGTTCCCTCTTTTCATCACTTCTATGAAGTATTAAATGTGGGATCAGTAGTTTTTGAAAAACACTTTTTGCCAATGTTGATATTTGAAATCACCAAAATAAACACCCCCCTACTATCTCAAAAGGATCTTGCCCCTAATGCGATAGCTCCACCCCAAACTTACGTATGCGACCTTAACCCAGGCAACGACTATGGCTGAATCCGCTGTACCTGCCGGCCGAGGATATGATGTCATCAATAAGTGAAAGCAATGTGTCACTATGGTATTCAATGTCAAATGTGTTTTGGTAGTAATATGTGCTTTAACGCATCAACGGTTCAGCTCCATTTCACGTGGAAGACGCCGGTCAACACCCATCCCAAAAACACAGTTATCATGATCAACTCGATAGCACAATCATGACAGTCATAGTAACGAATATATTACAACTATAAAAAGATTAGAGGTATATCAATCACTAAATGAGGAACCAAAGGAAACAAACAAAAATTAGGAGTATATTATCTTACTTTTCTGACACACTTTGGAAGCCGACGCTTGAAACAGACAGTGAAGGAGGTTTAGACGCTCCAGGCTTATATAATGTGGAAATGAATGTGTCTTTTTCATAGCTGAAGCCCAAACAATAAGATCGCAAATGAAAAAGAAAAAAAAACGAGCAAAGATGACAAACAGGCCTATTCAAGCAATGGCAAGCATATATTATTTCTATGAAACAAAGCTAAACAATGTTACTCACCTATCGAGAAGAAATAAAGCAACCTCAGTGTCCGATGTTAGGCCTTTCCATTGCCTGAGTTCTCTCAAGCTTCTCCGATATTAACACGAGTTCTACCTCTTGTCTGATCGTAAGCCTTCTTTTTAATTTTAAAATTCGCAGACATTTTCCTCTTTTGTTTTTTTTATCTGCCATCTCTCTCTTTCTGTAGTGGTTAAGCTAATGTCTGTCCTGTGTGCACTGAGCGCTCTCTCCTCCCCATCATTAGTAGACACGCCCCTTACTGCTGATTGGTTACAAGTGTTTTGGTACTCGGTCCGACACCTTTTCAAACGTGTTTTTCAAAAACTACTGATCCCACGTTTAATAGTATCAAAAACAGAAGATCAAAAGACGAGAGAGACTCCAGTGAGAACATTTTTGGAGGTTGCATTTTGGAGGTCCATTTACAATGGAAATCCAGTACAGAACAAATGAAGAATAAGTTTGGCTCACTACCAGAAGACAAAGGTTTAAGGCCTTTTGTGTAGCAATTCTCTCCAGATGTCTCAAAATGTATCATTAAGAAGCCCTCAAGCAGTTTTAGCATGACATTCTGACAGGCATACAAAGATTTTGGCTATAACAGACTCAGTTACCCTTAATGTACCGTGATTATAATGAGACCATGGACAGAGTTGCCAGATCCCAGTATCGCTGCAGTGGAATGTGACTGAATTATTGGAAGGGTTGCCAGGACTTTTTTATTTCACACATGAAAGAGAGGTTCAACAAAAATGAGGTTTTATAAGGTTTGGATTTTCACAGGTGCCAGATCATGTTTAATGCACGTGAAGGAACAGTACAGCAGAGATGATACAGTCTGTATGTTCAGGCTTCGGTGCTTCACTAGTTCCAGATGGGATGCATCGTACAGCCTTGGGAGAGACAAACATTTCTTCTACATACATGACCCCATCTGATGCAGATTGATTCACCCAACCAAAACAATCTATAAACTCCACTCTATGCAAAGGGATTCATGGAAAGAAAATAGATCTTTTTATATACATTTTATATAAGAATGTTATATACAAAAATATCTATTTTTTGTGATATTTGAATTGTGATCTATTATATATATATATATATATATATATATATATATATATATATATATTATTAATTAATACTTTAATTTTTTCTTATGTATTTATTTATTTAGTATTACTTTTTTATTAATGCAGCAGCACAATTCACTATGTGATTTTTACTAAAATATATAGTTGTCAGTATTATGAGATGAAACAGGGGGCCAAGTTAAATATCCTGTATGTTACATAAGCCCCTTTCACACAGCGCGTTGATCCCGGGAAATTGCCGGGAAATTGCCAGAACGCCTTCTGTGTGAATGCAAACACGACCCGGGATTGATGCCCGGTTGGGGACCTAGTAACATTGCCGGAATCAGTCCCGGAACGTGCGCTGTGTGAACAAAAGCCAGGACCAATGCCGTAAGGTGTGTGTCATAGTGATGACGCTCGTGCCATCGCGCGACTCTGTTGCTCTTAGAAGAAGGTTTGTGTTCGTCATCAACAAAGAAAGGACGAACAAATGTCTGCAAACTGGCATGAAGCAAAGACCAGGAGCTCCTCACTATCCGCGCTGAAGCTGAGATCGTTCGCCAGCTTTGTTGAACGGTATGCGCGTGTACATGTTTTCGACGCGTACGTTACACGTCTCATCCTGACGTCATGTGTCTTTACGGGATCTTTATGGGTTGTGTGTGAGCGCACTCACAGATCCCGGCAAATCACTGGCAGTGTGAATGAACCGAAATCAAACAATCCCGGGACAAATGCAGGGTCACATTATCCGTGTATTTTCCGGAATCTCTGTGTGAAAGGGGCTATACTGTATGTTATATTATTATGAATTTGCTATTAGTTAAACTCGCTTAATTATACAAACTGGTAATTTAATTTATAATGAGTTCCTTGACTGACAGTATGTGAGCTCTTGTCAATAACATTTTCAATTATGGAAACCTTCAAGTGAATTTTCATAATTTGTAAAAAAAAATTACCATCATGAGCTCTGTGAACAAACTCTTATCTTTGTCCGAATCTCTGTTTCTGTTATTTCATAGTCCTTCAGTTAACTGTGGCATCAACCCTCAAATTCATCTTTAAAATGTGCTTGTTTTGAATCATTTTGTCCATGAAGTCTTTCTTTAATGCAGACACAGACCACTGTTGTTTCGTGATCTGTCACAGTAAATGGCTTGTCTTGTGTGTGTGGTGGACAGGATGAAGATTGGACTACAGCTTTAAGTGGCCACTCTTGTCTGAAATTTCAGAGTCTTGTCTTTGCCCCAAGGCAAAAGAATGAGTCTACAATTACCAGACTCTTCCACACTCAAGAGTGATATCAAGGAAAAATAGTCACCTAACCTGACCTGCTATTTCAGAAAAGCATCTCAAAGTTTAACTTCTAATATGACTTTTAGCTATATTTGTATATGTATACGCAGTCTCTGTAATGGATGAACATTTGGATTTGAAAGTATTTTTGATTTGATTCCAGGGTCTGGCTGAGGGACAAACGGCCCCATGGGAAACTGCCAAGAAGGACGAGAACCGCAACAAGAATCGCTACGGCAATATCATCGCTTGTGAGTACTGAAACAACAAGGATTCTAAATAGTGTTGTAAAATTCTTTCACCTCATCACCTTCAATTCACAAATTACTATTTTATATTCTGTGTGAAGCCCTGTTTTAAATATATCATATTTACAATAAGAAAGTCACTATGAAAGTACACTGCTACAGTGAGGATGTCAGAAAGTTACATCATGGCACTTTTGATAAATAGTGTGGTAGTGAATTGTTAGCATATACATTTACAACATTTAAAGCACTTTAAGGTAGTACCATGTCCAAAAAACACATTATTGCACAATATTCTACCACTTCTTACAAAAAGGTATTTAAAAAAATTATTTCGAATGTCAAAACAAGGTACACTTTGGTAATTCTTTTGTTAATGTAGCAGCATTCAGTAATATCTAGTTGTTGACATATATTTCTTCTACATCATTTAGTTGTCACTGCCACGGCGCTCTTAAAATGAGATGAAACAGTAGGCTAAATGAAAAACCTGTCACTCGCTGATGGCCGGCGGGTATTATGATGAATTTGCTATTAGTTAAACCCGCTTAATTATACGAGTTGCTAATGAAAACTGTCCATCAGGCTGTTCATCAGTACAAAGGATCATTTTTGTGGAAAAATAGTGAAAATGGTGATGGCTTTATTTAAACCAGGTGCCTAGGGCGTTGGTTTGCTTGTAACTGTGACTTTAGCCTGAAATAATATATTGCATTTAACAAAACATCCCATTATTAGTTAAATAAGTATGCCCCATACTGAATAAAAGAGTTGCACAAAAAATTGTCCAAATATGAAAATTATAGAGTATTATGATTCTATATATTATGAAGCAGATAGTTCCCATCCTACTATATATGATAATAGCTTCATAGCTTTAACTTGTGACTACATTTAATATCAAACTGTATTGCATTTGGACTTGGAAAATGGCTTTTTAAGTAACTGAAAAGTCTTAAGTCAACCAGCCAGAGGAGGAAGATGTTTTGTGAAGCATTTCATTATGTGAATTCATGTTTAACCACCCCAAATTGGAGCAATGTCTTACAAACTGAGCCAAGAAAAAAAATTAACCCACAAACAAAATTGGCTGTGCATTGCTTGATTAACTTTGACAATTTATGGGAGACGAGGAAAGCCGTTTCAATTAGAGACATCTGTCCAGTCTCGCTCATCCCTTCAGTGTTTCACCAGGCAGTGTATGCCATTCAAGCCCATATGGTCATCTATAATTCACGAGACTCTACACCCAAAATAAACTGTTATTGGCAAACATTTACATATCTGAGAATGAGAACTTGGGGGGGGCTCTGGGGCTGGGGGGTTGAGGGCTCGTATTTACTTCTGCTCACCTTCAAAACCAATTTCTCCTTACCTGTGTACACTGAGATTTTTGTATCTTTTCCAAATGATTCCTCATTATTAAATTTCGTCAATTATGGTCGAGAGGGAGGTATTTACAGACAGTGAGCATACTATAATTTGGCACAGGGCGTTTGACAGATGCATGCTGTTGAGCACCTTCGCAAGCTCTGTTTGGACTGAGATTGCAGTAAATGCTTTGGCAGCAGGTTTGTAAAGGAACGGATGAGTCACAGCATAGCTATGGGTCTGATCCCAAAGCTGAGGACAATGACATCACGGTGCACGACAGAAAGTGAAACAGAGAGAACTTGGTAATGGAATGTTAAAAGAGCACCTAAAAATAAATAGCAGCTCTGTACTTAGTTGAAATTGAAGTATTTTACCGGAATTTCATGAATTTAATGTCGAATTTCAAAGTTATAAACATTCGCTGGGAGATAAACCTCAGATCTTTAAAGCAGAAGAAAATAGGCTTATAGGCATCACTGGAATGTTCCTGAAGCAAAGTCTGTTCCAATACGAGTTATTTTATTATTGAGTATTAAAATGTTATAGAATGTATTAATATTTAGACTTTTTATAGTTTTAGTTTTCATAAGTTTGAGTAATTTTGTTATGTGCTTTTGTCATTTTTATTAGGTTTTGTTTTTTAAAAATAATATATTTCTATATTACCTTAAAGGGACAATGTGTAGTTTTTTTGGTATTTTATTATCTAAAATCAATATTTTTATTCATAAATATGTCCTCAATGGTGTATAAATACCTCTGCCAATTATCTGACCTATTCTCGTAAACGAAGAATTTATTATCTTTATATAAATGTGACGGGTAGGTCCACGGAGGCCTCCATGTAGTTCCGCCATCTTGAAAAACTATAATAGCAGAGAGGGTCAAAAAGTACTAGGCCAACGCGTTTCCACAACGCGTTTTCGTTCAGAGCCAGCGTCAAGTAACTGAAAGCAGCAGAAACGGAGGAGCAGAGCAGTGAGAGGCGCTTGTCACTGCCCCAGCTAGTTTAAAAGGCTACATTGCACTGTTATTTTTACTGGCGGACCATACATATGCCGAGCCTCAGGAGAAGTTGAAATAACAAACCTGTTCACCTGAAGGAAAACTCGACGAAGTGCTATTAGAAGACATCCTGTCATAGCTTTTTGGTAAATAACAGCTACCGTAGATGCAACACGCATTTGAAAAAGCGAGCTGCTGGAGAGAACAATTCGTTTCACCGCTAGATGGGAGAAATTCCTATACAATGTCCCTTTAATGTTTGTTTCAGTTATAGTATTTTTAGTAGTTATTTCAGTTAGTTGCCTAGACAACATAATTTTTGTAAAGGAACACAAAAAGCAAATAGAGCCTGGCCCTAAACCTGTTGCTAAGCTAACTTCTTAAATATTCTCATGAGTGAAATACATGCAAATATTACATGGAGCGGTTTTAAACAATACTTTATTTGTAGAAATATAGGTACACTGGCTGCTGTGACAAATTTCCTTAAAAAATAAGTTTACATCAAGTTCAAGTATATTTAAGTATACTTTATGGAGTAAGTATACTAATCTTAATGTATTAGAAGTATACTTGTAAGTTTACTATTTGGTACTAAATTGGCCCACTCTTTTGTATATTTTTGAACAAATCTATTGTATTGGATGCCGAAACATGATTGTTTATAAGACAGCGTGCACAAATATGTGCAAATATGTGGAAAATACTTTGCAATATACAATGCTTAATTATACTTTTAATCAAAATATTCTGTACAGTCTAGGCCAAATATACTTAGACTTTTCTGTCAGTATATTTCAAGTATATTTAAGTGTAATTTCAAGTATATTTCTGAGAAGTACATAAAAAGTAGACTGAAAGTATACTTTCTTATTTTTAGTTTAAAGAAAGTATACTATAGCACACACAAAAATAAACAAATTTTTTTGCAAAGGTTTGTCACAATGCCTTATCAACAAACCATACATGCAATGCTGCCAGAATGAGGGGGGTAGTTAAAGGGATAGTGCACCCAAAATGAATGTTCTGTCATCATTTACTTTCCTTCATGTCTTTCAAAACCTGTCTAACTTCAAAAAAGGATATTTTGAAAAAGGTATCAGCGTTATTTCAGTCAATGGGTCCGATGTTGTTTTGAACAGCGTTCTTCAAAAGATCTTTTTGTTGTGTCCCGCAGAAGTCATATAGGTTTGGAACAAAATGAGGGGTGAGCACATGATGACATCATCTTTATTTTTGGCAGCATCATTTTGCTGTTACCTGATTTGTTAGCTTTACTTGTAGTGCAGAGAAAATTGTCCTTTATGTTTTAGTATGGGCTAAATTCGGTTCTTTTACAGAATAAAACTCACATGATGCAATTCATGTAGCTAACACTAACATCACACAATCATCCCATGAAAAGGGATGAAACCCCAATGGATAACCAGCACACATTGGCTCATTATCCAAACTGTCACTCATTTTAAACAGTTAGTATCATTTCCTTTGTGGATCTGAGGTTAAAATATGCAAGGTAAGGCACCTGCTGAATAATAAATGTCCAGGTTGTTCGTCTTCATTAGTCCAAACACAGAAGAGAGCCTGTCTTGCTCTTTTAAGTGCTCTGCATGTGTGGATCCATGTGTCTGGATGAAGACACCTTCTCATTTCTTCTCTCTGAGCTCCCTAAAATTCAGACATTTATTCCCTTCACGTAGTGCTGCCAGAATCATCATGTTCCCTTGAAGTCTTTCTGGTGAAAAGAAAAAAAAAACCTCCTCTGATGTATTGACCAAAGCAAGAGTATTAGCATTCACATGAGCTGTGTAGTGTAGTGTATTATGCCCTTGGTTCTGTTTGTTTGTTTATCATCATTGATTAATGCTCTTAACAAAGAATAAACACAGAGTCAGATTCATACCTTATTTACATTAAAAGGATTAGTTGATTTAGGCATCATCAATATTTAGAGGTTGCTCTTTCATAGCTCAGTCTTTCAAACTCTGTCTTGTAATTGCCAAAACCTTAAAAGAAAAACCTGATAAGCATTTGACATTAAAGAGATCTCTAGAAGAGACATGTGAGATGGGGTCTTTTTCTCAGTAAAACATTCCAAAAGAACATTCATTCAATCAAAACATTCATTATTGTCTAGAAGAAACAAACTGAGATTTTAAATGGGTCTCATTTGTGATGGATCTTTCCTTTAGCTAATTATATAAACTAATAGGATCACTTCATTACAATCTGATGTTTCAAAATGGTGCGAATAACAGATGGAAATTAATTTCTTTAATAATAAGTCATGTATATGTGGGGAAATATATCCTTTTTGTTGCATTGGTGCAAATTAACCATCCGAAATGAATCTCTTTCAGATTAGGATGACACTTGTCCTAACACCAAGCTCTCAAAGCTCAAGCGTTCGCATAAACACTTCTGCTACTTTCTTAAACCCTCTCAGGTAGACTTCATGAGCAGAGCGTCTTATCCCAGAGCGGATGGAAATGGATTAAACTGGATTAGAGTGCCTCGCTCTCACGCCACGAGGTGTGTGCGACAGCACTTGGCCCATTTGACACTCTTTTCTGCCAAGTAGGGATTTAATAGGCTGTTTAGGTGTATAATGCACTCACACACTGAGGTTATATATAAGAGCAGCAGAGAAGACGCGCTGATTAAGAGACTGCCGACATTTTTGGGGTGGTTCTTTTAAACAAACAAAAGTACCAGGTTGTACAAAAAAATCACTGAGTACAGAGTTACAACCCTACACATCATCATACGTCACGGTAACGTCTAGGTGATCATCCAGACATCTGGATAGTTTTGCAGGGTTGACTCAGAACTACTGTACCCATGCATCACAGCACTCGTCTGTAGTCTGGACATTCTCTCCCAATTAGAGCTTTGTGTCTGGCCCCTCACTGCGGAGAAGAACCCTGCCGAGCGCTCGCTGTTATGACAACTGACTCGGTGGCGTCTAATTAGCCCCATCTCGCTCTCTTTCCGCATCCCTCAATTTCCTTCTTTTCTGCTTCCTTCACGCATGTTCCCTTTCGGGGAGCAGAGAGGTCAGCAGGCAGACCAAAGCACCGGTGAGAGACAGCTGAGATGTTTGTGAGGCGAGCGAGAGAGGAGGACCAAATAAAGAAAGTGTGAAGTTAAAAAATATAAGCTGGTGAATTTTGAGCAGATATAATAAGAAACGCAGCAGGTTTGGACAGGAAGGAGGGGCTGTCTGAAAGTAAACAACCTTCATGACCCGCTTACAGCTCTAGACACGGGCCTACTTCTCCTTGGAATGAAATAAACTGAAAGACGGAGAGAAATCTGGAGGGATTCTGTGGAGCTGCCTGCCATCAGAGAATATCTGTTGGCTTGGAGTCGACATGCCTCAACAGCGCATTTGCATCCTCCATGTGATCAAAGCAGAACGCCACACGGGTTTGCGGAGCTAGTGTCAGACCTTTCCTTTACCCCTCCTCTCTTTCCGTTTCCACCCTCTTCCACTTTTCCAGAAGTGTTGTCGTAATTGCCAAGACATGCAGCTTCACCTTCCAAGGGTGGAAAGGCATGGTAACCGTGCTAAACATGAGCAGGTCAAGTGTTTATAGCGAAGACAAGATGAAGATTGGCAGTGCTGGAGTAATTAAATCAATTACATCATTGACTAACTGTACATCCACTTCTTTAGATGGGGAAAATTGTCTGATCCTCATGTTCAATTCAGAGTGCAATGCTGAACTTGGGGCACCCAGACTTAAGTTGCTTAGAAACTAGTACTTTAAAAAATAAAGGTTCCTCATCATTTTATATATATATATGTATATATATATATATATATATATATATATATATATATATATATATATATATATATATGTATATCAATCACTGGGGCCAATTAATTGATTTACCAATAGGTAATCAAGACAACACGTGTGATTTACCAATGGGGCCAATGAATTGTGTTTATTGAAAAGACTTGCAAACCTCAGCATCTTCTTTATATATATATATATATATATATATATATATAAAGATGCTGAGGTTTGCTGGTCTTTTCAATAAACACAATTCATTGGCCCCATTGGTAAATCACACGTGTTGTCTTGTGTTGAAATGGATTGCTGGCATATATCTCATACTGTGCCTTATATTAAAGTGGTATACTCAAATTTACATTCTTGTTGACCCTGGAGGAAAACAAAAACGTGGAGAAAAATCTGCAAATTTTTTGTAGAGTTTGTCATTTTTCACGCACAAAACATCTGCCATGGGTAAATGACATTGTGAATACAGGAGTTGTGGTTCTTGGGCCGCTCATGTGTGTGTAGCTCCCCTTTAAAGTGTATGTGTAACTTTAGACCGGCTCTTCTGTGAATATTTGACCCCACAGACGATCACACTCGTGTCAGACTGCAACTGCTGGAGGGAGACCCCCACTCTGACTACATAAACGCCAACTATATAGACGTGAGTGTGACACATTTGCATTCAGCATACATGACGGGCACCATGATTTTGCCAAGACAGATTCCTGGATCAACAATTTTTGTTGATCCTAGAACAGCATTCCTGACTGAAAATGTAGCCCTAAACCTAAAATCAGTGGGAAATGATAGGTGATGTAGAAGCGCCTAACCATAGTTGCAAGCCTAAACCTGACATAAACTGTAAACTTGTGCCTTAAATCTGATTGGTTGATTGTAGTGTTGTTCCAGGATTAACAAAGATGTTGATCAAGGAACATGTTGTACTTGGTAAATTCACGTTCACCCAGACATATCTGTTCGTTTTCTGAGCTTCACATAATGTCAAAATTTGATTGAACTTCATTTAAATGCTGTTCCTTTCTATTTATCAATTTATCCTTTAAAAAAATATGATTGATTCCACAAAAATATTAAGCAGCACAACTGTTTTCAATAATATATTAATAATAATCAGAAATGTTTCTTGAGCAGCAAATCAGCACATTATAATGATTTCTGAAGGAAAATGTAACACTGAAGACTGGAGTAATGATACTGAAAATTCAATTTTAAAATTCAATTTCAAATAGAAAAGTTATTTTAAATTGTAAAAAATATTTCACAATATCACTGTTATTTACTGTGTTTTTAGTGTTTTTACTATGTGAGCATAAGAGACTTTCTTTCAAACATAACAAAATCTTACCAACCCCAAACTTTTTAACGGTGGTATATATTTATATATCCAGATTTCTGTTACAGTATATGTTCTTGTATGTGTAGAAGTTGACTTAAACATCAAACAACCTTAGTATATGCTGATAAAGAAATAATGATGTTCAAGTTTGAATATAGTATTAATGACCTTTAAAATGTGTCTTGCCTAACCATCTTGAAATGCCAGAACAACTTCAGTCTTTGCTGTCAAAGAAGGGCTTAATAGATTAATGCATCATTTATGTGTTACGCTGCCGAGAGCCTCACTTACAACACATAAAAGATACAGTGGATTTCTGCGCTTAAACGCTTTTCTGAGTTGCTGCAAATGACTCTATGCTCCATGTCCACAGCTAGCAACAGCTCGAATGAAAGTGCTTCCCTGGCTCCTCTAAATCCACTAACTTGATCTAAACACCATAAAGCCATAGTGGATATGATTGTGATCATTACAAAATGGAGAGTAAACATGTGCAGATAGGCTTCAGCGTGAGGCTTCTCGCCCTGCAGCAACTATAATCAGGCCACCCAATCTTATTCCTGATAATAAAACAATTATGTTCTCCGTCATAACACAGACCCGGTCGTAAACTGCAGCGGTGCTTTTAAAGCTTGACTGGAGCAAAGCTACATTGGTTGCCAGTTTGTTTCACAGTGGTTAAAATGCTAATGAACCCAAGGCATCAGAAAGGTGAAATTATAATGTCTCATTGAGTGCTGAATTGGATTCAAACAAAGTCTTTATGGACGTTCATTGTTGCATGTGGTTTGAGCAGGTAGAGAAATGAGTTTCATTTGAATAATTTTCATCTTCCTTTTTCATTCTGTTTCCCAGGGCTACCACAGACCAAGGCACTACATAGCCACACAAGGTAATTAACAAAACCAAGAGAACTCTTCTGACATGAACGCAATCTACACATCTATGTTGATATATTCAAAATAAAAATATGATTAATTTGAACATCCTAGTCTGTACAGAGATGCGAAAACCAACAGTCTGTACAGAGATGCGAACGAGAAGTTTAAAGCGAACGTTCTTTCACTCCATTTGTCCTGCTGTCGACAGACTCAAGTGCATGGAGTATTTTAGAAACTGAACGCGCATCTGTATACTGTATCCATTGTAGACAGCATCAGTGATTATAATGTTTTCTACTTGCTTTTGACTTGACACGACACAACTCTCACATCCAGTGGAGGCAAATGTCAGCCATTACGCGACTGAATAACAGTGGGCGGGGCCTATGGTGCAATTGATGAATGGATTTGTCAATGTATTTCCCTGATGACAGTCAAATGCAACTGAATTTGCCCGTGTGACGTCACAAATCCCTCAATATCAAAACAAGCTGTTTTCAGAGCTTGATTAAATAAGCTTTGTTTATAATGAGGAGGATGTTTTAATCTTAGAAACTTGCAGAATGTTTAAATTGGTACAAAGACATCTTATATGTCTAAAGATCAAAGCACATTTGATGTCTCATGACCCGTTTAAAAGACTATAGCTGTGTCCCAATTCAGAGGCTGTATCCTTCGAGGGCCATGAAGGTCGGACTGAGCGTTGTTAAATGGGACGGTTTAGCCTATGGAGAATTGTTCTTGTCGCCTAGCAACTGTGACAGCTGTCGCTGATGAGTGGCAGTAACGTTTGTACTGGCCTTGTTTGAGTCATATTAAACTGTCTGAAAACAAAACAGGGTTCACAAACTGTCAAAATATGTTCACCATGGTCCATTTCTATATATTAGACTATATATTATCTCATCTTAGTAAGATATGAGTCAATATTTATATAAGTTGAAACCCAATACTTGCGTTTAAAAGTGTAATTTGGCAATTTCTCTCAAAAACATCCTGTTGTCGCTGCCGCACAATGAGTTCTGGGGTAGGCAAGGCCGCGAAGGATCCATCTGTGTTACAAAGGACGCATTTGATGCAGCCTCTGAATTGGGACGCAGCTATTATGTTGGGTTTTTTGAATGCTTACTAAAAGTATGCTGAGCCACATTGTTTGTGCATGCAGTTTAATGAGTTTATTTTGTGCTTCATTTAGGCTTCTTATTTATAAATTTGATTGTTTTCTGTGTCTATTAGTTGTATTTAATGTAAAATATTTGTAATTTAAGTAAAATGTCACCCTAAAGGAGATCCTTCTGATTATATGCAAGGTACTGTATGCACTTTTAAATATCAGCAAAGCATTACTGGAAAGTATGTAATCAGCTTTTATCATTTCATATTTAAAAAGATATTGCCCACTTAAGTAGTATCAGAGTAGGTAGTCTTTGTCAGTGTAGCTCACTAGTTTAAGTATAGTTTTACTGGAGTTTTTTTAAATTAGTTATTAAAATAATTAGATTTTATAGTACAACTGCAAAAATGCAAATTACTAACTAGATTCGTTTTGAAGTAGTTTTCACTGTCAGTGTGCTGTATTCCACCAGACTGCTTAATTAACTTCACCTGTACTGGTCACCAGAAAGATCAACCCAGGACATACTAGCATGAACTACTGTTTCCCTCAGGGATTGTTTGTAAATCCATAAAGAAACATTGCATCTTATTTCTAGTTGTTTTGTGAGTGTTGCGTGATCTTGGTGGTGGTTTGCTTCTAAATTTGTCCCTCCTCCCCTCTTGTAGGCCCCATGCAGGAGACCGTGAGGGATTTCTGGAGGATGATTTGGCAAGAGAATTCTGCCAGTATCGTCATGGTAACCAACCTGGTGGAAGTGGGAAGGGTAGGGTTCTTGTAATTATCTCTTTCCTTATATCACAGGATTAAGAATGTTATTTACAAAGTGCTACACATTTAACTACAGTCTAGCAGTTAAACTGAGTGTGTCGATATTAAATACAACACGCAAATATATAAATCTGTGAGGTAGGTGCATGTTTGCGCAATGTATTTTAGAAGTAGCATCTAGCAAGAAATCAATGCAAATGTGCAAAATGTTTCTGTATCTCAAAGAATAAAGCATAGCAATCGACATCATGGTTGTGGGTTCCATACCACAAAATATGCCATATTTAAATGGAAAACAAAAAAAGGTTGCTGCCTTTAATTTTTAAGTACAATCAACTTGGATGTTTAAGTCATTTCAACTTAAATTACATGAAATGACTAAAAAATGTGTTAAAGCAATGTAAAAACATATGTTGTCATAAATTACTGATCACATATATTTTTTACAGTGTAGTTTGTGTGAATGATCTACCAATTATTGTAAATACAAATGGAAATCGGGGGAACTTTAAACGAGTGAGTCAAGCATGTTGGAGGACATCCTAAAATGGAGTACAATTAGGTGCACAAGTCCTTCACAATATCCCCAACGAGGCTGTTTGATGTCACAATGGGTATAATTGAGCGGTGTTCAATGATTGGCTCCAGTGAACTCGGACCACAGGGGTTGTTCATTCAGAGATAACATCCTCTCTGACAGGTGGCCAATTACACCTCTCTGTGTTTTCAAATGTCATCAGGGACTTGTTTGATAATACTGTTTCTGCAAATGCCAATTTGACTTAGACCTTGCTGTAAAATAGAGTAATACTGAAACAAATTAAGATGCAGGTGTTGTGTTATAATGTGTACATGTGGGTGTCTATTTGCCGTAAAGGTGAAATGTGTGCGGTACTGGCCTGACGAGACCGAAGTGTACGGAGACATCAAAGTGACGCTGATCGAAACGGAGCCTCTTGCAGAATATGTGATCAGGACTTTTACTGTTCAGAAGGTAAAAACTCATCCTCCATCTGTATTCCATTCAAATGAAATGTCTCTCAAGTTGCTCAGAGGTTGCTCTTTCATTGCTCAGGTGTTCTCAGTTTATTTGTATATAAATGCTCCCAAAATGGTAGATTGTTAGGTAATATAGTGCCTTTTTTATAGAAGAGAACAAAATAGAATATTTAAACAGAAAATATTAGAATGATATGTATATATATATATATATATATATATATATATATATATATATATATATATATTAAAATTGGCAATGGGATAGGAAAAATAAACTTGATTCAAAATATGTAAACTCATGCATTTTGTTTTCGCAAGTACATTCAGAAATAAAAACTTTTCAGCACTCTCTGCATGCATCTCTTCATCCCAACTTATGTTCATCCATACCATATGAACCATCAGCTTGTGTTTAAGCTCATAATGCATCTCTCACTCAATCACTCTTATTGTTCTTATTATACAGGAACAGCTTGACGTCAGATCTGCATAAATAAAAAAAATAAAAAATAAAAAAAATAACCACGATGTTTTAACAAACAAACTTTACGAGATCTCAACATAAGCCAACAGACAATATTTAGCAATGAAAGCAAATCGCAAAGAAAGCTCTTAGGAACGGTAGAGTTTTGTTGTTGAATGTTGTAATCCAAACAGAACAGATGTAGGGAAGCTTTGATAGTGGGTGAAATTAGTGTTTGAGAGTCGTTTTTGAGGGGGAGAACGCGGTATGGAACAGCATGTCATCAGCAACTTTCTTAAATCACTCAATCCATCTGTCTCACGAGGCTGCTGCCTCTCAAACGCTTCCTCAACTTTGAAAGAGAGTTGTTAGGGTACATCCTCCTCTCAGCTCATAGTTGTGCTTCATAATGAGTGCGAGCAGAAAATGACAAGAGATGTTTTCTGGATATCAAATGGGGACTTTTGCCTAAATCTTTGAACCTCAGATATTTCTCCAGAGAAAAATTAATCCCTCGAAATTTCTCCTTAAATCTAACAAAAACATGTCTTTGGATACCAAATAATAATAATTAATTTAAAAGTTATTTTATTAAGGATTTAAGTGTATTTATACGTATATTATATTTTATAAACTATATTTTGCATTAAGGTTTTTTTGCATTGTTTCATTATTTTAATAACATGTTATAATTTTCTGGAAATGAAATATTATTTATTTGTATAAATGTATTTATTTGGGGGGATGAAAAAGTAACGCTAACTCTTTCTTAAGATCATTCTTGAGTGTCCTTATGTGTCTAGGTATGCATTTCATCCCCAAGTGTTGGACATCAGAGCGTCTTCTTTTTATCCAGCTTTCAGTACTTCTCGTCATCTATAGCAGCTCAGTTACGACTCTCCAGACACACACACTAATGCACACAAGCTGCATTTAACGGCTACATGGGTCCTCGCTTGGTGGTATCAGCACCTCCAGGCATGGATTACGCCGCTCTCAAACCCAAATTATAATTAAAAGCTTATCAGAGCATTAAGTGCTAGTAAGGAAGTAATGGGGAAAGGTTTCTACTGTAACACAACACTGTGTGGGGAAAAGCCTCAGCGCTCGCACAGATCGAACCACATGTGTACTGTTGTGCTGTGGTTCAAACACTGACCATGAGGCCCTGACTGACTTTTCAGCGTATTTTCTACACTCATTTTGGGGAACTAAGTTACAGTGTCACGTTGACGTATTTCATGATACCTTAATTAAGAGGGCTCAACAATAAATTTATTTTATTATTTTATTTTATTTTAATCCATATTGGTAAGCCTTGCACTACAACTTGGTATTTACACTATATATACCACATGGTGTTGATTTTTATTGACATGCACTTATTGGCAGGGGCGTCGGACTGGGGGTAAAACCAGTACTGATTACCAGGGCCCCAAGGGGAGAGAGGGCCCTTGAAAAGTCTGGAATATATTTTATTTGGAACATGGGGGCCCATCAGGACTGCCTATACATAGGGCCCGGGATCTTGTGCTACGCCCCTGCTTATTGGGTGTCGTAATCCTACCCATCTTCTACCATAATCACTGTTACCTTCAGATGATGACACCTGTAGATATTAAGCTCACCACATGCTCTTGTTTGCAGAAGGGTCACCACGAGATCCGGGAAATCCGGCAGTTCCATTTTACCAGCTGGCCCGATCACGGCGTTCCCTGCTACGCCACAGGCCTGCTGGGCTTTATCCGCCAGGTCAAGTTCCTCAATCCTCCAGACGCAGGGCCCATCATTGTGCACTGCAGGTGTGTTCTTATCTTGATTTTTTTTTCTTCTTTTTTTCTGTCCCTTTCTCACTTTTCTTACATACATGTACTGTAAGATCAAAGTTCTGGTGTAAAGTTGGGCTAACAGTGTGATTATGAATGTACAATGAGAAATCCATTGGTTATTTAATTTAGACACCCTCTCTGAGGCCTTTCAGTGGCTGCTACAAATATCCTGTTATAATTTTAAATTATTTAGGTTTGTATATATATATATATATTGAATTTGCTAAAATTCTAGAATTAAACTTGCTGATTAAGGCTATGCAGTTGCTAAGGTAAAACTATTAAAAACCATTTTAATTATTAGAAAAAAATGTAACACTTTATTTTACAGTGCCATTATTCCAAATTACATGTAGTTACTGTAGTAATAACTATAAACTATGCATAGTTACATGCAACTAACCCTAAACCAAAACCTATTCCATAACCCTATAGTAAGTGTAGATAATTACTATTAATCAAGTACTTAATGTATAATTACAGTGTAACACAGACACCTAAAAATAGAGAGTAACTGAAATCAAATGTCTTGTTTTCAAGTGTAAATTTAAGTAATACAATTAGTAAATCTGAAAGAAAGAGATATAAATGAAAACAAACTAATACAAATGAAAAAGCACATAACACATTTCCTAAAACTTAAACTAAAATGAAAATATGAAAAACAAAAGTAATTTAAAATATTAGATAATAAGTATTGTAATAGTATATAGTATAAATTATATAAAATGGTTTGGCCACCCACAAGTGTTTTAATGTTCTGGTCTCTAGGTCTTGTAGATGATATTTTATTTGTGTTAAGCTTCCATGATGTTAAATAGCGCCCTACAAACATTGCCCTTCAGAAGGGTTTTCTCCATCATTTACTGATAAACGAGAGTATGAGTACAGGATTGTTGTGTTTGTGTTGGACACAGATACTGCTGCTATATTATTCCCATGAGTATTTAGTAAAAGATCAGCACAAAGTGGAACTGTTTTAATGGGAAATTAGGTACATTAATTGATTTTATTAACTGTATTTAATGAAACACATTTATTTTATCTCAAATGTTTGGCAGTCCAGAAGAACACTTGCTTTCAGCATTACTGTCCTGGTTAAGTTCTTTGTTTTCGTTAATTACTCAAATCATACATTCTTCCCTTAATACTGGTATTATTCCTTAATCCCTTAGCAGTTATAACTCCCAAACTTAAGAAACCTGGTGCGGATCATAATTACCCAGAAACAAGTTTTCTTTCTAAATTATTGGTAAAAAATTGTTGCTCGACAGGTGCATGCTCATCTAACAGAGTTTGATATAGATTGTTTTGTATTAATTTCATTTTCTATTTATTGTTCATGTATCTTATTATTTGTATGGTGTCCTTGAGTGTCTTGAAAGGCACCAATAAATAAAATAAATAATTTATTATAACTAATTTTACATGTAACGAGAGTTACAAGAGAAAGGACGATTTTCACACATATTCATGAGCTGACACATTCACAAATGTTGGACGTTTCAGCACATGGATAGACACTCACCCATAAATCTGTCCGCAACATGGATGCATGGATAGATAGAAACGCACTCACAATTGTGGGGAGTAATTGGGAGCCGTGTGGGAAGAGGGTTTGGGAATGAAAGGTGACACCAGGAGACTGTGAAGTGGCAGTGCAAATTTGCAGTCGGCCTTGCAATCCCGGAGACAAAGCAGATGTGACGAAGAAACTTCCAGAACAGATTAGCCCAAGTGTCAAGTGCTCCTGGTGCAAACTAGCTTTTCAGAACATTACAAACCGTCTTTACTTCTGAGGAACACTAACGGAGTTTTAGCAGAATGTCTTGGCTGCTCACAATAGGTTTGATGTCAATAATGAGGTATTTTAAGAACCCATAATGTTGGTCACTGTATTAAACCTGACCCAACTAACTGATGTGCCTACTCTACAAAAGTGCATTCAAAATGTAAGATTTACAGAGGAGGGGAAGATTACCAGTGAATAAAGTTACATTCTGGAGTGTAACAAGAACCTATCATATGACGTCTGAAGACTTATGAGTGATATGGACTACTGTTATGGTGCTTTAATGAAACTCTATTGTCATTTTTGCTGCTTGATAGTGTCTGTCATTTACTTAAATTGTATGTGAAAGAGCAGCCAAGACATTCTACTAAACATCTCCTTTTGTGTTCCACTGAAGAAAGAAAGTCTTACAGAATTAAAACAGAAAATTGTATGTATTATTCCTTAAAAAGTTTATATTTATTGTGTAAAGATGAAATGTGTCTTCTTCTTTTTTTTGGCACATTGAACTACTGAACACTTTGTATCTTATGGCAATTCGGGGATGATAATAGTGAATGAGTGACTGAGGATTTGAGGTGTAAAGGACATCCTCCCTGTCTCTTTCCCTCTCCGTCCCTTGCTTTCTTTCTGTCAGTTGTTTACCACTCGCACCATTAATCACTGTGAGTGACGGCCAATCTGTGGCACCGTGGAGCTGCTGTGTATTTGTGAGCATTTTGGAGTGACTGATAGCACATCTTCTGTCCAAATGCTCTCTCACACACACAAGCATTTTGGTCTGCCAGAACCTTGTTTTCGTAACACCTAACATTTGGATCCTAGCATAAATCTCCGTCTTCTGCATGTGTTGTGGGTATGGGTCTGGTTTTATCCATGTTATGAGGACCAAATGTCCCCAGAAGCATAGTAAAATCTTCAATTGTGTGCATTGTGGAGACCAGCAGTTCCTGCGAGAAGAATGCCTTAAATACACATGCCTTCATAAATAAATAAAAAAAATGCAAAATCGTTTTCTGTAGGTTAGGTATAACATTATGATGTCTTTATGTCACTTTTGATCAATTTAATGCATCCTTGCTGAATAAAAGTATTAATTTCCTTTAAAAAAAATATCTTACTGATCCCATACTTTTGAACAATTGTGTGTGTAGTGCAACTATATTAACACTACCGGTTAAAAGTTTGGAAACATTAAGGTGTTTTAAAGTTTTTGAAAGTAATCTCACCACGGCTGCATTCATTTGATAAAAAAAAAGCAGTAATACTGTGAATATTATTAAAATTTAAATTAACTGGTTTCTTTTGTAATATATTTATAAATGTAATTTATTCCTGTGATGCAAAGCTGAATTTTCAGCATCATTACTCCAGTCTTCAGTATCACATGATCCTTCAGAAATCATTCTAATATGCTGATTTGCTGCTCAAGAAACATTTCTTATTATTATTAATGTTAAACACAGTTGTGCTGCTTAATATTTTTGTGGAAATTTTCATTGATAGAAAATAAAACTATAGTATTCAATGGAAAGTCGCCACCATGACATCAAACCAAATGCATTTTTGCTGTTCAGCTATAATAATAACAATGAATGAATTAATAAATGAATGAATGAGTTATTTATTAATATTGTTACATTAGAAATGGAGCTGGTGGACGGTTATCATGCAGTTCGAAGAATCTCATCCTTCTGTGATTTCCGCAGTGCTGGTGCTGGAAGAACAGGCTGTTTCATCGCAGTGGACATTATGTTGGACATGGCAGAGAGTGAGGGTGTAGTGGACATCTTCAACTGCATCAGAGAGCTGCGCTCACAGAGAGTCAACATGGTCCAGACTGAGGTGAGCATCCCTACAGCCCTGAACAACACTGCTTTATCTTACAGGATCCTGTACAACTACACCTCAGAGTGTGTCTTTCAGGCAACCAGGTTGTGCTTAGATACTCACTCATTTAATTATTTAATCATTTGCTAAATGAATAATTCATTCACTTTCTTAATTATTCACTCACTAAACTTTACTCAGTCTCACTAATGCAGTCATTAACTATTCTGTTTCACTATTGTACTTTCAGTCACCAGTGTTGGGGAAAGTTACTTTATTTAGTGTTACTCCCAAATAAAGTAACTAATTATGTTACTTAGGTACTTTTTAAAAAGTCAGCTGAAGAACTGACAAAACAAACACACTGGTTAATAAAGTGAAATTAAATACATAAAGTATATTTTTGTAAGTTAACATATTTGATTATTACAGGTTTGTGAATATCCTCAGTTTGCATTTCACTGTTTTTATTAAGTTTGAGTGAGATGAGTGAATGCCTGCTCACATTTAGTCTAGAACTACAATAATCATCATGTTCACACAGCTCACACAACGCCTCTGCACTTACTACTGATTTCTCTCAGCATGAGGACAGGAAATCTGCCAGTCAATAAATGGGAAAACAAAGCAACTTGTGGTACTTGTTTAAAAAAGTTATTTTTGTCAAATTGAAAGTAATGTGTTACTTTCAACACTCAGTTGCATCCTCACTCGCTTACTCACATAGCCTTTTATTAAGCTCTCCAGTCTGTGAAGATGAAATTGAAGCCATCTATTTTCAACTTAAAACTTAGATAACCTTTATTTTCCCTACATTAATCCTCACACTATAACATCAAAACATCCTGAACATGAAATTGCCTAGACCATGACGGGCAGAATTTACTGAATATTGGAATTTAAATTCATGCCCCCTAGTGGTGTATGAAAATTAGTATTGCACTGTTTTAAAATGCAGCAAAGCAATAATTATACACTGTAAGTATAAATTACTACATTTATTTATTAATTAATTTACATTTCATACTTTGACACTAAAGTGTTAAGTGTTTAAAAACTCTTTAAGCCTTGATTTTCAAGCATTCGACATGAAAAACCTGCTTACTGTTGTACTAATTATTATTAAGTACAATTACAATAACTATTATTAGCCTATGTATAATAATAAATGAATAAATGATATATAAATATAAAATGTACTATTATTATAAATCATTTATAATAATACAGTAAATTACTAAATCACATACTATATCAAATCAGCGTGTTGTTTTATTCGATCTATTCAGATATTACAGGTTTTTGCAGTGAGGACAGCATGCTTTTAAAAGGCTAACACTAAACACAGTGGCGGTGATAATGGCTTCTGGGAGGCACTTTGTGTCATCCTGCAGCTCCATTCAAAGATAATCCTCCACAGACACAACACACAGCAATTAATCTTTTAAAAGGCTTTTTCCTCGTCTTTTGTCCTCAAACGTCTGCAGAAGTGCTCACCAGGTTATGGAGTAATAGGTACGAGAGGTCAGCTCAGCTTGACTGTAGCTTAGCGTGGATCAAAGGCCTACATTAGCATTCAAACCTTTAAGCCGGAGGCATTGTTGAGCTAAAATATGGATAATTCTGGCCAATATGTGGGGCTGGGGTTTAGGAAGGAGTTTAATATTAGCTGCAGGATGAGGACGCTGTTTGAAAGCCCCCTCGATCTCATTTTTAAGGCAGCAGTTAAAGCAGTTTCGAGAGATGCTGCTGTCGCCGCAGGACTTTAGCATCAGAAGTTGCAACGCTTAAATCCATGTAAAACGTCCCTGAGGCAGGAGTCATTCCCCTTCAGCAAACTACGGTTCATGCATCAATGTTCATGCACTGCTCCATACGAACGTTTGTGAGAGGTATCGACGCCATATTTCCCTGATGATTTGGAATGATGCTGTGCGGCATTCACTCTCAGCTTGAGTTTGGGCTTCTGAAACGTATGAGTTTGGATGTTCATGAATTATGTACATGTGGTTTGAAGATGTAAAAGTTTAAATCAAACCCTTAATTATTTTAGAGCTGTGATTGTTGTTTTTATCATTAGAAAATGAGCGCTAAAATGCCAAAGGGAGGTTTTCTCATGTGGCCTACCAGCTACCAGCAGCTGCAGTCATTTAGAGTCAGTGAGTTAATTAAAAGTGCTTTCAATATGGTTGACTTGTAAATCTAGATATTGCATTACTTCTAAATCTTAAACTGATTAAATAATATTCAGATATATTTTTAGCGGTCACACATACTGTATGTATATATAAACAGTAATATTGTGAAATATTATTCAAATTTAAAACAGCTCACAGCAGATAAACAAGGCAAACTAGAAAATGTTGGACACCAAACACAAGACATGATTCATAAAACATAGTGCTTCCATATATATTTCACACACACACACACACACACACACACACACACACACACACACACACACACACACACACACACACACACACACACACACACACACACACACACACACACTCACCATGGTACTGAATTTCAAAAGCACCATGATATTAGCATCTCTTACCTATACCACTGTGTTTTTTGTAAGTGTTGATCTCTCTCTCTCTCTCTCTCTCTCTCTCTCTCTCTCTCTCTCTCTCTCTCTCGCTCTCTCTCTCTCGCTCTCTCTCTCTCTCTCTCTCGCTCTCTCTCTCTCTCTCTCTCTCTCTCTCTCTCTCTCCAGGAGCAGTATGTGTTTGTGCATGATGCCATTCTGGAAGCGTGTTTGTGTGGGAACACGGCTATCCCAGTTTGTGAATTCAGAGCCATCTACTACAACATCAGCAGACTGGACCCTCAAACCAACTCAAGCCAGATCAAAGATGAGTTTCAGGTGAGAAATCCACACAATATAGTCAGAAATCCACCACGGTAAACCATTTTCACCAAAATAGCATTGTTTTTTTTGTTGTTGTTTTTTTCCTCTTTTGTAGATACCTTCTTAGATGTGAAAATACCTTAGACACAACAAAATGCCGATAATTTGGTATTTGCCACCACACACAAAAAACATTATGAATTTAAACATTATGAAAAAAATCTGAAATCGATTCCTACACCAGGAGATCTCTTTCGAAAGTGTTATTTTACTAAAAAAATTGTATGTGTAATCACTGTGTCTAAATTACAAATCTTATTTCTCACGGGTTGCTCTTTTGTAGCTCAGGAGACACAAATGAGACAATTTATCTCTCATTTTTGTCTACAAAAAGTAGACATACAGTAAAAGTACAGACCTTTAAACATTATTGTGAATAGAGTAGCTCAGATCATTTGGTCTTAGTAGGACCAGAAATAACAGGAGTTCATAATGAGATCTCTCACCTTTGAGCAGTTGTAGCTATGAACAGTCTGTAGCTATGTTTTTATCCAAAGTTGTTAATTTAACATAAAACCTTTAGCGCTGGCATTTGAGAATAACCAAGCCAACATTGGAGGTGCTGTGCAATGAAATTGGTCTGCTAATTAGTCCAGCTATCTAATCACATCCTCTATTGAGGCACAGTCAATTTTTTGTCGTGCATCGAGCGATTAATTCAGTAAATGTGTTTCCAATGTAGATTATGCTTATATGTTCTCGTTGGATAAAAAAAAAATCCACCCCAATTGAGCGTGCATATTTGTTTGTATGCACACTTTTAGAATTTATGCACATCTTGGCTTTCCAGCCAGCATTTTTTTATGCAATATCTTAAAATTTGCTTAAAAATAGGTGAATGGAAACATAGCTTGTGGAATTGTTTGAAATCTCCTTTCAAAGAACATCTGATTTCTCAGGATATTGTCCTACATTTGTTCCCTATTCAATCTCATTACAATCTAGGAGGAACAATTGAGACACTGAAGAGATCGCATTAGTGATTTATCTTAAAAACGGTTGAAACATACGTGTTTTTAAAGCTTCATGCTTCGTGTTCCTGCGGCTCTTAAAATATAATCAGTGAGCAGCCCACATGGAGGCCTAATTTACTGAATCCTCCAAGGTTTTTTGCTGTCGATTGGCAGTCCTGTATTATGGTTGAAGCCCTCGCGGCTATTTCTAACAACTTTATCAAGCTCTCTGGTGGGACTTCAGCATGATTTCTCCTAAATTCGAAGTGCTTTTAAAAAAGTCAATCGGCAAAGCGTGGTGGCGTCCTTAATGCATTTAGATGAGGCAGGTGAGTAAAGACAGTGACTCAGACGTCAGGGGAGAAAGCGCTTTTTACGAGCCATTGGCGATCTGCAAGAGCCCCATAAAGCCCAGAGCTGAGCTGTTTCTTTTCATGGTGCCTTTATGTTTTGTATTCCCTGTGAAATGAGTGAGCTGCTGCCGTCTGAGGGGAAGCAAAGCTTCAGATCTGCGAGGCGTCTCATAAAATATGATGAATATGTTTCTATCTTTCTTTCCTCCCAGATCTTTTGTTCTCTATCTAGCGTTGCATCTTTCTCTCTTGTAAGCCATTTTTCACTGTCTGTCTGTCTCTCTCTCCATCTGCATCTCTCTTAATGTCTCTATGTTCTTCAGTGTGTCTTATACATAAGTAATGACTGACCTTCAGTTTACTACAATATATTTGCATTGGCTGTGGTTGGACCAGCAGTGCGAGTGGAATTGGTTTTTATAAATGCACCATTTCCCCCAAAGTGAGCAGCTTTATGTTTGAGAGCAGTTTGTTTTCCTATGTTTTAAAGGTGTTTCATGTCTTCTTCCTCAGACTCTGAATATAGTGACACCGCGTGTACGTCCGGAGGACTGCAGCGTTGGCCTGCTCCCACGTAACCATGATAAGAACCGCAGCATGGACGTCCTCGCGGTAGACCGCTGCCTGCCTTTCCTCATTTCTGTTGACGGCGAGTCCAGCAATTACATCAATGCAGCGCTGATGGACGTAAGTTTCATTGCTTAGTTAGAAGTCACCTGGCCTACATTGTTTAATGTCTTGCATTGAGCTTTAAAGGGGTAATATTTTTTCCTACTTATAATGGTATAACAGTCCTAATTTAGGTATTTATGACCATTTTACATCTTTTCTACAACACTGGAATAAATAAGCCACTTTCTTTTACATTGATTGCAATTAAATCATTGGCGGCTGCATTTGAACTACACTTTGAAAATATACCTCGAAGCTATAGGTTACTTGTAATTTGAAATAGTTAAACTAGAGTCAAACTATACTCTTTTTAAATGGTAGTTAGCTATAAGCTACTAACAAGTAGCTAGCAAAACTGAAGTTACATAAAAGACGATATATTTTTAAAAATATAACTTTCCAATGATGCAATTCATAATGTAATCAGAGCAATAGTTTTTTTTGGCACAAAAAACAGTTTTTTTTAAGCGAATAAACTCATTTAAGATCATCAAACTTGAACTGATACATTTTTTGCATTCATTTTAGTTTGCATTGTTTCATCCTTCAGTTTTATAGTCACAGATGTGAATATTTAAGAATGTCGTATTTTGCAGCTCCGTGTTGATAAATAGTTTATTTGGACTATACCAATTTACACCAAGGACGAAAAATATAACGATAAAGATTGACTTCTGAAAATCATTCTAAAATATATAGCAGACTTCACACCACAACGATAACGGATATCATTGAAATCACTTTCACAATGATTTTCTTCTAGCTGATGAATGATAAAAACATTGACAGCCAATCAGAATCCATCCTGATTTAAAGAGATCAAACCTTTAAATCTGCAGAAGAAAAATTTGCCGATCACGCTTATTATATAAGAACATTATCATCCGCTGTGTGGAAGGCGCTAATATACTTACCTTTATATATTTATAACGGATGAATAATTTTATAGTATTTTAAAGTAAATAGCTAAAACACTTTATATTACATCACTTCCCATAGTGCGCTCTAAAAATCAAAGGTAAGCGGAGCAGAACGCCCAGGAGATCACACAGTGACAATCTCACAAACAAACCAATTTAACAAGTACAAGATTAGATCACATCTCCGTAATCTCCACACATAGATCATAATCACACTCGTACCATAAACCAGCATCTTCACGCAGCATCCAAAAAGGATAATCAAGGCAGAAGACACGCACCTCAGATAAAGAACAACAAGATGAAAAAAAGAAGATAAGCAGCAAATGAATAGAACGGCCAACCCGTGGTAGAAGAGTGTGTGTGTGTTTGTCTTAAACGGAGCCTCGGCAGTCCATGTCAATGAACCCCCTGGCAAGGTTATCACTCAGTCTCTGTGTTTCCTGTCCCTCTGCAGGTCTCCATTTAGTTTTGGTCATTACACATGTGAGGCACGTTGGGATGTGTTGGGTTCAGGCACATCTTCAGTGCTGGAAGGATGAGTTAACTTGTTCTCTTATTGATTGCTCTAGAGCCACAAACAGCCGGCAGCCTTCATCGTAACACAGCACCCTCTGCCCAACACCGTGGCCGACTTCTGGAGGCTAGTGTTCGACTACAACTGCTCCACCATTGTGATGCTGAATGAAATGGACGCTGCGCAGGTATGTGAGGTACTTTACCCTCGTCTCCATTTGTTTTCTATTGCACTTCTTAAGGTGGATGATAGGGTTCGGTTTCCTCATATTGTTAGATTGCTTTTTTTGGATGATTCTCAATCTAACAAGAGGGCTAATCCAAAATTGCAGTCTAAAACAAAAGGTGTTTGCGCATACATTAATATAATAAATTATATATAATGTAAAAAATATACACTACTATTCCAAATATATTTTTGGTTTTGATTAATGCTGTTATGAAAGGATGCATTAAATTGATCAAAACTGACAGTAGTCATTTATAACATTACAAAATATTTCTGTTTCAAATAAATTCAGATTCAGATTCAGTTAAATGGTCTGAAGTTCTCCGCTCTTTGCCTTTGAGTTCTGAAAGTTACAGTATATTTTCATAGTATAACAAACTCTTTTATCTCAGAAGATCAAAGGAAGTTTGATTCATCATGATGTGACTCATTTAAGTTTGAGTGAGTAAGTGAGGGATCATTGGAACAGATTTCTTTGGCACACTGCAATTTGAGTTCAAATTAGTAGACTTTAAAATGATTGAGTTATTTCTATTTCTCCTGCACTCTTTAGATGTCCATTATTAAGTCACGTTGTCTGGATGTGAACTTCTGCTCAGTGTTCTTATTTGCCGTAATTCTTGCCCCCGCTGTAGCTCTGCATGCAGTACTGGCCAGAGAAAGGCTCCTGCTGCTACGGCCCCATTCAGGTTGAATTCATCTCCGCTGACATTGACGAGGACATTATCAATCGCATTTTTAGGATCTGCAACATGGCACGAGTAAGTGGGGTCAGTGCACAGGGAAGGGAGTGGGACTGTTGGATGTTTAATAACTCTGCGTGACTGAGTCAGAAATGTGTTCATTTTATCCTTGGCTGATCCACAAGCTCTAATCAGTTCTGTCAGAGCGTTGTCAGTGTTTTGTTTTTTTCGGACCACGGTGCAAATTTGATATGTACACTACAATTCAAAAGTTTGGGGTCTGTAAGATATTACTTGCATGTGTCATTACAATTTACCAAAATCAAGCTCAAATGGAGTTAAGAGGTTTTTGACCTGCGAATTTCTGACATACATGTTTTGTCCATCATTAGAACGGTGATATCTGAGGCAGTAAGTGCATTGCATTATGTTTTCATAAACTTACAGGTTATAAAGTTTATTGTAGCTAAATGAAAGCTCAGTTTGTTATGTAATTTGGCCAAAATCCCATGATTCGATGACAAATGATAGACTAAAACACTCTTCTCATGTCCTCAAATACACAAAACATTAGCCTTTATATATAGTGTTTCCTGAGTAAAGAAATGCTGTACTCATTCAAAGAACAAGTTCTTTATTTACCATTGTATTGCAAACAAGCAGAATGGCCAAAATGTGTGCGGCACTTCATTCAAGATTGAGGCTGGGCAGAGTTACGAGTTTTGACCGACAGTTTGAGGATCCAATGGAATTACAAGTTTAGTCACATGCTCCTTTCAATACTTGTCATTCATTAAATATTAGCAAAACCCACAGACAGATGTAAAAGGTGACCAATAGGAATGATTTATGAAAAAAAAAGATGAAATACGGAGAAAGAAAGATTGGCGCCTGACAGCGACGATATGTGTGTGTATACATATATGATATTTACATAAAAAATAATCACCTTTTAATTTTGCTTTCTGATCATATGTTGGGGTTTATTTTGTGATAATTACTGACTGAATACTTTTTTACATAACATAACCAATTTCATAAAGGACTTTTCAAACACTTCAGCATCGAAACAAAAGATTTATTTAAAAGTTAGTGTTTATTTTTCCTGCTGCTAAATAGATGCTTGTGAATAAAAGTCACGTTCACCCGAGGAAACCATAGCAACAGTAAGACAATCAAATTATTCCTGTTAGTGTCAGTATCAAACGATTTGTCAACAAGGACTGTCATTATCAAAAAATAAAAACTGTTTAAAACTTAAATTTTTAGTGTTTTGACTTTTAGTTTTTTTACTTTTTAAAGGTGAATTTTTGTGATACTAGCACTATCAAATTGAACTAGAAAAAAATATGATTTTTCCAAACCGATTTCCTGATGATGAACCTCAACAGATTAGCCATTTTGAACCCCCATGTACAGTATGTCCTTATTTACATTTGCACTGTATCAAACAATCCTTACTGTGACTCACTAAAATAAAACTGCTTTTTATCGCAAAAATCCTACAGCTCAAGAAGAGATACGAATTCACTCAAGTCCCTTTGATTTGACTCCTAATGCGACAGCAGTTGAGTTAGTGAAGTGAGAAATTACATTAAGACAAAAAGGGGCCACGACTAAATAGTCCTTCTCAATCCACATGATTTCAACACTCAGTAAATCTCATGTGTCTTTCAACGTGATTCGTTTTGCTAGCCACATATGCATGAGCACAAAAATCACTTAAATAATTTGACCACCATCCTGCACCAGCTGATATAAGCCATGGATCGGTTTTGTGTAGCAGATCATCGTTTTTTGTTTTGTTTTCTTTTCTTTTCCATGCGAGTTAGCTTCAGCGTTCTGTTGGTGCACATTAGCAGTCATTACTGAAGCTTGACGTGTTCCAAGCGTCAAACGTTTCAGAAGAGTCATCCCGCCTCCTCCTGCTTCTCTTCTCTTTTCTTCCCCCTCATTCTCTTTAACCGCTGGTGACAGGCGAGGTTTACCGGGTAGCTAATCACTGTCGGCGCAGCATAGCGGCACAAAATAAATAAGTGCCACAGCATCACAAATTTGCCATGAAATGGCTCCATCGATGGCAAATTGTGTGAAATATGACTCTCATTTAGCTGATCCAGTCTGACTGTAGTATCCAGCTGACGTCTCTGTTTGCTTTTGTTTCAGTTTTGATGTTTTATTTTTTGCTTTTCAGTGTCACTGCAAGAATTGGAGGTACTGTGAGTGTTATATATCAGGACAAAATGCTTACAATCGTTTACCAGCTTGCAGTTGCTTATTGTTCCAAGGCAGCTATTTCAAAGCTAGGGAGAATTAACTGAGTTTCGGTTATTTTTAATTTAAGTATCAACTTTGTTTCAGATGTTTCTTCTAAAATACGTAGAGATAAAAATATAGTTGACATCCAGTAAGAGTATAGAGCAACATGTATACTGTATGTGAATAGCAGCTCAGATCATTTGGTCTAGGAAGATGATTGAGAAATGTTTGATTTCATATTGAGTTCTCTAAATGATTGCAGGTTATATTGGCAGAGCAAAGTGCAGTTTAAGACCATGTTGTGATCTTTTCTGAAATCCGAGATCTTTTTTTAGAAGAACAATTTTAGTAGTTGTAGTAGACTCAATTTGATCTCCATTTAAAAAGAACCTATTGTGTTTTTACATTTATGTTTAGTGTGTAATGTTGCTGTTTGAGCATAAAAAGGGTCTGCAAAAAGTCACTCCAAAGGGAGTTACAGTATTCTGTATATCAGTGTGTACTGTTTCTGAACTCCTTGAAATGCCTTTATTGTAGTCTTGAGTTTTCTTCCGGGAATGTACGTCACAATATCACTCATTTACATAATTCCCACCCAAGGCATATGCAAGAAAAAAAAGGGGGGCAGAGCCTTTTTTTAGTTGAGTTTGTAGTGTGTTGAAACTGATAAGGTAAGGGGCGTGACCAATCACAACACACTGGTCCAGCTGACCAATCAGAGTAGTGTGCTTTTCAGAAGGAGGGGCTTCATATTGACAGGAACTAAACAGAGTGTTACTGACAGACTGGGAAGAGAGGAGCTGCAATGTAAAATATGTAAAAAAATAAACATTCAAGCTAGTAGATTCCAAAAACTAAATCAAGACTTTCTAAAAGGGCATAATAAGGCCTCTTTAATCCAATTGCTATTGGAGAGACAACTAAAATGTTAAAGTAAACATGAAAATGAATTTAAGCTTCTTACTTTAACCCTAAAAACTATCCATCAATTGATTTGATCATGAAGTGAAAGCTTCTACTTAGTGAAACATGAGTTGACATTAATGGCTTCAGGATAAATGTTCTCAAAATTTCTCCTGTTCTGCTTCCAGCCTCAAGACGGCTACCGGCTGGTCCAGCATTTCCAGTTCATTGGTTGGCCAGCGTACAGAGACACACCACTGTCCAAACGCTCCATCCTACAGCTGGTCAGACGACTGGCCAAGTGGCAGGAGCAGTATGACGGAGGCGATGGACGAACGGTGGTCCACTGCCTGTGAGTGTGACCTCCACAACACAACGCTACTATGCACAAACCCATAAGTAGGGTTGGGTATCGTTTGAATTTGAACGATTCCGATTTCGATTTCGATTCCGGTTCCTAACGATTCTCGATTCCGATTCTTTTAAGAGGCAGGGTCAAAAAAGTTTAGGATATGTTAAATGAGCTAGCTAACCAACGATCTTTCTGAAGGAAATAGTCTAACCTTCTCCATCAATTTTAATTCTATGAACTTTTTACTTTTTATGAACTATGAATTTCTCACAGGGTTGTTTTCAACTACAATATGAATATCAAATATATGAACTTGAATATAAATATTATAAATTATGAATATATTTTCACAGGGGTACACTTTCCTCAAGAGAGCTTTATTTTTGAAAACCTCATGAAAACACATTTACACATGTGTGTATGATGCTGCAGGTACTTAAACATGTTACCGTGCTCCCACTGATGGGCTAACCTAGTGCAGAATAGCAAATAAACAATAAGAAACAACTTGTAAAACCTTCGTCATCTGGCGAGGAGAGAGCAACCAGCGAAATAACCTGTGCTGCATACGGCGTCGAGAGGACTTTTGGGACATATCCATGCCTTCGTTTTATGCTGCGTTCACACCAGACAAGAATAGAGCGTCTGGCGCGAGCGATTTCAATGCAAAGACGCGTTACGCGCGTAAAAAATTCCTGCGGCGCGAATGGGGACAGGCCCGCTTTTCAGTTTATAATGTCTATGTTTATATAGATGCGAATACTCCTTTTTTACGTGCGTCAATTTCGCTCTTGACGCGCAAATGGATTCAAAGTGTTCAAGTGTATAACTAGACGCGGTAGGCGCAAATTTGACGCGCTATTAGCTCGCTCGGTTATGCCAACACTTCCAGTGGACGCTTCTTTGTTGGTGTTCAGCGGTTTCTTCTTCCGGTCGGCGGACTGTTAATCGAAACTAGAAATCGGAATTTAAATTTTTGAACGATACCGGGAAAATCGCAAAGCTAGTCCCGGTTCCAATCGATACTCGATACCCAAGCCTACCCATAAGCATAAACTAATGAATGAGTTAGTCTTAGTTGGTGAAACCCTGGGAGGAGCGGATTTGACTAATAAAATAGAAAAACACATAGCAGAACAATGCTGTATGGTATGTGCTGTATAAAGCAAATATAATGCCTTTCTGATCATATCTTTGTGTATCATATCAAAAATTGTAAAAATTTTGTACTTAATGTCAGACTTATTTCTCTATAGTTTTTGACATATGTTAAACACTGTTAATGTAGCTCAAATTAGTTTAATACAGCAAATTTTGACAATTCAAGATGTCTATTTCATAGCTTTTCATCCAGTCTGTGTGCAACTTAAACTAGTCGATACGGAATCGTAGATTAAAACTGCAGCTTTAAAAGGACTAAAGGATAAAACCGCACAGCCTTTGAGCCAAGGACAATCTTATCACCGTCACAAATTAAAGACAGAGAGATACAAAAGATCTGACAACTTCATTACTTTCCCATCACTGTCAAAAAAGTTCAGCTGTTGAATGCAGAGCAGTTTCCCTGAGAGAAATAATTTAAAAATGTCACAGTAATGCTGACATTCTGCGCACGATTCATTTTGAAGATGATTGTCTCACATTATTGTACTGATAGTAATCGTGTAGAACTGACCCATGATCAGTGATAGTTATTTGATTTAACATTATTTCTGCAATGTCCTCTGTTTAAGCAGACATCCAGACTCAAATACCAACCCTCAGTCTTGCATACGACATCAATGGTTGTAGGGAATCAACCTACGAATGGCTGCACATTACACTGGAATACGAGAAACTATTTTAACATGAAAATAAAACGACACACTTAAGCTTTAAAGTTGGAGCTGTGAGGCCTACGATCTTCAGAAATGTAGCATAATTCAAACTGTGATTTTATGGGATATTAACTCTGCTTATCTGTGACGTTATGGGATGTGTGATTTGTTTCTCATGGCTTATCGCTGTTGATCTCTTCAGGACTGGTGGAGGACGCAGCGGGACGTTTTGTGCCATCTGTAGCATCTGTGAGATGATCCAGCAGCAGAACATCGTGGACGTGTTCCACACAGTAAAGACACTGAGGAACAACAAAGCCAACATGGTGGAGACAATGGTGAGCAACACTTGTCTGTCACAACAGTATATCTGCTATAAATTAGTGTGTTTTATTGTGTATAATTAATGTTTATTTATATTTAGTATTATGTGGCTGGACATAATAAATGGACTTTTGGGGGAAAACGTTGGTTATGTTACAGGCATTAACATAAGTATCTTCTTTGTTAGTCATTTGTAATAGTTAGCTTCTTCTACACTAGTTCCAATCACAAGTCTCCTCTAGTGGGAAGGTTTTATTTTTTTAATGCTATTTTCTTGTCTGCTGATCTTCATCGCTCTGAGAAAGAAAAAGAGAGTAATTATTGGTTCACCTCAAACCCCTGAGATAGACAGCTGCACTTTCTGCAGTTCTAAAAAAAAACCATCTTGTATCCAATTGAAAGCCATTTCAGGCATATTTAGACATCTGTCCTGTACCTTTTTCACTGATTGCTCTTGAAACATCTCGCTCAGCTGGAGAAAACTGAACGATTCCACAGCTGTGCATCTGATATGATCCTTGAAGAAAATATTACCCAGACGTCTTGGCCATGGACTGCTGGATGAACATCTAATGCATTTGGCACACTTAACTGGAAACACTTCAGGAGTTTTGAAGTCGTCATTTGATTGGTTGAATTCTACAGGATTTCCGGGAGATGTGTGCGTGTTGCATGACATTTTTTATGCACCATTTTATATGCATACAAGTCGTTGGAGAAAATATATAAAATCCTATAGGTGAGCTGTTGGAGAAAAATTAAATAACGGAAAAAAATATCAATCGTATCCACCTTATTCCTGACGGGTTTACTGCGTTTTGAATTATGGGTGATGCTTCCAGTTTGGGGAACTTCCGTTCAAGAAGGCTGAAACGAATCATTTCAAATCATAAGGTTGCCCTACAAATAAAGCTTATCCTTCAGTTTGACTGGATGAGCTGTCAATTTTCCTTCATGATTTATTTTCAGACATCATGAGAATAACGGTACACTTCGTATTTTAACGTGACGTGTTATAACAAGAATATCTATGGCTAATATCTATCTTTTCATTCGCTGCTTACTTTTCCTCATTATTATTCTTTTTTTGTTCCTTTGCAATCCACTGCAAAAGTATATATATTGCAACATATACTGCACATTTGTGGTCTGTTCTCCTGAATTTAATTTGCAATATATTCCATTAATAAATCACTGGAATGCACAAAGAATCTCTCGGTTTTCTTTTTAAATAGAAGATTTAAGTCTCTTTCCAGGTTTGTTTTTTAACAGGTACATTTATAATCTGTCAAAATGACGGAAATCACTTTGAAATAGTAGCACGTAATGCTTAAGTTAATGAAAATTACGGCAACATATGTTACATAATACCGATATTACTACAGTGATTATTAACCCGTCCGTTATTGCTGTGGAAAGAATCACGCTTTTGGGGTTATTCATGGTCTGTTGAAAGTACCTTGTTGATGCTTTTACACTTTTAAATTTCCTTTTAATGTTTGATGGTTGAAGGGTGTGTAGATTAATGTTATCTCATTGTGATAATCATTTTTTTTAACGTATTGCGCTCATAGAGCGAGCCTTTTCACGGATTGTTTACAGCTTGACGGAAGGTACATCCATAATTCGTGCAAAAGGTCATGGGGCGTAGGAATAAGGTCGATAAACTTTGACTTTGAACATAAGGTAGCTACAAGTGTTATGCGATTAAATCTCAACATAATGTATTATAAACTATTATGCAAGTAATTCTCAAAATAATTGAAGTGTAAATCAAGGGGACAAGGGCTTATTCACATAAACTTCCCTCGCCCACTTGACAAAGTGGAACTCGCTTCAAAATGGTGGCAGGGATTCCCCCGAGGGGAAGTAGTTAGGGAAGTTGGCGAGTATATGTCTAAAAGTGAAGTGGAACGCACCCAATGAGCGCTTATCAGGATCAACTAAACACTGGATTTTCAAAAGTGTGAAGTATGTAATGTTCGCTGCATAGACTCTTTAAAATACGAAGAATTGTACACACTGGTCTATTATTGTAGGGACAAACTACAATATCATTTTCAACCCCCTAAACATGATGCGTAACAAAACAAACTGTGATTGGTTTCATTACATGTCAGTCAAACAGCCTCTGGGCGATCCTAGGCCAATGAAAGGTCTGGCTATGACAGATTAGGTGACCCATGGCCATGGAAAACCTGGAAATAGGAGAGAATTTTAAAACTGAGATTTCCGGGCCCAGAAAAGAAATTAATCTTTTATCTGAATAAATTCATGGTAATATATTTTGTGATTTTAATGTTATTTATACTCACTTAAAAATATGTTGGCAGCTATTTGTGAATGCAACCTCTTAAAAAAATAAGAAAACGGAATTCATTCATTTTGAATTGACTTTATTAGATTCTTAATTATTTTAATTACTTATTTATTTTTAATTATTGTTTTTAGTATTTATTTTTAATTTTACCTAATTCATTTCTTCTAAGGCAGTTTGTTCCGAGTTGGTTGGGGAGGTATTGAAAATGTAAAATGTAAAAGGTATTGTCTCTATACAAATAATTGCATTCGTGCTTTCAAAAAAATAAAAAATCATTTAAAAAAAAAATCTAGACAAGCCATTGGCTAGAGTGACATTCCTATTACAGTGTGCACAAATAAAATGTATCAACTAGGTATCAACTGACCCTGTTTCTCCATTATAAGCAGATGTTTTTCCTCTAATAAACGTGACCGTATATTGATCATACTGCACTATTAATGCAGGGGCTGAAGGGAAAATGTCCTTTTCTCTGCCTTTGAACTGCTAATGACATGTTGCAATCGCTTCTGTATTTGTTTAGGAGCAGTACAAATTCTGTTACGAGGTGGCTCTGGAAAGCTTGAACGCCTTCTGAACGTATGAAAGGTGAAGAAGAGGGAAAAACAAGCAAAGCAATCTTCTCTTCTCCTTCAGAATGACATCTCATCTCATCACAAACTCATCGTTCAGGCTTTCCTCTGAGCTTCTGAGATGAGAACAGGGAACTAAAGTTCAACCCTTCACTGTAAAATACTGTATAAATAAAACAAAACATTATTTGCCATTTCTTTCTTCTCCTGTCAATGTCCAGCATCAGAGCGTGTATTCTGGACCGTGAAGTGATCTTGTACAGTTCTTTTCCTTTTTAGCTATGCGCCTTGAATGTTACCCATCAATGTAAAGAACAACGGTGAAAAAAAGCTTCTTTCTACATGCCAGCTGGGATCAACCAAATAGACTTTCCCTGAGCTCTGTACAGATTTAAAGAAAAAAAAAATTCAAAACAAAGCTTAAGCGGATTTGCAGAGAAGTGTGAGGATGGATATTTTTGTTATTCTGATGATTTTTGTGGTTCCTCCCTTCGGTGCGTTTTCACTCTGCCTGCTTTCTCATACACGTATGCCGCTCGCCTACAGACCAGCATAAAGATTTTCGAAAGTTGAAAGTTTTGGGTAATATTTGCTCTATTGCTGTTTCTGTCTTTTCTTTTAGTGTTTGTACTTTCTAGAAATAGATGTTGCCATTTTGGTTTCTAGTAGGCAGTGAATGTTAAAGATTAAAAATGTATCTAAAGTATTTTCTGTTTGTCATTTGCACTTTATATGTCTGTTACCTCCAAGGGTGAATCTCACAAATAATGATATGCAGTACTACTGTATAATAAGAAATTATATTTAGCATCAATAGAGGCTATTTTAAGACCATTAATTAAAAAAAAATAATCCCATAGTCAAAAAAATAAATAAAATAAAGATTTTTAAAAAATACTTTATGAAAAAACAGAATTTTAATTAAATCATGAACCTTTTTTTTTTGTTTTTTTTTTTATATGTCCTGGAACTTTTTTTGTGAGATTTACCCCCAAAGTATATTTGTATCTACAGTATTTGTAAAGCCTGTTGCATCGTTTGATTTGAAGTGCCATACTCTCACATTAAACTGAAGGACTGCCACCAAACCATAGACAATATGCATATCGGGAACATTGTGTAGCTACATTTTGACTAATAAACAGCTGGCAACTGAATACATTTTTCTAAACCAGAATTTGGTCGAGAGGCTTTTCAAACTCCTCAAGCTTTCCGAAACTCTGCATCTACATGTTTTCAGTGTGATAAAAAGCAAGTGAATTTAACTGTAAATCCAAGAGTTTTGCACGAAAACTGTGACTTGACTGTGATATTTGTTTCTGAACTGCTGAGACGTATTTTGCAGAAGAATATATGAATGTTTCACTGAAAACAAAGGTTACGGCACTTTTTTTTTTTTTGGACTGTGACTTTTTTTTTAAATCCTTTTGAATTTTAATGAATTCACTGCCTGCTTTTTGTTTGGCTTCACTATGTGTATTTTGCATTATTTTCTTCGATGATTATTTATCATTTATTTGTCTAGCAAAGTGGTATGTAGAGCTGGTAATTTCATGACCATGGTGGTTCTGTTGTTTGGAATTGTGACAGCATTAATAAAGGGACCAAAATGTTGAACAGCAACTTTTCTCAAGCGCTGAAGTTCTGTTTCTCGTTTACTATCCCGCAGTTCCCAGTAATGACATCTGAACATCTGCAACACTTTACAATCCTACAGACACTGAGGAAACAAAACTGTTATGGGGTCATTCTGAGGAAACAGTGCCATCTGTGTCTGAAAATGTCAGGGTTATTTTATTTTTTGTTTTATCATTTCGTTTAAAATAGGTGGGATGCTGTTATCCCATAATGCAAGGCACTCGACTTGACCTTTCATTTCCAATGCATTGCATGAACCGGATGCCATATAAAACACAAAATAATTGTTTACATTTAGGGTCCATTTACACGAGAATGATGTACTAAAAATGGAAAACCTTTTCTTGTGTGTTTTTCTTGTACAGACGACAGTGTTGTCAAAATGATCCCCATTCTCATAAATCTGTGAAACCGACAAAAACATTGTACTATGCTGCCAGGCCAGTAGCTGGCGATGTCCCTTTGTAAAGAAACTACAAACTTTTGATAGTTATGATAGACAAAAGGCCATTGCATGGGCCGTGCGCTCAGTAGACTGTGTTCATCTCCTCTGCCCTCATGAACAGGACCGACATCAAAGACAATGAGAACTCTGAAGGGTGAAGGTGCTTCTTTAAGTAGTCAAGACCCAGACTGCAGCAGAGACTCGTATAAAGACAGACGAGTTTTTTGAGATCCGCTCCAGACTACCAAGTACAGAAATAACCTTTGATGTCATATAAGCAGAGGATATCTGATAGAAAACAGAAGTTAAAACTACAGAAAGAAGTTGTTGTGCCGTTATCTATTTAAATTACATCTTACTGAAAAGCTTTAGAGACAAATTTATGAATAGTTTGCAAATCGGTTTCCCTAGCAAGAGCAGTGTGGAAAACGGGTTTCAAAGTGCAGGTTTTTGTAAACGATACCTCTATTGTCTTTGTATAAACTAATAAAACACAAATTTGTGGAAACGGTGACATCATGCGAATGCGTATTACATGTTCCCTTTCAAGGCGGTAACTCAACATTTCGTCAGCTGTGACGTATTTGGGAACTCTTCCCTTCTCCACTTTCTGAAATCTTATTGGCTAACGCCAGCTGGGGACAACTGGCCAATTGACGCGAAGCATGCAAATACTGACAGGTTCGCGGGCAGTATAAAATGCATGGGCACGACAATTACGTCAGAATCTCTTTCTTAACGCTAGAAGTCATTTCATTAAGTCATCGTGGAAGTTGCAATAGAGGACTAATCACCCCTTTTTTCTTCTCTGCATCCGATGGCTGCTGTTGGAGGATCATCACAATAAAGAGTTAGCAGATATTAAGCAGACAGTCATAACATCACATACTCTGAGATATTGGCGCATTTCATGTTGGAGTAACTGTCAGGCACATCCAAAAGTGAGTTTTGATCATATCCCTTGTAGATCTGTACTATCTTGAGTTGTGAATTAGTTCAGACAAATTTGCTGAACTACGTTCAATCAGTTCACTAAAATGAAGCGGTTCAAAAGAACAGTCCATTCATGAACTGGACATCACAAGACCTAACCAAAAGCTCACCTTTTCACCACAACAGGTAACCTTTTAGTAAACTGTAACAAACTATAGTTTCAAAGTACCTGTAGCGTTCCCAACCCTGTTACCTAAAGTCATCCTTCATGACCTGCATGTACACAAAGCCACTGTACTCGAATGATTAGCACTAGCTAATATATGATATACTGTATGGGTCATTTTCAAACCAAAGTAATTTTCCACCATAATAAGTAGGGGCTGTTTTTCTTGAAAATCTAATTTTGACTGTACCAAATATGTTTCCAGCCACACTAGAGAGATGTCATTCTTGAATATTCATCACTGTGTTTTTAGCCTCTTGTGTGGGTTTAGGTGAAGCGTTCACTATATTGAGGACTAACCATTATAACTCTTCTTGCCATTTCACACACAACACAGCAATTATGCTCCTTCATGAGCTGGAAAAGCTTCAAACGAAAAGGTAAAAGATTCTTCTTTGAAAAAAAAAAGATGTTAGTGCTACTGCACCAAGACAAACAAGCACATCTTGATTCAAATTAAAGTAACACTATGTACTTTTTCAACCTTCATAATATATTTCCAAGACCCTTGTGATGGTACATCGACTTACAATAGGTTAAATGACACGTCTGCCATAGCCTGACGTGGTTTGTATCGCTTTTACTGGCACTATGTAACTTTGGGTTTCGGGTAGTAACCAAAAAGAACTACAAAATTTGACTGCTTTACGGCACACATAGTTTTTCTTTGTTTTTGATGTCTTTCATAAAATCATGCATCATACTCTACCTTGTCTGTGGCCATTGTTGATTCCAAAGCCAGTGCTGGATAAACAGCGAGCGTGCGCGTGCGACAAGTAGGTTGCGGTAGGCTAAATTATTTACGACAGCAGTAATGGACAATTCCGCTTCCAACCTGTAGGGCGACCGCAGTGGAAAAGTTCCTTGTTGTTGCTTTAAAGCAGTGTTTCCCAAACCTGTCCTGAAGCACCCCCGACGCTGTATGTTTTCTTTGTCTCCCTAATGAAATACAACTGATTTAACTCATCAGCTCATTAACCCATGTGATAATGAGCTGATGAGTTGAATCAGGTGTGTTTGATTATGGAGACAAAGAAAACATGAGGTGTTGGGGGTGCTTCAGGACAGGTTTGGGAAACACTGCTTTAAAGTAATAGTTCACCCAAAAAAATGAAACAGACTTATATTTACAAAAAAAATTAAAGCTGCAAGCAGCATTTAGTGGTGTTCAAGCAGTTAAGGCATTTAAGATTTTTAACCACACAAGCATAAAAAAACATTACGTTTTATGTAGCAAACATTTAACCACTGACATCATAGATGGAATAGACCATGTTTTAGCATGATTTACCATGATATACCACATTGTAGAGTGATTTTTCATGATTTACCATGTTCCAGTATGATTTCCCATGAATCTAGCATGATTTACCATGAATCTAGCATGATTTACTACGTTCTAGGATGATTTACCATAGAGCAGTGGTTCCCAAACCTGTCCTGAAGGACTCGTTTTCTCTGTCTCTCTAATCAATCACACCTGATTCAACTCATCAGCTCAGTAACCTATGTGATTATGAGCTGATGAGTTGAATCAGGTGTGTTTGATTAGGATTCCCAACACTGCCATAGAGTACCGTGATTGTAGCATGATTTACCATAGTTTATCATGATTTACCACATTGCTAGCATTGATGTGAAGTGTCAGTACAAATGAAGTGATAAACTCTGACAAAATATGATTGTGTTATAATAGTAATTGTTATACAAGTGATTTTATAGTGTCTAAATATGAATGCACCTGTTAAAAGACTTCATTAATAAGTAGAATGAGCCAATAAGTGGTCTTCTACTGCCCTCTGCTGGCCACTTTCATTTTGACAGGCTTGATTTTCACCAGTATTCTGCACTAAAGCAAACCAGTTTTTCCATTTTAACTCCTTTATGCAAGCTTACACACACACACACACACACACACACACACACACACACACACACACACACACACACACACACACACACACACGCGCACACACACACACACACACACACACACAATCATTATGAAAATATATTTGAATGGTATTTCATCCATGTCTTTGCAAACTATTAATCAGATTATTCAGAATTTATTCAGAAACATAGGACTACACACACATTCTGTTGATACAGACATTTGAACTGTCTCATTCAGGATTCACATTTGTCAATGTGACAATTGTCAATAGTGATACTTCAATAGATGAAATTTGACTTAATGTGATTGTAAATGTTAAAATAGTAATTTTATAAAGTCTAAATAGTAATTTTGTCACACTACTCAAGTATAATTCATATTTTAAACAGCATGGGGCAGTAAAATACTACTTATTGGCTTAATATGCCATTATATTCATTTCATTTTCTCCTTTTTAACTGTTATAGAGGCAAATTTTGTCCGACCTGTCTGAAATTTTTCATGATTGTTTGGAGTCATATGGCACATGTTCTGACTTGTTTTTAAGAATATCTGAGCATTCATTGAAGAGATATAGGCTTTCGGGGACACTTGGTCAAGGCCACATTTTGAAGTGACCCTATTAAAGTCATCCAAATGCAGTAGTTCAACTTTTCAACTTTTTCTGATAATTATTGATCTAGAGAGTCCAGAGTATTGTACTGCACTGGTTTTGAACATTCTGATATGAACATTAAATGATCATAGATGGAATAGACAATTTACAGAGAATACAGCCAATTTACCATAGGAAAAAACATTGTTTAAAAGCTTTTTAACAGTTATAGCGCCACCTATGGTCCGATCTCCATAAAATTTGGCATGCTTTTTAAGGATGTTCTGTCACATTTGCTCACCAATTTTTGTGAAGTTCTGAGTTTTCGTATAGATATACATACGGAATATACGGATATACATCTTGTCCGTCTTGAGCCAAGAATCACAGTGGTGTAAAAAGTGGTGTCAACGGTCGATGAGTTATGAGCAATTTAGTACTTTTGGTTGCTGTAGCGCCACCTATGGGCCAATCGGGGTCATACTCTGATAGGTTGTCCCCAAACGTGTGGCCTACCATCTGGCCGAGTTTCAAGTCTCTGGGCCTTACGGTTTGGACTGCACGATGCGTTTTAGAGGATTTTTTTTTTTTCAAATTGCAATTACAATAGGTTTTCAGCACTTTGTGCTTGAACACCTAAAAAAGAAAATTGGGAGCAGTGGCTACCAAAAGCTATTGAAAGGACAAAAAAGTACAATAAAAATGTATTCAACCACAAATTTCAGTGAATAATGACTTGTCTTCTTTGGGTTTTTCTTAATTGTGGTTTTGTTAATAATTTGTTGCTTTGGTACTTTGGAGTTGTCCTATTATTGTTTATCTTTTTATATTGTGTTATCTTAGAAATCTTTTTCTTATGATACGCGTTTCCTTTTTCTAACGGTTAGTTTTGTTATTTAAATAAATTATTGACCATTGTATTTTGGTTCACGTGTCCTTCTTTATGTTATGTTTCCCTTTATACCAAATTTAAACATAGGTTCGTAACATAAATTGGGGGCTCGTCCGGGATTACTCTGATTAATTTAGTTTTGTTGAGCAGATAATAATAATGGTGGTACTAAACGATCTCCGGGTAGGTAGAGTAAACCAGGGGAGCCGTGTCTAGCGCCATTCTCACTACGGTTTACTGATTTATTGGTTTCTTTATTATTTTAGTTTGTTTTTGGAGGTATTCCGGAGGGAGGGTTGCCTCTCAATTAGTACCCTCTGAAGACTAGAGTGGTCTTAGTTAGTTTATGGGTAGGTAGGTTTAGACTTGTTCTATTATATAGTTTTTTTTCTGCTCATCAATTTATTATGGGAACTTTTGATTTAAATGAGTTTATAAACCAACCGAGTGATGTGACTTAAAAGACTTAAAAGCTTGTTTGTTGGCTGGTTGAATTAGTAAAAGGGTGTTACCTTTAGTGGAGGATGTTCCTAAATCAGCAGAGTTTGTACCTTTGTAAAACAGGAAATGATGTAGGCCAGGCTCAAACTCACGTAGCTACTTCCCTGTTAGACTTGACAAATTTTGTTTACTGAAAAAATAGACAATCTTATTCCAAGGGTTTCTGAGCTGGTTTGAGACACTACAAAAGGTTAAAAATGCAGCACTTCAGCCACGCTGCTGTAATGGTGGTCCCTCCATCATCTCTAGAAGGTTTAGTGGTCCAGTACTCCAGTCTGTCTGTCGCAGAGATCACTTCATAGCGTCAGTCAGTTCTGTCCGCCAGCGGGGTTTTTCTCTCACATCAACAAATTATTAATCCCCCTCTCACAGCAAGGCCACTGCGAGGCAGGTCAGCACTGATGAATTATTAACACTGTATATAAACATTATTTTTTCACACCTGTGGTATATGTGAGGAACCTATGGAGAGCTGCTGCCAACGGTATCACTCAAGAGTAAAACACACCCAAGGTTGTCAGAAGATTGGACTGTCCTACTGCGTGATCCGTCGGGGAGGCAGCGAAAATCAAGAAAATAATGCTTTGATCTCATGGAAAATCACATGTGGATTTGTGTTTGATTGAACTGTCTTGCTTTAATTATAGATTACAGGCTCAAACAGATGATGAAAAATATACTAAATAATTAAAGTTGAATGAACCTTTAACAAGATGACAATATGTCAATGCATATGTGAGCAAGTATACATCTGAGTGTTGACTGTGAAGATCAGCTTCCCTTAAAATTTAATAAAAATGTGAATGTAATGATGTTTATGTCTATATGTCATATATACATAAAGTATATACCCTAGCATTCAAGAGTATGGGGTTAAAAGTGAAAGACATTTATAATGTAACAAACAGATTTCTATTTCCAGTAAAGTTTTTTCTTTTGAACAATGTATTCATCAGAGAATCCTGCTTAAAAGCATCAGTTTCCATTTAAATATTGAGCAGCACAACTGTTTCAGCATTGATAATAATCAGAAATGTTTCTTGAGCAGCAAATCAGCATATTAGAATGATGATCTAACTAGGATCTTAAGAGTTGAGTAATGATGATAAAAAGTAAACTTTGCCATCAAAGGAATATATTTTATTTAATCTATATTCAAATATAAAAGTTATTTTAAATTGTAAAAATATTGCACCTTTTTACGTTTTTTTTATCAAATAATTGAACCTCCTTTTAATGGCTAATTATTATCTAAATATATGTATTTTTTTAATTCATATTCTGCATTTGTATTTTGTATAACTTGTTTTAATGACTTGACATGATGTTATTAGACAAGTGCAGGGCCGGTTGGCAGTCACTGCAACCTTATCCAGCAAGATTAACTAATGGCCGTGACATTAACACAAACCTGCAGGCTGAGTTAATGGAGTAAATGCCCCAGTGAGAATCAAGTTAGTATGATCAGATCAGCTGTCATTTAGTACAGTAACCAAAATCATAACAACAGTTACATTTATACATTTTCGCAAGGAAATGTAGTTCTAGTTGTTACGTTCATAGTGGCTTCTCAGCACTTGCTTACTTTTAATATTCTAGCTTATGATTTAAGCATCATTCATATCAGGAGAAGAATGTGGGAAGAGTTACATCCAAAAGTTGGAAAAAGCAATGTGGAAATGCATTTTAGGAATCACAGTTAAGACCATGACAAAGTAGAATTCATTAGTTGGCCTTAATGAATGACAAACTGTTCAAGCCATTTGTAAGACAATTTGGAATCCTCCCTCTGCCAATCCCTTAATGTAAATCATTTCAAATTCCATTCTAAATCTGGGCTCGCAACACGGAATCACACATCCACTGGGAATTCCACATTTAATCTGTAAAGGTTACCCATTTGGCAAATAATGGCAACATTACGCCGAGTGGCACAAGATTGCAAGCAATTTGGTTGAAGTACAGAGATTTTTTCCTCTCTCCGACCTTGAAAGCTGGGAAAGCGGTCAGAGAGACAGATCTGCCCCGGTCTGTCCGCTCTGGTATTGGCGGAAGATCTTGGCACAGAGTCAGGGCTGTTTGGAGACGCTCGGAGGGAGGACTGAGAGGACTGAGGGCTGCGGGCCTTGCAGATGGTGCCAGATTCTGATACAAGTAGAGGTCAGCGGATTTAGAAATGGAGAGCAGAGATTCAGGAATAATTCAGGAAGTCAGACGCCATTGATTCCTGAGAGTGGCAGACTGGGGCTGGGTGGGAATGGAGAGACCACAAGGGACGAAGTAGAGACAGAGACACAGAGAGAGAGAGAGAGAGAGAGAGTGGGGGAGTGGGTGGGGGGGGGGGGGGTGAGTTGAGTGGGTGGTGTTGGGTGGGGGGGTTGGAAATTACTCACAAACCACAGTACAGAGCTGGACAAAGGAAATGCTGTTGTGTTGGGTGATCTTAGAGTAAGTAACAACTTACAAGAAGCAACAATAAAGTAAAAGCTCTTTGAGTAGATGCAGATCATTGCGAGTTTTATGTAACGTTACTTGTTACAAATCTGTCAGATAGTCACCACTGAGGGAGCAGCACTGGCACGCACACACAAACACACTTGCATACATACCCCATTCACTCTTATTTCCCCTACCTCACCTGTTGTTTTCGCCATCGGCAACGCGGGTGCACACGCCGGTCCGATGGCTCACAGACATTTCTCCTCACCACATTTCCCTTCAGTCAAGTCGCATACCCGATCATTTCACTCACTCATAGACACTCACTCTCACACACACACTCACACACACACACACACACTCTCACACTATGTCCGCGTATTGTGTTTTGTTCGCATGTCTTCGTTCGTTTGGTTGTTGTATGGAAGTAGTAGTCGGACTTTAATGGGCAAACGCTGCGTCGGCAAAACAGAGCAGACGAATAGCGCATTATAACGTAATAGTTGGGTTCGCGCTGGCGCAGTGCCGCCAAAGCCGGTGAAACCATTGGCCCAGTCCCAATTCGCATACAATCCATCCTAAATAGTATTCGAAAATAGAATTAGTACCGCCCAAATCGTAGTATGTTGAAATGAATGTTCCAAAGATACCCGGATGGTCTACTATTTCCGGTCGGAATCCTAAATGCAGATCGATGCACACTCTAACGGCTAATATTGCCCACAACCCATCGCGCGTTGGACGAGGATTCGGTTAGAACTACAAACACGAGTGAAAAGTGTTAAAAAACTACAGACATGGAGGAGGCGAGTCCGCCGGTTATGTAGAGAGGTTTAGATAAAGGGGTTTGAGTGATTAATTATCAGTATCTAACCTGACAAAAAGGTTGTCTACATTATATTGAATCTGTAGCAGCATTGTGAACTTTTGTAAAGATACGTTTAGCTATTACCTTTTAAATGCATCATTATATTCAAATTGCAAACAAATGAGGAGAGTCTCCGCATGAAAGACAGATGAATGTGCTCTCCGAAACGGTAGGAAATAAAATTTGATTGAATGGCGGATTTTAACTGCGACAAGATGATTAACAGGGCAGTTTACGGTGACAGGAACACACGACAGATCTGTCCGTGAGATGACGTGATAGTATGTCCCAAAGCTTGCCTACTCTTTTGCTACACACTCAAAAGTATGTACTTTTTCTTCACAAAAAGAGTACATACTTTTAGGTCGAAGTATAACTAGGCGAATTGGGACTGGGCCATTGTCTTGTGATTGGGGGGACGGTGGAGATTATGTTAATTATGTGTTGTTAATAGTGATGAATATATTTATTTGATAATTACCAGTGAGAACTATTGTTTAATGTTGATTGATGAAAGTTTTTGTGTATAATGTAACGTTTAAGAACTTAAATATATATTTACCTGTCAATGGGTGTTTGGCAAAGAAGGCGGAGTCTGTGTTCAACTGATGTGCCTCAAGCAAACCTTTTGTGTACTGTGGATACGTTTTGGAGAGTTTTCATCTTTATTTTTTTATATATATTTTTTGGTATTTTTTAAGTTTTTTTGTGCACCTGGATATATACTTCATTGTGGACTGTCTTTCTTATTGGCACTGTAAATAAATTACACCCTGCACGAGTAAGCCATCACTTTTTTTGGTTACACTTTATTTCGATAGTCCACTTTAGACATCTACTAACTATAAGTAACTTTGCAGCTACATGTCAACTAACTCTCATTAGAGTATTAGAAGAGTGTAGTAGACTGTCAGTAGACTGTTAGTTTATGGTTAGGTGTTAGGGTTCGGGTTAGGAGAATAGTTTGACTTGTAGTTGCCAAGTTACTTATGGTCAGTAGAATATCTTTTGGAGGACCAACAAAATAAAGTGTTAGCAAAAATTAAGCAGACAGTCTACTAAGACTCTAATGACAGTTAGTTGACATGTAGCAGCAAAGTTACTTATAGTTAGTAGAATGTCTAAAGTGGACTATCGAAATAAAGTGTTACCCTTTTTTTTCCATCCTCACGGACCCCATGTTTTCCCTTCCCCTTCCCCTCCGAAGCGAGCTGTGGCACTCGTTGCTTCACAGTACTTGATATAGTTATACTGAACTAACTAAATTTCATCATGTATCCACAGACCTGGGGATGGAGCTCCAACTCCCAGCATGCACCACGGCTCAGTTGGACAATAAAAAAATGTTGTCACTCAAAATATTTTCCCTAAGGAACACAAAATAACAAGAGATATTATCGAAATACAGCTGTTACTGTGTGTGTGTGTGTGTGTGTGTGTGTGTGTGTGTGTGTGTGTGTGTGTGTGTGTGTGTGTGTGTGTGTGTGTGTGTGTGTGTGTGTGTGTGTGTGTGTGTGTGTGTGTGTGTGTGTGTGTGTGTGTGTGTGTGTGTGTGTGTGTGTGTGTGTGTGGCACGTTAAATTGATTAAAAGTGATCGTAAAGACATTTAATGTCTCAAAAGATTTATATCTCTGAATAAATGCTTTTTTTCAAAGAATCCTGAAATTTTTTTGTGACATTTTACACACACACACACACACACACACACACACACACACACACACACACACACACACACACACACACACACACACACACACACACACACACAAAACAGCTCTCTTCATCATTGATTATAACGAGAAATGAAAATTCAGCTTTGCATCACAGGAATAAATTAGGCTACATTTTTAAAAATATTTAAATAGAAAACAGTTATTTTAAATTGTAATGATTTTTCACAATATTGCTGTTTTTATTATACTTTTTATCCAATAAATGCATCCCGGGTAAGCATAAGATACTTATGTAGAGCATGTAGATATCCTACAGATTCCAAACTTTTGCTTAAAGGTTGTATCAGTGATTTCAGGCCCAAAAATAAATGTCTAATCTTTCCTAACGATCCGCTAGCTGCCCGCCCCATAAGCATATACCGTCCAAAAACCGCGTCTCTGTAGGCAGCCTAGGCTCTGAGATCTGCACACAAAAACAAATGAGTACAACCACCACGGGCGGGTGTTGTGTGGTTTTGCGCTCGTGTACGGCTGGACGCGAAATCGGAGCAACACCCGCCCCTGTCAGTGATTGGTTGGAACACTGTTTATTTTGGTTTTGAGTGGTGGTTGTACCCATTTGTTTTTGTGTGCAGATCTCAGAGCCTAGGCTGCCTACAGAGACGCGTTTTTTGGACGGCATGCTTATGGGGCGGGCAGCTAGCGGATCGTTAGGAAAGATTAGACATTTATTTTTGGGCCAGAAATCACTGATACAACCTTTCACCAACACTGGATAATACTGCATAGGATGATTGGAAAAGACAATGTACAGGCGCTGTGGCAAATCCAATGTTCTTGTTTCCAGCTCATTGCAGAACAAAGATGATGATCATGATCATGATATTCCTGAAGCCTTTGGGCAGCACAATCTCGGCTTGAACCCACATTACACACATTGCAACTAAAGAGACAGCTGGACCAGGTCTGATGGCCAATCACACGACCAGACAATTCAAAGCCAAACTCCAATCCCTCTTCCTCAGACAGCCAAGATAACTCTAAACCGCACGGCCCAGATACCCTCTAATAGTATCATTTCTCAGTACATTTCTGTCATTATTTGCTATTCCTCTAATAGGACCAATCACAGGGGTTAGACGACAAAAAGCACAATGTAATTTTGCGAAATTGCCAAAGGTTTGTGCTTTCCTCATATACACTCTTTGGTCCAGTGTGTAAGTGGGACGTTGTATAAGCATACATACAATTACACAGTGGCTCCGGCGAGCTTTTCACACCTCCAATAAAAGCCCACAAGAGCAGCATTTTGCCGTGTTGTATAAGGTCACTCTGATAATGGTTATGCAACACAATAATTGCATGTGCCACAAGATAGCAATTTTCTTTGAACACACTCTTTTGTGATTAATTTTAAGTCGCGGAAGCCGAATGTGAAGGTCAGCGTCTGATGCGAGTCGTGATGCATCTTCTATGATTAGGCAACAATTTTGCCAGACGTTACCATTCCCAAAGTAATTGCCTCTCGAAGACGGACGTGCTAATTTAATTGTGTAAATATGTGTGGCTTGTTTTTGTGGCACTCCAAAAAGCGATGATGAAATGTTTGCGTTGAAGGGCTGACTGTTGCAAAGTGACCAGATTAAATTGTATGGTGCACGAGTCCTCCGAAAGGTCTCTAAGAAGATCAAATTACAGCACTTCACACACTCATCGTTTTACAGCGACCTAAAGAGAGGATGAAACTCAATTTTGCATTATTTCATTAAATGCATATTTTATTAGATTGTATATTTGGTTTCCTCCAAAGCATGTCTCTCGTATCACTCCACAGTCTCTTTCCTCTCACATATTGAAGTCATTTTAACTCAACATTAATAATTCATGAGCATTTGATTACTTGTTTGCAAAGTAGCCATGTGATGAGCGGGATGCAGTCAGCAAGATCAGCTTCTAGGGTTTATTTTGTGATAATGACCAGATGACTGTACATTACCCATCACACATTGTTTTCCATATGACAAAGGAATTATTCCGCTGTTTTCTTTTGTAGATTTGCACTGCATCTTCATGGGATCTTGTACAAAAACAAACACTTGTGATTTAGTTATAAGCACCCTAAGCTTATAACTATTTGCTTATGCCACATTTACCAGTGAGGAAAAGGTTTTGTGTGACAAGCTTTTCTTACACTGACAGTTAGTATGATTTTGATTTGATTCCCTGGTGCCATATTAAAAAAATTATTATTATTATTGTAACTAATTCAATTATTCAACTAATTCAATGGCTATTATGAGCAATTTTTTTACAGTTTTCATTTAATTTTAGTAAAAAAAAATTGTCATTTTTATGTTTTTTATATTTCTATTTAGCTCTCATTTTTGATTTCAGTTTTTTAGTACTGTTATTTAAACTTATTTCAGTTAGTTGCCAAAACAAGTTTTTTTTTTAAGTTTAAGTCTTTTTTTTATCTTATATTTTATTTTATTTTTAGTTTGGGGTTTTAGTTAACAATAATAACACTGAACTGTAAGGCTCACTGTGTCGTTTGGTGCTGTGATCCAAACTGAAAACTTGAGCCTACATTTTTAACTCCGATTTAACCAATATGAAAGTGTATGATGCCACACTATAAATGGTGGATAACAAAATACAGCATAAACCAGCCTAAGATTGTTATCTGCTTATATGAAAAGCTGCTTTTTCCTTAAAGTCGGCATGAAACGGAAGTTGTTAGTTGTGAAACGGCTTCTCGAACAAGAAAAAATGTAGGCGGGACTTGATTTTGTTCATGGGGAATTAATTGGATGGTTGAGATTTTCTATTGGTGGATCTCATGTGAGTGACAGGTTACCCCACCCTCATCCCAGTAAACACGTCATCCGAGAAGAGAAGAGAAGAGAAGAGAAGAGAAGAGAAGAGAAGAGAAGAGAAGAGAAGAGAAGAGAAGAGAAGAGAAGAGAAGAGAAGAGAAGAGAAGAGAAGAGAAGAGAAGAGAAGAGAAGAGAAGAGATGTTGCTGTAAGAAGTAGAGAAAGTTATTTTGATTAAAGATTATGAGGGCACATGAATTGTAAAAAATAATGATGTGCACAGATAAATCATTTATAATAAATTGTGCAATATTTTGATTTAATAGTGACTTTAAGATTTTATTTTCAAACTGGCTAGTACATTATTTACTCTCCACAACCAGTTTGGTGCTTTGGTAAGCAGTCTTATATGAGTCTGAACTATATAGTTGAAGATGACAGTAAATCTGAGGTGAGGGTTTGTTCTCCTGAGGATAGAGACTCTACATCCTCCCCTCCTGTGTTCTTAGCACTGCGATTCCTCACACCTCTTCTCCTCATCACACATCGCTGCCCTTGAAAAATGACCAGCGCGTCCGTCGAGCTTTCTGCCCCGTGTCTCGATGCTCTGATGTCATTTAAATCTGCCGGCCGATGATGCTTTTCAGGGTCGGGTTTCATCTCAGTGTCATTGAGTAACCGAGGTTCCCCCACCTACTGTCCTTTGTGACTTCATCAAACCAGGTCAGGGAATGAGCGCCGCCCCCTCTCGAAGCACTGACACCCCAGCCGTGTGGGTAATAAGAAAATATTAAAGGGAATTGAATCATGGGCTTCTCCCGCTGAATTTGTTATTGGTTTACGTGTGGAGGGCTGAAATTGTGAAAGTTATAAATATGAAGGGAACTGCCAGAGCAGCAGGGAAGATCAACTGCATAACCAGAGGGGTGGAAAACAAAAACAAGAAGAAAATCAGCTGATGTAGTGACGGAAATAACTAAAAGTGACGGAAATAACTAAAACGACACTACAGTTCAAAAGGTTTTTTTTATATTTTTGGAAAAAAATCTCTTCTTGCTCACCAATTAAGGCTGCATTTATTTGATAAAAAATACAGTAAAAGCAGTAATATTGTGAATTATTATTACAATTTAAAATAACTGCTTTCTATTTTAATATATTTTAAAACATAATGTATGTATTCCTGTAATGCAAAGCTGAGTTTTCAGCATCATTACTCCGGTCTTCAGTGTCACATGATCCTTCAGAAATCATTCTAATATGCTGATTTACTGCTCAAGAAACATTTCTTCTTATTAGTAATGTTGAAAACAGATGTGCTGCTTGATATTGTTTGAGTCATACATTTTTTTTAGGATTATTTGATTAATAGAAAGTTCAAAAGAACAACATTTATTTGAAACCTTTGTAACATTAAATGTTTTTAGTCACTTTTAATTACTTAAATCTATCCTTGCTGAATACTAATATTAATTTATTTTTTTTAAACGTACTGGCTCGAAAATTTTGAACAGTAGTGTATATTTAACTGTAGCTCAATAATAATATCATGTACATCCATTAACAATCAACATATTCATTTGAGTCCTTTTACATATATATATTTTTGCAACATATTTAAAGGAATAGTAAAATACAATTCTGTAACCATTTACTCAACTTCTGAAGGGATGTAATAGTTGGAACACGATCAGTGAATTAATCGTTCTTTTAAATAAGCTTGCTGATTAATGGACAAATTGATTCATTTAGATTAATTCGATTGTAACTCACTGACTCATTCCAGTGGAAGCAGTTCACGGGTCAACAGCTCACTGAGGGAAAGTCATTCAGGTTTGGATACGTCTCCCTTAAATATAGTTTCAATGTAGCCAGCAATGTTTCTTTACTATCTTGTAATATATCTTGTAATAGGGGTGGTGATGGCGCAGTGGATAAGACACATGCCTTTGGTGTGAGAGACCCGGGTTCAAATCCACTGTGAGACACCAATGTGTCCCTGAGCAAGACACTTAACCCCTAGTTGCTCCAGAGGTGTGCGACCTCTGACTTATCTAGCAACTGTAAGTCGCTTTGGATAAAAGCGTCAGCTAAATGAATAAATGTAAATGTAAATATCTAAGTACTTTTTCAAATGGGTAGTTTGAGTTTAAGTTCTTTAAAGTATGGGAAGCTGGGATTTTGAAATATTTTCCTCAACATCTGTGGCTGTTAATATCTACCTCTTTTCAACACCTTTGAGGAAAAAAACGCAGACTTTTAGAGCTGCATTATACAGGCTGTAATTGTAACTGTGGGGTTTTATATAATAAATTATGAATGTCAGACAGGATTTATGCGGGTAAGGCAGCTTGAAAACCATCAATTCTCCTAGGCACTACAAGACGAGTTTATCCTTGGGAGAACAGACATGATGGGTTTATGTATTTTCGTGAGATATCAATCACTTTTCTGCAGCAAGCCAATGATTATTTTACCAAGTTCCTGAACTTTTCATTTCATAACAAAATATTTATTAGCTTGCACTAGCTAAAACACTAGACCACTGTCTGCGCAGTAACTGAATGTGATTATGTAGCAAAAGAACATGTTTTTAACGTCTGCACCTGCAAGTGGATTGTTTAGGTGTGCTGATGTATAGACAAACACCTATGATTCGTCCCCATCGTGTTTCTTATTTATATGATAACAAGTTGAGTTTCATTAGTATTCTATAAAGACAGAAGCTAAAGGCTTTGCTGATTGAATGGATTTGGAAGAAGAAACGCCTCCATAGAGAATCATTTTGGATGCAATTTGCAAGATTGCACAGTTATTGAGGTGTTGGGAAGCGCTGTACAATGCATTTTCAAACATGGAAACTATTCAACTCACCGTCTCCAATAGGGATCGAGATAGATAGGGAGTATTTGTGAGATTTATGTTCCATTGCTTGAGTGAATGGTTTAACCATCTGCTTTTGTTCTCTAATGGATTTCAAACAGAGATGGGTGTGTGATTACAGGTTTATGTGACACCGTGATGTTTGCAAAAGTCCTGGAATAATTCTAAAAAGCATGATAAGTATCATAACAGTTTTAAAAAAATTAAAAATTATAATAAAATATCAAGTTAAAGGAATAGTTCACCCAAAAATGAAAATGATTCTTTCAGCCCAACATAATAGGAGTTACATTAAATACTATCCTGTCTCTTACCAGGTTATTTAATATAAATCTGATTGTGTTTGGCTGATAAAAGAAAGTCATATACATCTAGGATGGCTTAAGGGTCAATTATGGGATACTTTTCATTTTTGGGTGAGCTATGCCTTTAAAGGTCCAGCAGAGGCTATGAACACAATCAGAATTACATTAAATACCATCCTGTCTCTTCACAACTTTGTAATGATATTGAATAGCACCAATGTTTTTGAAGCTCCAAAAACCGCATCCATCCATCATAAAAGTAATCCATACGACTCCAGTGGGTTAATAAAGGCATTGAGAAGTGAAGTGATGGGTTTTTTATAGGGATGCACCGATACCGATACCAGTATCGGTATCGGGCCCGATACCAAGCTCATGTACTTGTACTCGTACTCGTAAAAATACCCCGATACCAAAGACCGATACCTCACGTATATCCTTAGCTTATATTTCTTAATTCTTATGAGCACTCTTCCTGCAGTTATAGTGTTGCTAGATTTAATAGTACACTCTAATATTTCACTTTACACTTTCGGCTGTGATTACATTGTTACTCAGTGTTATGTTAAACATTTGTTCTGTGATTTCTTTGGCACTTTATGACAAATTTGATTGTCTTGTTGTCTGTGATTTCTTTAGAACTTTGACAACTTTGTGACAGGCAGGTAAAAATTACATTCATTATGTCCTTGGTTTTGCCCTTTGGAGGTTATTGGACACTGTGAAATTTGGGCTTTGAAAATTTGTGATAAGCACAATAAGAATGATTTATTTTTTTAAGTTTATTTAAGTTGTTGAAAATAAAGATGCTGATTTGTTCATTAGTCTCATTGTGTTGTTCTTAGAAAATTGCCACATAAAACGAGAAAACCCCCCAGTACAACAGGCATCGGTATCGGTATCGGCGAGTACCAGGAAAAAAATATCGGTACTCGTACTCGACCCTTAAAAAGTGGTATCGGTGCATCCCTAGTTTTTTATAAAAACTCGGGCACTATTCAATGTCATTACAAAGCTAGGAAGAACCTGGTTATTTCATATAAATCTGATTGTGTTCAGCTGAAAAAAGAAAGTCATATACATCTAGGATGACTATAGGGTGACTAAATTATGGTATAATTTTCAGTTTTGAGTGAGCTATTCCTTTAAAGGTCCAGCAGAGACTAACCAAACCTTGACCCATTGGGTGGTGTGGTCAAGATTCGTCTGGTTTGCATAGATCCATGGTAGTTATCTACCAGCTCAAATATTCAAACATTTTAAATTAATATATAAAATGTTTGAATATTTTATTTATTTTTACACTCAATTAATTTTTCATTAACTATGTTATTGTTATTTTTGTTGACTAAAATTAGATGGCCTTTTAGTAAAACTGACTAAAGTTAATGACTGACATGCTGAAATATTGACTATTTATTTTATTAAAAAACAAAATGTATGATTAAAAATGTGTAAAAACAATAACACTGGCCGGTGTTACTTTTGAATGGCCGTCAATGGAGGAAGCTGCTTTTTAGCTTCCTCCATTGACGGCCATTCAAAAGTAGGCATAAATCCTGCTCAAATAAATAGTTTTGTAAGCAAAATACACAAACAAATAAATTAATATTTATATTACATAAATATACATATATATATATATATATATATATATATATATATATATATATATATATATATATATTACACACAAAATATAAATACAAAATAATATAAATCACTAATATTTTATATTTTATTTTAGCATATATTATAATGTTTCTCAATTGGTGGCATTGCACCGATGCATCTCAGAGTGTATCTTTAATGCTGTCTTTACTAAATATATAGTCAAAAACTGCTAGAAGGCACATCACTAGTCATATACTGTAAAACTACAGGAAGGACAGGTAAAACAAGTATTTATATGGATGCCCACTACTGTATGATTTTAGTTTTTTTCTGAATTTGTGCTTGGTCAGGCTTGTGGAGGTCTAACTGCCCTAACATCCTCTGATCTGGTTTCAGGTCTAGCTCTGCAACGCTTGTGTCCTGACAGCGTGACAGGCCTGATCAAACACACCAGGTCCTGCTTCTCTTTGAAACAGTGTGGCTGAGCTAATACTGAGCTGAGAAGTCAGATCTGACAGGACCCGTGTCAGCGAGAGCCCATTAAAGATAAATGAGAAATGCTGATGGCATAGCTGGGCTGACAGGTCCAAGATCAGCCTATGCCTCTATGATCCTCTTCATTTCAAAACGCTCACAAAGGCTGGGATCTTTAGTCGAGCACATCACCTGGGTTTAATTGCACCATCGAATCACAAATCTATCAAACTGATTTATTGCGCTTAGCCATTTAGTGGCTTTTAAAACTCTAACAAAGGCACTTTACTTTACCTAAACTGGCTTTGCTATTCAGATATCAGGTGGGTGAATTTGAATATAATGCCCGTTAGAAAAAGAGGGAGAACCTAGAAAGTGTGAGAGAAAATCATACATGTATGTACGTATGTATGTATGTATGTACGTATGTATGTATGTATGTACGTGTGTGTACGTGTGTGTGTGTGTGTGTGTGTGTGTGTGTGTGTGTGTGTGTGTGTGTGTGTGTGTGTGTGTGTGTGTGTGTGTGTGTGTGTGTGTGTGTGTGTGTGTGTGTGTGTGTGTGTGTGTGTGTGTGTGTGTGTGTGTGTGTGTGTGTGTGTTTTGCGTGTGCGTGCGTGCGTGTGTGTGTGTGTCCTTTAAATCCTTAAAGGTATTTCTGTAGTGTTTGAATGATCTCTATATGGATTTTGAAAGCATAATGCATTTTTCTAGGTTCCAGTAACTATAATATCTAAACGAAATTATAATCAAATTTACTCACACAATATCTGGAGGGTACTATAGACACATAGACACACACACACACATATGCGCACACACACGTATACTGAACAAAATTATAAACGCAACACTTTTTTTTGCCCCCATTTTTCATGAGCTGAACTAAAAAATCTAAGAATTTTTCTATGTACACAAAAGGCCTATTTCTCTCAAACATTGTTCACAATAAAGTCTAAATCTGTGTTAGTGAGCACTTCTCCTTTGCCGAGATAATCCATCCACCTCACAGGTGTGGCATATCAAGATGCTGATTAGACAGCATGATTAATGCACAGGTGTGCCTTAGGCTGGCCACAATAAAAGGCCACTCTACAATGTGTAGTCTTACTGTATTGGGGTGTCCGGGGGTGTCCGAAAACCAGTCAGTATCTGGTGTGACCACCATTTCCCTTAGGCAGTGCAACACATCTTCTTCGCATTGGGTTGATCAGGTTGTTGATTGTGGCCTATGGAATGTTGGTCCACTCCTCAATGGCTGTGCAAAGTTGCTGGATATTGGCAGGACACGCTGTCGAATACGCCGATCCAGAGCATCCCAAACATGCTCAGTGGGTGGCATGTCTGGTGAGTATGCTGGCCATGCAAGAACTGGGATGTTTTCAGCTTCCAGGAATTGTGTACAGTTCCTTGCAACATGGGGCCGTGCATTATCATGCTGCAACATGTGGTAATAATAATAGTTCGTTACATTTATATAGCGCTTTTTCTGGGACCTCAAAGCCCTTTTACATGGAAGGGGGAATCTCCTCAACCACCACCAATGTGCAGCATCCACCTGGATGACTCGACGGCAGCCATATTGTACCAGAACGCCCACCACACACCAGCTTACTGGTGGAGAGGAGACAGTGATGAAGCCAATCAGTATATGGGGATGACAAGGAGGCCATGATGGACAGAGGCCAAGGGGCAAATTTAGCAAGGATGCCGGGGTTACACCCCTACTCTTTTATCGAAGGACATCCTGGGGTTTTTTATGACAACAGAGAGTCAGGACCTCGGTTTAACGTCTCATCCGAAGGACGGTGCTTTTTGACAGTATAGTGTCCCCATCACTATACTGGGGCGTTAGGACCCACACAGACCACAGGGTGAGCGTCCCCTGCTGGCCTCACTAACACCTCTTCCAGCAGCAACCTGGTTTTCTCAGGAGGTCTCCCATCCAGGTACTAACCAGGCTCAGCTCTGCTTAGCTTCAGTGGGCAACCATTCTTGGGCTACAGGGTGATATGGCTGCTGATAATGCAGGCTGATAATCACCATGAGGTGATGGTAGTGGATGAATTGCACAACAATGGGCCTCAGGATCTCGTCACGTTATCTCTTTGTATTCAAAATGCCATCAATAAAATGCACCTGTGTTTGTTGTCCATAACATATGCCTGCCCATACCATAACCCCACCGCCACTATGGGCCACTAGATCCACAATGTTGACATCAGCAAACCGCTCACCCACACAACGCCATATACACTGTCTGCCATCTGCTCTGTACATTGAAAACCGGGATTCATCTGTGAAGAGAACACCTCTTCAAAGTCCCAGAAGCCATCAAATGTGAATATTTGCCCACTCAAATCAGTTACGATGACGAACTGCAGTCAGGTCGAGACCCCGATGAGGACGACGAGCATGCAGATGAGCTTCCCAGAAACGGTTTCTGACAGTTTGTTCAGAAATCTTTGGTTATGCAGATTGTTGCCACAGCTGTCCGGGTGGGTGGTCTCAGCCGATCTTGGAGGTGAAATTGCTGGATGTGGAGGTCCTGGGCTGGTTTGGTTACACGTCAACTGCGGTTGTGAGGCTGGCTGGATGTACTGCCAAATTTTCTGAAACGCCTTTGGAGACGGCTTATGGTAGAGAAATGAACATTCAATTCACGGGCAACAGCTCTGGACATTCCTGCAGTTAGCATGCCAATTGCATGCGCTCCCTCAAAACTTGCAACATCTGTGGCATTGTGCTGTGTGATAAAACTACACATTTTAGAGTGGCCTTTTATTGTGGCCAGCCTAAGGCACACCTGTGCAATAATCATGCTGTCTAATCAGCATCTTGATATGCCACAACTGTGAGGTGGATGGATTATCTCGGCAAAGGAGAAGTGCTCACTAACACAGATTTAGACAGATTTGTGAACAATATTTGAGAGAAATAGGCCTTTTGTGTACATAGAAAAAGTCTTAGATCTTTGAGTTCAGCTCATGAAAAATGGGGGAAAAAACAAGTGTTGCGTTTATAATTTTGTTCAGTGTACATAGATACACACACACACTCATATATATTATATACTATTATTATATATATATATTACTCTTTTAAACTGAAAAATCATGTGTTGGCATTAGACTAGTTTGATAGAATTGCATCCTGATCTTGTATGTGTACAGTTACATCTAGTCTTTCAAATTCAATGTCATGAACCTGACAACTCTTTCATGATAAGTGCAAAGAGACCAGAAAGAGACTATTGCTGGAAACAAGCAAAAAGCCTGAATAAAAAGAAGATTGAGTCCTGAATCAAAACTAGTTAAGAAGCAAGTTACTTGGAAGTAATTCAAGTGCTGACAAAAAAGATCTCCATATTTCCGCTTCTATGAACTTATGCACACATTTTTACTTTCATGTGGATTATTGAAACTACAATTTTTTAAAGAAAGATCTGAGGGCTAAAATTTGTCAAAAGATTCAAAAATCTGCCACAAATGTTAGGAGGCTCAGAACATCTCTTTCCCTACCTCAGCAGTCTTATTAGTCAGGCTCTGAGAATGTGGCGGCGTCTCCTCAATGTGCCAAAAATGTCTCTCGTTGTTCCACTCCAAAGCAAGACAACAGGCTTTCCCTGGATTAAGAACTTCTCTTTTGTTGTATACTGTCTCTCTCTCTTTTGCCATAAGCTGGTTCCATACAGCAAACTGGTACCAGCAGCACATAAATGAGGAAGGAACTTTGGCCTAGAGGTTCTGCTCAAAGAGACCAACTTATATCTATAATGAAAAGAGGGAGCATACTAGCATACAGACATGTTTTAAAGCGAATGCAGCAGGGGGTGCATGCATCTGGACAACACATGGACAACAGCAACTTATACTAAAAATATTCTAACAATAGATCTGGAAATAAACAAAAATAAATTGACAATAATGAAATCTCGTTGAATTAATGTCATTGTTTTCTCTGCAAATATTTTCATATGCAATTAATCAGCATATCATGTCATTAATTTGATTCAAATCAGCCCGAATTCAAAATACAGCACTTACATTACTCAACTTTCTACCAATAGCCTACAATATAATATATACCTACAATAGCCTAACCTATTCTTTTCCAGAAATATAATCTTTTTATGCCATTTCATGTTCCCACTTGAATAGACCATCAGGGCTCATCTGTGCATTTCTGTTCTTGTCATTTCAGCAAGAAACGAAAGAAAGTCTCTCAATTTCCCCCTGAAAACCAAACGTCTTCCAGTGCCTTTTCCCTCCTATTTCAGAGCAATTACCAAAAGCAGACTTGACAGAGTGTCAAAGGACAAAAAGATCCGCGGAATTCACCTTCTTTCCATAATTGCAATTCAGTGTTAAATCTAAAAAATGCTGCATGTCAAGAGAAACTCCTTTTCCATTGAGAATTAGTTTTTTTTTTTTTTCTTGAAATAAAATCAGTCCAAGCAGGAGGTCAAGGCTTGGCTGGTTAGCATGGTCCAGTTAGACCCTGCTGGTAAATGTCGTAACTACCATTATGCTTGAAAAATGTAAATTTCTTCAAAAGCTGTGCATTCGGACTAAATACATTACACATAAATAAATAAATAAATAAATAAATAAATAAATAAATAAATAAATAAATAAATAAATAGCAAATGTAAATTAACTGCTTATAAACGCATCAAGTACTTTAGTTTTCAGACGCATGACATTTCAAAATTGCATTTGATATGTGCTATTGAGATGAATGGGAATCCTAATGGTTAGTTTTCTCAAAGTAATACAGACTTTCAGCAGATTCTCTTATTAGGTTGCTCAATTTAATAACTATGCTGCAAGTCACTTCAATAAAAGCATCTCCTAAGTCACTACATATCTCCTTATTTACCATGTTTATTTGCATGCTTATGTTACACAGTTAAATACACCTTACTGTATAATAATTCATGTCAAAGTCATTGATACCCACATCCAATAAACACCTCTACTAAAAACACAGAACACATTTGGTGGTAAATGCTTGAATTGCACTCTAGGCTAAAACATTATCTAAAGTTGCCTTGGCACAAAGTGAAATTCAGAACCCATGTGAAACATCACCCAGTGGACATTAGCTTAAGTAATGCCACGTAGCTGTGAGAAATTTCAAAATTGCTTTTAAAGTACACAATCTTCACAAAAAAAGAAAACTAATGTAGGGCTAGGCTAATGAAGCGTAAATAGCATGGCCGTTGCCGCGTGCATCAAGGTGCTTTCCTATAGAGGAAATTGAAAATTGATTTTGTGGAGAATGACTGCAAATGAACTGCGGGGGGAATAGGGAGCACAATTTCCTCTCTTTGCAATAAAGCCACGCACGCTTGGGCTTTATTTCATTTTTAAACCACAAATCGTGTTAAACCTCAATGCCTTTTTAATACTGTGATATCAGCATTTGTTTTACAAACAAAAAAGGAATTTGTTGTATCCAATCCATGCTAAATTTCTCACTTTATTTTGATTTTTTTCTCTCCATTGCAGCCTCACCTGAACTGAGCGTCTTATTTTCTCCAGATGATTAGAAGCCTATAGAAAAGCAATTTGTCTGAAAATAACACATTGCATTTAAAAGCACACTCGTTCTGCTGAAAGTGAGGATGTACGCTGCCTCATAGTTAGGCCTACTTGTTTTACACTAGCAAAAGTACAGAAAAGTACAATGTTGTTGTGTTTTTTGGACATTTGCACCATGGTAATATTATGTATTATTTTTTCATACATAAACTATAGTAACATCATGATATTCTTTTAAATGCTGTACTTTGGAGCACTATGTAAATACATGAATGCTGTCCGATGTTCATACCACGGTATTCACGTTATTCAAACTACAGTGAACATCAGATATCAACTGTACCTTTTGGTGCACTATGCAAATACCATGGTGCATGAATACAGTACTCATTATATGATTTATACAGTATATCACCATGAACCATCACTGTACCATGGTACCACTACAGTACTGAACTACTGTAAGTGCTTGAGATGCTACCTTGCACACAAATACCATAATATTACTACTGGTATACATACATTAATGTTGTCTGATGTTCATACCACAGTATTCTTTGAATCTTACAAAAGCTGAATTACTGTTGGACCAAACAGAATGGCAAAATAACAACCGATTTTTAAACACAATTACCATGGTTATAATTACCAAACGGAGTGTATCCAATTTCATGTAATATAATGGTGAGCAATATTCTCTTCTTATAAGCAAATATATATTGCTTTTCTATACATAATATCTAATAATTATTATAACTATTTTTAAATATTCAAATAATTATTATAATTATGTTTAAATATTCAAATAGAGGAAATGCAATAAAAGGAGTGCATTATTTTGTAATGAACCGTAAAGTATAATCAGACTATTACAGCTACTGAATACTGGCTCACTGTGTAGCATATTTAATTCCATTTTCAGCAATTTCATTTTCCAGTTCTCATTCTGGTTAACAACATCTGTGCACGGGTATAAAATAAGAGTCTACTTTCCGAAAGCAATTTTTTAAACATCTAATTTAGGAAAGCATAATTTATCATTTGGACGCAGCGCATTCACTAACTAACCTCTCGACCGTAAAAATGAGTTGAAAATTAAAAATTCTTTACTCAAAGGGAGCCAAGTGATCAGTTGTGCACGGCTGAAATGTAATTTTGGTGCAGTAATTAGTTGAATTAGACATATGAAGTTTGAGTCTGAAAATTATGTGACCCTGAATTAAACTGTAATGTTCTAGGTCTCCATTACAGTGAAAAATAAGCAGCAAAAGCACACTGTACTAAATTCAAGAAGTGTGATGTACTATGCTTTACAGCTATGGTAATAAAATGTAGTTCTAACATCTACCATCAGGAGCAACCTGTCAAGGCAAACCATATCGACACTTCGTGGTGACAAAAATACTTTTATTCTGACATGGAACAGGTTTAAAATACTTTCATATTCTCCTTCCCATATAACATAAAATGTCTATTTCAAAGACACTGTTGATGTTTTTATATAACAGTATATATGCTAATCAGCCATTTTAGAAAATTACAACTATACACGGCACTGGTTTCAGCCAAGAATACTGAATTCAAATGCAAAGTCTTACTATTACAAAAGCAGAAAATGTAATTACATCAGCGACTGGTGTTTGAAATTCCTCAGAAACATTTCTTAACTCGCATACACAAGCTGCAGCATTTACATGGGCTTTAAATCCATGCCGGATTTGTGGAGGAAAACAATGAGCGACAAAACATGAAGCACACCATGAGCGTGGCAAAAAGTGATATTTGCCAAACATGCTGCTTAACTGCACAAAAGCACCCACATTATTTGGAATGAATAAAACTTTGTTATGAGACTTTGGGATGTTCTTCTGGATTTTAAAATATATTCATTGTAACTTGATTAAACAAAGAGCTGAAGTTATCCACTGCTCACTGGGAGAATGAGAAAGGGGGGGGGGGGGGGGGGGACATCATGTTTGTGCTGTTGACTTCACTCCAAAATGATGTCACTACCTGGAGGATGATGTCATTAAGGATTTGGCTTTTTTTATTGGTGTTAAAGGTGCAGTATGTAATATGAACTACTAGTTTTTGAAATGGGTACTGCAGGCCACATTCAAAATACTGGAGTTGTTCTTCCTCCTCCTCAGACTCGACGCTCACGCGTGTTACCAGATTAGGACAAGCAACAGGAACGCACATAATTGAAAGTGGAGAGCGACAAGCTTCACACTGTAAGCTGATCAGGTAATGTACACATTTGCAATGTTTTTATTGCCAAGGCTTTTTAGGTCAGGTAAAATCTGCGATCTCTGACCCAGTTCATTTGCTAGCTTCCATGGCTGCAACACACTGCTTTACTCGGGGTGTCAAAATACTATTGGGTAAATCGGCAGTGGCATCTGCATCACACAGACCAAAACATAAACAGACATTCCAACACGGAATACATATAGGCTATTTCTAAAATATAATAACTGGCTGTAGCATTGTTTTTTGGTGAAAGAAGTATTTGAACTTAGCATGTTTCCTAAATCTCTGCAAATATATTATGGTATTGTTATGCTTTATTACAGTCCAAAAAATGACATACAGCACATTTAAATGTATATTACAAACAACCAACAGGATTAAAAGGAAAACATGGGGGGACAATGGAAATTGATTACCAATTAAACTAATATTTCCAAGGGAAACATGTTTTGTTTGTATCATTTTGATAAGAGAAAGGGGATTTTTTTTAATATATAAATTGCCCTATTTTTTTAAGGATAATGATTTATCCTATATCCTATTTTCATAAGGAGACATGACAAAAATCTGTTCAAATTGTTATATTGAAAAAAATATATACATAGATTATTTTATTATATAATAATTTATATTTGATCCAATATCAATATATTATGGGGACATTAAAACATAGGAATTACCTTTTTTTGTATTTGTTACATTTTTACCACATGGACCTCATATGGCAGGAAATGTGATCTAAAGGTTAAGGAGCTCATGCTAATAACATTTGTACAGGTCTGATCCATGCAGTTAAGAAGTGAACCACATTCTGGAAGGCAACTAACATAAACCACTGAAAATACAGTATCACTTAAACTTTAGTTGCTCTAGAGAGATTGTTCCTGTAGTTTGTAGTACATTGTAAAAGCACATCTGCAACATGACAGCCAGAAATAGCCACTTCTCACGCAAGTAAAACATCCCATAACCAAACTTAACTTATCAAAATACACTAACTAAGAGAAGATAAAGAAGAGAGTTGTGGTGAGGACAGTACAGAGATGTTTTTTTAGCCTGATCCTCTACTTTATGTTTAGCAGAGCATCTCTGAAGGTGATTTATTTGGGTGTTAATCTGGTTTGGCAGTGCTTGTGTGTACGTGTGTGCTATATTTACAGGCTGAAGATGTGTCCCTACGACCCGCTTCACAGCTGCACACCAGAGATAGGAGCTTCAATCCAGAAGCCCCCACAAACACACACACACGTGTGTAACACTCACTGGCTGACAGACAGCTATACACGAAGACACACATGTATTGAGGAGCACTCCATCTTGAGCAACACAGGACAGATAGTGCTGTTGTTTACAAAACCGAAGTGGCTTTAGGTGAAGGGTAATTTCCTGTCTTTTTTGATTGGTTGTATAAGAGAGGAAAAAAATAAGACATCTTGTGCTTTTGGACTGATGGATACATGCATGTGAGTGCATATGTGATTTTCAAGAACAACTAAAACATTACAAATATATCAATAGTTACGAAATTAGAGCAATTAAAAGATTATCTCTTTTTATCAAGAGAAATATCTCAAAGTCAACATGAAATGAAAATGGACCATTCTTGTTTTATGGAATATTACAGTATTATGAATGATAACTTCCCCCTCTTGCGTTTGCATCTCTTCTCTGATGACGTTTACTGGCACAAGGACGGGACTACCTGTCACTCACATGAGATCCACCAATAGAAAACCACATCCATCCAATCAATTCCCATTGGACAAAATCACTTTTGTTTTTTGTTTTTGTTTTGTTCGAGAAGCATTTCACTCACATATTATGTCACAATATGGAGGAAAAGATCACAAGTCTCCTTTTGCTCACTTACATCTCAGGGAAATTCTCACTGTGATCTCATTGTGATTTTTCACATCAATAACTATCTCTGTCATTTGCGACATTCAATGACCACCACAAATCAAACTGAATCATGCATCATTCAAACGCTTTTTTTTTCTACCATTCCAAAATCTCTTGATGAGTTATTCCTCTCGTTAGCATACTGTGTTCAATAAGGCGTGAAAATGCAGCTTTGAGGGGGATGGCATTCAGATTCGAGAAACAACAGGAATAGATGTCATAGAATGAGTTTAAGTGTGAACTGTTTTTTTTACAGAGGCGTACTCTTTCAGATGTAGATGGCTGTAAAATAATCAAGCATCAAACCACGTCTGCAATATCATCATCCGCAAACCAGCCAACAGGTGACAGCTGCCCAGCTAAGTTTAATTCTATCAGACATCCAGAGTGAGAGGATAGTGTAATTACCACTTCTTTCGATCTGTTTCTCTCTATATATCTTTCTGCTTTATTTATGGGTTTGCTAAGACGAGTATTACTTTTAATGATTCGTTAAAAAATGAGTTGGAGAAGATCACAGAGAAATATGATAGAGAACAACCTAGCATAACATAGGAATGCACTAAAGTAAACACATTAGCAATATATCAATGCCCTAGCAACCACCCAGAACCCCTTATCAACTACGCAGCAATACTCTAGCAACCACTTTTTCTTCAGATAATGTCACAAATCTAGTTTACTATTTGTTTTCCCTCCCTTGCTCTAGTACGTCCTTCTCCTGTAATCTCTAAATATTCCTTTTCTGCTGTTTTTCCATTTTCCAGCACCTTCTCCTGCTGTCGCTCCTCCATTCACTCACAAGTCTTCTCAGGTCTGGATCAGTGTCAGACAGTAGTAGCAGCAGTGGCGTATAGTTAGATCGAATGTTTGCTGGTGAGTCTGACCACCCCTGAGAAGAAGTGACTGATAAAGGAGGGAATGGAGGACGAGTGGGGTTAGACAGGCCATAGCTGCTGATAAAGTGAAAGAGTCAGGAAGCATCCGGCCAAGCACATTTCACTTTGCTTTCCTCTATGCACTAGTTGTTTATGATATTAAAGCTGTCTTTTTAGATTAGGTCTAAAACCACTTGCTGAAAAATGCAACTGTAAATAATGCGCAACAGTGCCCTTTTCAGCGGCGCTCGTTCCAGATTTTTTTTCATTGATTTTTCCCATAGGGATTTTAAAATAGTCTTCGTTAAAGAGTTAAGCCATGAAGCAAGCCAATCAGCTACAAGGTGAATCACAACACTACCAACTTTGATTTGAAGCAAAAAAAAGACATAGGGTACAAGACTGTGTACTTAACGGTTTTAGTGAGGGAAAGAACTACAATCCCATGAAGCATTGCGAACAGCATAATCAAATGAAAAATGATGGAGAAATAGGGTTTAACTAGTCATTTACAAATGTTAAACATGTTAAACAACTAATTTACAAATGTTGATTATATGTAAACATAAAATAATAAGTTTATTGCAAAATATGCATATATACTGTATATTATATATATGCAAACATTTCAGTATTTTTAGAGCTTAGAGAGATCGACTCGATTCAGTCATGGGAGTGGGTGGAACTAAAGAGATATTTAAGCGTGTTGCTTTTTCCGACTCTGATTGGTGTAATTTTCGGTCAGGCATTATAGGTGATGTAGTTTCTCAGCAGGAATTCCACTGTTAAACACAATTATTTTAAAAATAAGCTTAAATAATGCGGGCTGACGCCTTCAGCAGAAGCAAATACCATGAACTGACAACTTCATAACTCACTGTTGGTCTGTCTTTATAGGTTTATAAGTTATCATTCAAAATCAACCATGTAATACGACAAGGTTCTATAGTGCTCGTCAGATGTCGTACTGCTTTGTATGGCTGGCTGGAAAATTGAATGTTCAATAATTCACGATTTGCTCAATGAACAACTTTGCAGTGAAGTGCATGACATTTCTCACCCCAAATAACACATAAATAATTACTTCATTGCCTTCATTTTTTAAACTGGTTTTCGCTGCATTAACACAATATTATTATCAGCTAAAGTTCAAGATTAGTAACAGCAGGAGACTGGATAAAATCCTCCAATGCATGAAGTCCTGACAGACTTATTTTTTCATATCAAATAAACTTTGAATGATATATTCAGTATCACACTGCTGTGTGAAAAGCCCAGAGAAATTACCTTGACTGCTTTCTAAGACAAGCATCACTGTTGTTATTATTGCTTATACTTGTTAGTGATTTAAACAATCTTCAAACTCATATATTACATTTCAGAACATAACTTACCCATATCAAAATCCATTCATGTGGTGCTGGATAAGTTATCCCTCCAAACAAACACCCCAGCAACTGCAAAGCAAAACCATTGATAACACCCTATACTAACCGCATAGCAACCTGCTAAAAACCTTTCAAAACATCTCAGCAACTGTAAAACAACATGTTTAAAGCAATTCAGAACAACTCAGCAACTGCACAGCAACACCCTGGCAACCACACACAGAACACATGTTAAAAAAGTATTCAAAATGCATCAACATCTGCATAGCAAAGCCCTAGCAACCACACAAAACCTGAGCAACAACTTGGCAACCAATCACAACACCCCACCATCAGTTTGGTGCGTTTTGTATCAACAAAGGTAAAAACCTAGTTTAGAGTTTCCAAACTTTTCCGGATGGTAAACATTTCTTCAGCAAGGGACAAAGAAAAATGTCAGCATGACTGCTGAGCACCTGTTGTATCCGAGATGGTACTTTTACACAGATAATCTTCTGTCCTCCTTTCTGATGCAGATGTGGCAATTGGAGGATTTGATTCTGACTGTAGCTTATGACAAAATGCCAGGATGAGAGGAAGAAAAGGATGAGATGAGAGGGGAAGTAGCGGGAGGCAGAAGGTTTTATGTTGTGCTGTTTGTCTCCTGCAGAGGAGGAGTGCTGAGAGGAGCAGAAAAGGGTGATTGAAACACTGTCCTGAAAAAATGCCCATTGTGAAAGAGCAAAAGAAGATGAGGAAGAAACAAAAAGAGCAACAAAATGACACTTAAGATTTTGTCATCTTCTGTTACTTCTACAGGTAACTCTCACCGTGTGGTTCTAAAATGCCAAATTGCAGTACACCTTTGCAATAAATGACAAAACTACATAATGCCATTCTATAATCGTGTGCAGCAAACCTCTAAATCAGATTTGAATCACAAACAGCTCATGCAGTGAAAGTGTCATTTCCATAAACAGCTTCACAAATCTCTTTTCAAGGAATAGCTCACCCAAAAAATGAAGAAAATTCTGTCATCATTTACTCACCCTAATGTTGTTTCCAAACTTTCCTCCTTTATTTTTCAGTGCTGTATGTTAGATTGATGCACCAGTAGGTGGTGACAAGTGACTTCATGAGTGAGTTGGTTAAATCTTTCATTCAAACGATTCATTCAAACCGCTGATTCATGCAGGAACAAAACAAACGCTGCGTCCGAAATCAAATGCTTTCCTACTATATAGTATGCAAAAAGCAGTACGACAACAGAGTATGTTCAAATACATAGTATTTCGAAAAATAGTAGGCGAAAAGGCCCCAGATGACCTACTACTAACAACGAGATTCTGTGCGCATTCGATGGACACTTTACTATCCCGTGAGGCCATGGGAGAGGATTTATGAGTGGAAGTGAAGAGACGCAACTGATGCTGGTAACATGATATGATAACAACATGATAAGCATTCTTCAAGTTCATTTTATTAAGTATACTTAAAGGAGCTGTATGTAAGAAATTTATTTCAATTAATCATAAAATGGCCCTGATATGTCACTAAACATTAAGAAATCATGTTAATTTCAAATACTTATATCACTGACAACAATAGTCCGGCCATGATATTGTCATTTAAAAAGTGAATTTGCAGCCATCAACTGATGTTGATGTTGTCATGTTGTGTTTTGGTCTGATGCGCCACCCTCCACCTATCTACCAATCACGAAGTCAGTAGTGTTGCGGCATCCGGATTGCCAGCTCTTCTCTAGTTACCACAGCTGCAGCTACAAACGTGCCGGAATCGAAAAAAAAAAATGTCTAACTTTGCGAAACCAAAAAAACGTTGTTATGAATCCGAAATACTTTGTGACAAAGTCCGAAATAAAACAAGGATCTGTATAGAAGATGCCTTTAAAAGATGGAGACGGCTGAAAACGGAGAAGAATTTCTGGACAGGTAAGATTCATGTTTGGCTAACTGGTACTTGATGTAAATGGACATTTCAAATATTCATGACAGTCGAACAAAGTTATTCCTGCAAAGTAACGTTACGTTAGCTCATATGGAGGAGGTGGGTCATCGAATTGAAAAGGTGAGGAATTGTTTGGGTAATAAAAACGGCGAGTCGTCATTGCTAACATTAGCAATGAATTATCAGAGCCCGTTTCTCTGCTGAGACGCTGAGGAAAACAACATTAGCACGCCCATTATTGTTTATCATGCAAGTTCTACAGCCAAAAATAATAGAATAACATTTTCACATCACATATTTTAGCGTTATGGACGTGTACTGCAGGGTAAGTTAAAAAATAAAGCTGGTCGCTTTCACTTATAGCGTCAGCTAAATGAATAGCTGTATCTTTGATATCGGTTACACACAGTGACAGAGGCTTGTGCTTGTACTTACGTTAATGACAGACACCTACCGTTACAGGTTAGACTAACAGCTACTGTTCTGACAATGTACTGTCACATACGAGCGTACATCTTTACGATTATATTTGGCTAATCACATTAGTAAATGTTTGCAATATATACAGTAATTACTTTGCAAAACATCTCTCATTTGAAGCATAAACATAATTAACAGAAAAAGCTTCTGTTCCTGCTGGATCCTGCAGCCTATCTGGCAACCTGGAGTCAGGGAGGAGGGGAAGGGGATACACCGCTCTACAGTAATTTGAAAGTGATTGCAGTACCAGTTTTGGCCAAATCTTGCATACGGCCCCTTTAAGTAAAGTTCAAGTATATTTTAAGTATACTTTATGTAATATCAGTCAACTAGAAGTATACTTGTAGGCTACAGTAAGTGTAATGTTTCAATATTACTTGGGACTAAATTAGTCCACTTTTTAGTGTATAAAAGTATACTTTTATATTCTAGCTTCATGCATCCTTTTTTTTATCAACACCTGAACGTTGGTACGTTTTATAAAAAAGCACCATTTTAAACAAAAAGCTAAGAAATTTGCATTTTTGTCAAAGACGACGTCTAAATGGGATTCAGAAATATGATCAAAACACAGATTGAGTAGATCAAGTCCATAAACACCCTCAAAGCTACACATTAGTTAACCTTTCCTGGGTCAAATACTTTCATTTCATTTGTTAGGCAGTTTTGAACTTATATACTATTTATGTGCGTTATTTTATATTTGTCTAAGCAATCATTTATCACTTGTTTCTGCTTCTTCTTCCCCTGTGTTTTGATCTGGAGATCCTTTACTATTTCAAAATATGTGTAATAGCGCCCTCTACTGTATAACAAGGAAAACATGGATAGCTGGAAAATTTAGTCAGTGAAAGAGTAAAGTAGAGGTAAATACCTTTGTACCAGTGGACTAGCCTACACAAAAATTCAGATACTCAGAATTAGGAACAAATCGATTTTCTTTATAAATCAATATTTTCAAATAATTTAAGTTTATAAGACAGTATGTAAAAATATGTGGGAAAAAGTATTAAATAGGATACTCAATCAAAATAGTTAACACAACTACAAGCGAAGTATACTTAGATATACTTTTAAGTATATCTCAATCAAAAGATTGAGTACAAGTCTAGGCCAAAGATACTTAGGACCCTATAATACACGACGCAAGTGTTTTTGCTAGTTTCAGCCTGACACAGTCACAACCAAATTTTTGTTGTTATTTAAATAGTGCGTTAGTAGCTAATGTGCGCCCATAGGCTTTAACCTCGCGCACGAGCAGATCCGTTTGCGCTCTGGAGACACATTCAGTCTTTCCACTATCAAATTCCGTCATGTAAATAGCGAATCCGCCATGGCGCGAGCACAACTGGCATTTAAAGGGAATGGGAGATGAGACTCTGATTGGTTTATTGCACGTAAAGCCCAAAACACACCCATTAATTATTAAGAGAATAGAGACAACCCTTTTAGACCATGTGCCAACCATTTAGCAAAATTCGAAAATGCCCTAACTGCACATGCGCCAGCGCCACGCGCTTTAGACCATAAATTTAGATCGTTAAAATAGGGCCCTTAGACTTTTCTGTCAGTATAAGTCAAGTATATAGGGCAATTTTAAGTATATTTCTTCTGAGAAGTACATAAAGTAGTATATTTCTGAGAAGTATATAAATAGTAAGGTGTATGTCAAGATTACATTCATACTACACACATTGATACTATATAGAACGTACTTTTAACGGTGGTGAAGGAAGTTCAAATTCAAATGTAGTACCTACTCAGACGGTAAGCGATTTCAGACGCACCAAAATCTTTATGAGTGAGTGACTGACTGAATCATTCATTCAAGCGATTCGTTCACAAACGCCAATTCATTTAGGAACAAAAACACACATCTGAGGCTGCATCCAAAACCGCATCTTAAGTAGTTACTTATTTTGAATAAGTAATTACTTAGCGACTGTTAAAAAAGTATATAGCATATATAGGCTAGTTATATATTATAAATGTGTGTAGAATGAATGTAATCCGGATATACTACATTCGCCATGTTGTCATTATCATGTATCATGACATTACTTGAAATGCAACATAAGTCGCTTTGGATAAAAGCGTCTGCCAAATGCTTAAATGTAAATGTAGCCTAAATCATGTGACCTACCAGCGTCAGTTGCGTCGCTTCACCATCATTTACAAATCCTCTCCTGTGGCCTCGGAAAGTAAAGTGTCTATCGTATGCACACTTCAGAATCTCACAGAAGAAGTTGGTCACCCGGGTACTCTTTTAGGAGTATGTGAATTCAACATACTTCTTTTGTAACATCCTGTTTTTCGACCTATAGTAGGGAAGTATGCGATTTTGGATGCAGCCTGACTAAGAATGAGTCATTAACACTGAATCTTTCAGAAACTAACACAACTACACATCTCTGCTGTGGCTTTCTTTTCTATGTCAGAACAAACTCTCAGTGTGTAAATGTTACTTATTCTTAACAGCTGAAAAAGACTGTAAAACACTGAAAAGATTGTGATAAAACAGCAGCCTTCAGATCTGCTTTGTGTTCTAAAAAAATTATAAAATATGGGCTTGGAGAAACATGATAGTGAGTTTTAAACTTATTGGGTGGACTATTTCTTTGACTTTTCCTTTAAAAATCTCAAGCTCCCTCTATTTATACAGTATTTATCAGCCGAAATCTCCAGGCATATTCAAAATGTAATTTCCTATAAGGTGATTTGTTTCGTTTCTGTCATACAGTAATTGGCAAATCCAACACTCGTATTCTAATTTGTTACAAAACTCGCATCAAGTCTATGGATGAAAGGGGTAATCCATCAAAAGAGAGGTAGTATCAATGCACACGGCACCAGTAACAAATATATGAAAATGTGCAGTCAATCAAAGACAACACTGTCTCTCTAGCTCCATACTGATAAGTCCAGTTTATCTTGAAGTGTAAATAAGTATGTGTTTGGGTGCTTTTGTAAGAGGTTCATTCAATGATTTTCTTGTTTATTATCATTGATTAGACTGCTAAAAAAACTGGCGAAAGACTAGATTAAATATGAATAATGATGTTTTTTACTCCCAGGAGACTCTACATAACTTTACGCTTTTTGTACTGTGCTATATAGACTGATATGTACATTTTATTGATGTCTTCTGGTCTGCTAAGTATAACAAAGACTGCAGAGAATGTGATTGTACAGGAATGAAAAAAAATGTCTGTAAAAGTACAAAAAATTGTCCCAAGAACAATGTTGGATGATTAACATTTACAGTAAAGACTTTCAGCTCTATATTGATAAAGGCTCAAAAAGAAAAATATTGCATGAGACAGTGAAATACAGTGTGATTCTTGAGAGAGTGCCAGTCTCCATGGGAGGGCTCTGTTTGACAGACGGTAGTATGGAACGAAACGGACAAGGACATACAGAGGAGAGACAGACAGCTTTACTACTCTTTGAAAATCGCTCATCTGCCATCTCAAGGGTGTTTGAGAGTGTGTGTGTGTGTGTGTGTGTGTGTGTGTGTGTGTGTGTGTGTGTGTGTGTGTGTGTGTGTGTGTGTGTGTGTGTGTGTGTGTGTGTGTGTGTGTGTGTGTGTGTGTGTGTGTGTGTGTGTGTGTGTGTGTGTGTGTGTGTGTGTGTGTGTGTACGAGAGCTTCCCATCCATAACATCCTAATTTTCCAGCCACCTCTAACTGACACGCTGCTAGATTTACGACCGCGGCCCTGACAGTAACAAACACGCAATGGTGTAATGATATGTGTCTGAGACAGAACCTACGGCATTTAATTCGTGTTGTTATGCCTGTTTTGCAGCTCAGAGTTCATTTGTGTTGACAGAATACAATAAATGGAAAGTTAGGCATGCAGCTTACATGCATTTTGCTGTAACTGCACAAAATACGATTAACAGAACACGGCTATAGAAGATGCATGAAAATGAAAAACTCCTATGCTTTATTTTATATAACTCAGCATCCCATGGCTGATTCCATCTTCCAATGAACTGCAATTGCACTTGCATGACTTTTAAATCTGTCTTAACACTATCATCCATATAAAAGCAACCATTGTGTGTTTAAAAGATATGAAAGATCAGTTCTCCGCAGTCCTATTCCCTTTCCCTATTGTGAGATAAAGGAGGCTTAAAAACAATAGGGCTTTGCTTTCTGGGTCACTGGGTCTGAGTGCCAAAAAACAGACTGTGAATAAGAGCAGAACGCAAGCCTAATGCACTTGTCGAACACACTTAAAAGATTAACTATCCTTTTAAGTACTTAAAAACCCTTTGTGACGCTGAAAAGAGACTAAAAACCTCTTTAGCATATCATTCAACAATGACCGAATATGCCTTCGAGAAGATTAGGCGCTATAATGCCAGACAACAGTAAATAACATCAGGGATTGAGGCCCCTTTTACAACAAAGGCACTTTGTGCATGTGATGTCTCTTAAATATGAAATGCAGTTTAAGGGATCATCTCTTTTTATGAGCAAATGAGTATTAACCATAAGCTGTTAGAAGTACGTTATGCAAAGAATGATACACCCATGAGTGCTTTTTAAACTCTGCCATTTAAAGCAGACATTTTGAATACTTGTCCATAAAGCTGTCATAATAAAAGGCATATTTGAGACAAAATAAGGGAAAGTTATATGCATGTCATTGCCTTAAATATCAAAATAAGTTACATTTCTGTTAAAGAGAGATAAGACACAAGCACATTTTTATGTTAAACATTTATATATTTCCTATTTGGACACTTCGGTTGTCAAACTTTAGTGGAATTTGATACGTTTGTTTTGAGAAAGTTCTAGCATTATTGAAGATGCCACTTGGTTTATTATTTAACTACATTCGTTACTGCATCCAAACAGTAGATTCAACAGATCCAAACAAACTATAGATTCGAAAGCTGGTTTTAAGTTTTAATAAACCCAGAAATCCCTTCAGGTGGGTGTACAGGTCACAGGGCACCAACATAAATATAAAGCAATTTCATACATGAGCAACAGCGCTGGTGTGAACCACAGGATTTAAATGTGCAGTATATATCAGCTTCAGGCCTAATGAATGAGTTCAGCTGAATGGACGCATCTGACTCACTCAGGTTGCTGTGATAATTACTGTCTGCTCATTAACGGACAGTCTAGGAAAACCTCTTCATCTGGCCGGCCGTCAGGGGGAAAGTCAATGATATAAATGACTTTTCCAGCACGATGAGCTAAGCTCTCATCAGGCAGAGCGAGGAAGTAAAGACGTAACTGATGTGCAGTCGTTTCCGTGTCGTACTCAATTACGAGTATCGGCTTGGACTCCATATTGAGAAACCTGTGCTCGTATCAACCCATCACAATCCAGTATGTGCTTTAATTATACACATCTATTTAGTGAGAGAGCTAGAATATGCAGCTTAGCTTTTAATTTAAATAGATGTTTCTGAAAAATGTTTCTTATCAAATAAAGAAAATTTCTCTCTAACCCTCAAAACCATCATAAAACGAAAGGTGCACATGTTGATGAGCTGCAAAAAAATATTTAGTCACTATTGAAGGTTATTAAAAACTGTTCATAAAATCAAAATATTACTACTTAGCCTCTTTTAAGAAAGTAAATTTTAAAAAAAGTAATTGTAGATGGGACATGATTTTCTGATGAATCAGTGAATCATTTTGAACGATTTGTGTCGTTCTTAGAATTCTTACAAAAATAGATCATTCATTTTACTACAAGTTTAACGTGATTTTTAATCAAAAACGCATACTGAGGACCATTGATTGATTCCCTACAAAATCAATCAATGGTCCTCAGTATGCGTTAATGTCTGGAAGAATCACTCTCTGCATGTTTACAATGTATAAAATGAATAATACATTCCAACAGAGAGCTTTTATTTTACTCCTCTCAGTATGTGTCAGACAAACTCTCCCTCCCTGTTCAAGTATCTGTGCGAGAAAAAGGTTTATAGAGTTTGGCAAAGTGCAAATGGAGCAATCAAAAGAAAAAAGCAACAAATACAGCATTGTATTGGAGAGCTGTCCACTCAAACCTTGTGGGGAATAAATCAAATAAAAAAGGAGAGTTTGAGATGAAATTTTCACAATAAATATTCAGGCACACACACACATCAAATGTCTTAAGTACCACTTTGAGCATCTAATCTACACATGTAATCTCTGTAAATATACCCTGTGACTTATAAACATATATTTGAGGTTAATGAAGTCTTTTATGCAGGTCTTGGCTGAAGAGGAGCAGTCTGCTGTGGGTGTAGTTCAGTCGATGTGATTCATCGCTTACATGAACATTCACTTGCTCATTCCCCTGGTTTCCATCCAGTTCATACTACTCATTTCATTTTCAGCTTCCAGAAGGCAAATATCTCTACAGGCTTTTATAAAAATCGCCCTAATTTTTCCCATTATAAAATATTTTTTGCTCGTCTCGCTTTAATGACTTCCTGGGGTGCTTTCAAAACATTGGGCTGTTTGTTTGAGTGGTTCTGTCTATACCTTTATATATTTAATTGATTGTCCTTAAAATAAATAAAACATTCAAAATTATAATGAATATTATTACACTTCTATCTATCTATGTATCGAATACTATATATATATTGAAGTATTCTGAAGTGTTAACAGTTATTGGTCATTTGAGCTCAAATTAGCTGTTTGGTTGGTGTCAATGGGTCAGACCCTGTATGGTTTTTAATTATTGCTCTACCAACAGAAAAACTACAGCAAATCTATCTCTCAATACCAGCTGCTAGTTTATGACTAATTGCTTATGCGACATAATTAAAGTAGCCTATTAACAGTACTCCTCAACCTCAAAGGGTTCAGATGCCAGATCCAATCACACAACATAATTACCATGTGTAAAACATCAAACGACAGCCTATTGTCTTCATTGCCTGACATTGTTCCATATATTTTCAGAAGACAATGCATATGAAGCACTAAAGAAATGTTCAGATTCAGGGGCTATGAACTGGATAATATTAGCCAAATACCCTTCATCATTATACAGCCATAATTACATGCCTGGATTCTATAACGGCTCATTGAAGCTATTGGCCAAAACAGCATTATTCTTATTTTTAATGTCGGTTCAATGCCTAAAGTACCTCAATAGTTCTTTGCTGGTTTTGCTTCAGGTACAAGACTTTACACTGAACATCAAGTGGCAACTCAACTCATAATTTTCTTACAAAAGTAAACAAGATTGAATATATCTTTCATATATATCATTTTCATATAACTTTCATTTTCAATGTTTTATTTATTTCAAGGATAATCTAGTTTACTTTTGTATGAAAATTATATACAGACACTGATTTAGTGTGTATCTATACACTTCAAGTTCAATTTATTAAATTAAGTAAAATTATGTGCTCATTCATGTGCAATTACTTCCACCGACTAATCAAGTATTCTCATAAGAGTAGAATCTGCCATTCAGAATACATATGAGCGAGTCGCTCGAATGGCGGCAGCCATGTTGCGCCTCCATTTTGAAAATACATTAGCCAAATAGGGACATACCTGGAAATTCAAGCTTCGCCTTTCGCGCTTTTACAGTCAGTGGCGCCGTGACGAATGCAAGGGGAAGATTACTCGCGACTGCCGGCAGATTTGAAAGCCTGTTGAAGATGGAGGATCACGCATATTCTCGACGACATATAACAGAGAGAAAAGAGAGAATTAAAACAACAACGCAACAGGCAAATCAACAAGACCAAAGTCAATATTGGATTGGCTTTTCCAAGATGGAAAGAGATCATGAGGAGCAGGGATTTTGAAAGGAACCCAGAAGTTGGCCGTTTTGTTCTCGACAGTTAATTCAGCCTATTTGTGTAAATTCGAAGTTTTTATAGTTTCTTGGCTAACTATATCATTGGTGTGCATAACGCTAGAAGGACGTCTAGGATACGTTTCCTCGCATCAATGATGAAAAAAGATTGTTTACCTTGTAACAAATCTGTGTGCTGCGACGGATCACAGGTGATGAATAGTTTTACTGGCGCCATTTGTTGGCTATATCAAAGGGCACTGTACATTTTAGTTATTTTTCATTGCTTTTACTTTGTACACAATGTAGCCTAATCTGATAATGCTGAGGTAGCCAATTCCAAGGGAAAAGTATATATATATATATATATTTTCATATATATATATGATTCATATATTTTAGATTCATTGCACACCAACTGAAATATTTCAGGTCTTTTATTGTTTTAATACTGATGATTTTGGCATACAGCTCATGAAAACCCAAAATTCCTATCTCAAAAAATTTGCATATTTCATCCGACCAATAAAAGAAGTGTTTTTTTTAATACAAAAAAAGTCAACCTTCAAATAATTATGTTCAGTTATGCACTCAATACTTGGTCGGGAATCCTTTTGCAGAAATGACTGCTTTAATGCGGCATGGCATGGAGGCAATCAGCCTGTGGCACTGCTGAGGTGTTATGGAGGCCCAGGATGCTTCGATAGCGGCCTTAAGCTCATCCAGAGTGTTGGGTCTTGCGTCTCTCAACTTTCTCTTCACAATATCCCACAGATTCTCTATGGGGTTCAGGTCAGGAGAGTTGGCAGGCCAATTGAGCACAGTAATACCATGGTCAGTAAACCATTTACCAGTGGTTTTGGCACTGTGAGCAGGTGCCAGGTCGTGCTGAAAAATTAAATCTTCATCTCCATAAAGCTTTTCAGCAGATGGAAGCATGAAGCGCTCCAAAATCTCCTGATAGCTAGCTGCATTGACCCTGCCTTTGATAAAACACATTAGACCAACACCAGCAGCTGACATGGCACCCCAGACCATCACTGACTGTGGGTACTTGACACTGGACTTCAGGCATTTTGGCATTTCCTTCTCCCCAGTCTTCCTCCAGACTCTGGCACCTTGATTTCCGAATGTTATGCAAAATTTGCTTTCATCCGAAAAAAGTACTTTGGACCACTGAGCAACAGTCCAGTGCTGCTTCTCTGTAGCCCAGGTCAGGCGCTTCTGCCGCTGTTTCTGGTTCAAAAGTGGCTTGACCTGGGGAATGCGGCACCTGTAGCCCATTTCCTGCACACGCCTGTGCACGGTGGCTCTGGATGTTTCTACTCCAGACTCAGTCCATTGCTTCCGCAGGTCCCCCAAGGTCTGGAATCGGTCCTTCTCCACAATCTTCCTCAGGGTCCGGTCACCTCTTCTCGTTGTGCAGCGTTTTTTGCCACACTTTTTCCTTCCCACAGACTTCCCACTGAGGTGCCTTTATACAGCACTCTGGGAACAGCCTATTTGTTCAGAAATGTCTTTCTGTGTCTTACCCTCTTGCTTGAGGGTGTCAATGATGGCCTTCTGGACAGCAGTCAGTTCGGCAGTCTTACCCATGATTGCGGTTTTGAGTAATGAAACAGGCTGGGAGTTTTTAAAAGCCTCAGGAATCTTTTGCAGTTGTTTAGAGTTCATTAGTTTATTCAGATGATTATAGGTTAATAGCTTGTTTAGAGACCCTTTTCATGATATGCTAATTTTTTGAGATAGGAATTTTGGGTTTTCATGACCTGTATGCCAAAATCATCAGTATTAAAACAATAAAAGACCTGAAATATTTCAGTTGGTGTGCAATGAATCTAAAATATATGAAAGTTAAATTATAATAATGAACTTTATCACAATATGCTAATTTTTTGAGAAGGACCTGTATATATATATATATATATATACTCTGGGAACAGCCTATTTGTTCAGAAATGTCTTTCTGTGTCTTACCCTCTTGCTTGAGGGTGTCAATGATGGCCTTCTGGACAGCAGTCAGGTCGGCAGTCTTACCCATGATTGCGGTTTTGAGTAATGAAACAGGCTGGGAGTTTATATATATATATATATATATATATATATATATATATATATATATATATATAATACGAGCACCCTAGGAGTTAAAACACCCTCGGAATGGGAGGGGCTAGAAAGTTATATTCCGTTGGTAGCACTGATCTATATATAATGACTGGATAGCTCATGACGTCATAAACAGTGAAGCCACCGCGCCGCCATATTGGTATTCCCTAGTGAGCTCGAACACTTCCGGTGGCTTCACTGCCTGATGGCAGTTTAGAACGTCATGAGCTATCCAGTCATTCTATATAGATCAGTGGTTGGTAGTCATAAACAGTTTCACCGCTAGATGGGAGAAAATCTTACACAGTGTAGCTTTAACACTTCCTGGGTCAACATTTCATTCGGAAACATTGGGCAGTTTTGATTTATATGATGTTTGTTGTTTGATGATCGCATTATTTTACATTTGTTTAAGCAATCATCTATCACTTGTTTCTGCTTCTTCTTTACCTGTGTTTTGATCTGGAGATCCTGTACTATTTCAGAAGATGTGTAATAGCGCAACCTACTGTATAACAGTGAAAACATGGATAGTAAAATTCAGTCAGTGGCGGGAAAAGGGCAGGAAAAGATTGTGAGGTAAATTCCTTTGTACACTAGACGAGCCGACATTAAAAGTTCAGATACTCAGAATTAGGACAGTATATAGTTCCCCTTCAGGGACTACCGCTGCGTGAAATCGCAGTGGGAACACCCTCAGCGTGACGCGTCTGAAGCATGAATGAAATCAGTCAATGGAGAGAATGAGCGTACGGCGAGTGACGTCATCGACCAGGAAGCTATAAATATCCCCTGAGTACACAACACGCCAGCTTTTAGTTACTTCAGCAGCTCTGTGTGTGTCTGAATCTGTCGATTGTGTTTGTCTGTTTTGTCAGGAGTTTTCACTATATATATTTTATATAAAAAAACCAATATGAGCGAGCAGTATAAGAAGTGTGTTCCCCCCTGTACTCGGCACATCACGGGTGGGGATTCTCACGAGTTATGTGTAGCTTGTTTGGGAGTTCAGCATGCCCAGTCGGCTCTCGAGGGAGTCGATTGTCAGCATTGCGAGCGTTTTCCCTTGAGAACTCTGCGCTCGCGGCGATCGCTCTTCGAGGAGAGTGATTTGCTGCGAGCTCCCCGAGGCTCGGGTCCCGCTTCTGTTGAGGCAGAGCGGCGGCGCTTGTCTTGGGGCTCGCAGATGGATCTCGCTGGCGACGTTGAGACGGGCTCCGCCCTATCTCAGCTATCTCCTACGAGATCTAGTGCCTCTCACCCGGCTCTGGAAGCACGCGCTGCGGCGGTTACTTCTGCCCGGGTGGAGGCACATGATGATGTTGAATTGAGATTTTCCAGTTCTGAGGAGCTGGATGTCGAAATTAAGTTTATTATCAGAGAAAACTAGTTTATCACATTATACTGCAAATGAAGAAGGTTTGATGGATGTATTATCTCGGGCTGTTGAAAAGCTAAAAAAAAAAAATATATATAACAGTATCGAGTGGCCAGCTGATAGACAGGTTTCTAGAATTAAAAGCAATCTAGATGATAGATTTCTGTCTGCACGACCTCAACCTTCTAGCCGGTGCTTACCGTTCTTCCCAGATCTTCATGCTGAGGTTTCAAAGACCTGGGTTAGACCGGTTTCAAGCAGAATTTACACAAATCAGTCCAATGCTTATGGTAACATTGTTGGTGCTAAATCTGCTGGTTATGTGACGATACTGTAGGCGGAGGAGACGCTTGCGAGCTATCTCTCTCCTGCTTCATCGTCTTCACTTAAAGCACCGGCTCTTCCACCAAAAAATAAATAAATAAATAAATATATATACCTCTGTGCTGGTGGGGAAGGCTTACTCGGTGGCTCGGCAGGCGGCTGCATGTTTGCATACGATGACTTTTATGCAGGCTTTTCAGGCCGACCTGCTCAAAGGAAATCTGAGGGGGGTCCCCGCCGAGAGAGGCTTGCGTTCACCTCCCTTAAGGGTGCCCTGTCTCTCCCGGCGCCCTCAGGGGCCCGTCCTACTAACCCTGCCGAAACAGGGCGTAGAAGGGTCTGGCGAGTGCTTTCCCGAGGGACGCTCGCCGCCTCTAAGGAGGGTTCTAGTGTGTTCAGACCAGTCGTTCCCTGCCGGTGCGCTGTTACAGGGCACTGTGTCTGTCACGCAGAATGTTCAACCAGAGCAAAGTCTTTCGTCGAGTTCGTCTTCAAAAAGAGCACAGCAGAAGCGGAGTGTCACGTCTCGTGCCCCCCTGCAGAGAAACTGGAGGGACGAGGCGGGGTGCTCTCCGGCGCGGCCTTCTCGGGGCAGGACTGATCTAGGACAGTCATTGTCGCCAGAAAGGCCGCGTCGAAAAAGTCCTGACGGGCTGAACGTCAGGACTCTGAGGGTGGTCCCCATCGGGAAAAACTTGAGTTCACCGCACAAAAACACGGTGCCCTGTCTTTCTCGATGCCCTCAGGGGTCTGTTCTACTAACCCTGCCTATACAGGGCGTAGAGAGACTCGGCGAGCGATTTCCCGAGGGACGCTCGCCCCCTCCAAGGAGGGTTGTGGAGTGCTCAGACCAGCTGTTTCCTGCCAGTATGTTACAGGGCGCTGTGTCTGTCACTCGGGATGTTCATCCGGAGGCCAGCCTCGAGAGGCTGGTTCCCTTAGTAGAGTTCCTGGCGGAATGGGTCCCCCACCCAGCAGGGAGTTAGGATACTACTTCATAGAAAAAAAAAAATCCTGACGTGCTGAACATCAGGGTTCTGAGGGTGGTCCCTATCGTGAAAGACCTGAGTTCACTGCACAAGAACACGGTGCCCTGTCTTTTCCGATGCCCTCAGTGGTCTGCTCTACTAACCCTGCCTTCACAGGGCGTAGAGAGACTCGGCGAGCGATTTCCCGAGGGACGCTCGCCCCCTCCGAGGAGGGTTGCGGAGTGCCCAGACCAGCTGTTCCCTGCCAGTACGTTACAGGGCGCTGTGTCTGTCACTGGGGATGTTCAAATCAGATCCGAGGACTGGTTTGTCATGATAGATCTAAAGGACGTTTACTTCCATGTATCTATCCTCCCTCAACACAGGAAGTTCCTGAGGTTCGCTTTCGGGGGCGAAGCGTACCAATATCGGGTTCTTCCGTTCGGCCTAGCACTGTCACCCCGAACATTCACGAAGTGTACGGATGCTGCTATAGCCCCGCTGAGGTTACAGGGCATCCGCTTTCTGTACTAAATAGACGATTGCTTGATTCTAGCTCAATCGGAACAACAGGCGGTTCGGCACCGAGATGTCGTTCTTGCTCATATCAAGTGACTGGGGCTGAGGCTCAACGCCAAAAAGAGTGTTCTTTCTCCATTACAGAGAACCACTTTTCTAGGTGTAGTGTGGGATTCAACGACGATGCAGGCACGATTGTCACCTGCTCGTATTGCTTTGATTCTCGCTGCAGTAGATCAGGTCAAGCTAGGCCAGTCATCCACTGTAAAACAGTTCCAGAGACTGCTAGGTCTCATGGCAGCTGCGTCCAACGTGATATCTCTTGGCCTCTTGCACATGAGACTGTTACAGTGGTGGCTCAGGACCAAGGGATTCTCCCCGAGGGGAAATCCGCTTCGCATGATCGTGAGTTTGCGACGGTGTCATCACGCCCTGATCATGTGGAAAGATCCTTGGTTTCTGTCCCAAGGCCCTGTGTTAGGAGCTCCTTGTCGTCGCGTTATGCTAATGACAGATGCCTCTCTCACGGGTGGGCTCAGGGTCTGTGGGAGGACCATCATCGTCTGTGGCACTTAAACTGCCTAGAGATGTTGGCGGTGTTTCAGGCTCTGAAACACTTCCTCCCAGACCTAAGGGGCCACCATGTTCTTGTCCAGACAGACAACACATCGGTGGTTTCTTATATCAACCATCAGGGGGGTTTGCGTTCTCGCCCGCTTTACAAACTGGCACGTCAGATCCTTCTATGGTCCCAGGGGAAAATTCTTTCTCTGAGAGCTTTTATCTCCCGGGGTATTTAAATCAGGGGGCAGACATCCTGTTAAGACAGGGGCCGAGGCCCGGGGAATGGAGTCTTCACCCCGAGGTGGTGGAACTCCTATGGAAACATTTCGGTCTTGCCGAGGTAGACCTATTTGCTTCTCGAGAAACATCACACTGCCCGCTGTGGTTCTCTCTCAGCCATCCAGCCCCGCTGGGGTTGGATGCGATGGTACATCCGTGGCCGAGGTCACGTCTGTACGCTTTTCCCCCGATCGCTCTGCTCCCAGGAGTTCTGGAGAGGGTTCGCCGGGACGGGCTCAGTCTCCTGCTAATAGCCCCGTTCTGGTCGGCCCGGGTATGGTTTGCGGACCTAGTGTCTCTCCTCAACGGCTCTCCCCTAGAGATACCGATCAGGAGAGATCTGCTCTCTCAGGCGAGTGGGTCGATCCTTCACCCCCGTCTAGAGCTATGGAGGCTGTGGGCTTGGCCTCTGAGGGGGCCCAGCTCATAGATTCTGGTCTCTCGGCTGAGGTCGTTGAGACCATCCTCCGATCCAGAGCTCCCTCCACGAGGAAGTTATATGCCGCGAGGTGGAAACTTTTCACCTCTTGGTGTGGAGAGCGCCAGCAGGACCCAGTTAACTGCCCGGTTGGTACAGTCCTGGATATCCTGCAGGACCGTCTCTCCACAGGGTTATCCCACTCCACACTGAAGGTGTATGTGGCGGCCTTAACTGCTTACCACACCCCTTCAAGTGGAGGTTCCCTCGGGAAACACCCGCTTATGTCTCGCTTCCTTCGTGTCACCTTGAGGCTGAGGCCTGCAGTTCGCACAAGGGTACCAGCTTGGGATCTGGCCGTCATCTTAGAAGGTCTCTCCCTTGCTCCTTTCGAGCCCATCGAGGAAGTTTCGGAAAAGTTTCTTACTCTAAAGACTATCCTTCTTCTCGCTATCTCATCTCTAAAAAGAATTGGAGATATTCTAGCACTTTCGGTGGCTCCCTCGTGCCTGGAATTTGCTCCTGGTTGGTTAAGGCCTTTCTCTTTCCGAGACCAGGTTATGTTCCTAAGGTTCCAACTGTTTCAGTTAGACCTATAGTTCTGCAGGTTTTCTGTCCTCCGCCTTTTCTGACGTCAGACCAGGAGAAAATTAATTTGCTGTGCCCAGTTTGGGTTTTGATGCTTACGTCCACAGAGCTGCCCTGTGGAGGAGATCGGAACAAATGTTCGTCTGTTTGGGTCACCTAAGAAAGGGTGTCCTGCATCTAGAAAAAGGATGAGCAAGTGGGTGGTCGAGGCCATCCCACTTGCTTATGGTTCGGCCCATCAGCCTTCACTTTGGCTGTAAGGGCTCATTCCACCCGGAGTATGGCTGCTTCTACAGCTCTTCTTTCAGGAGCTTCTCTTCAGGACGTTTGTGATGCGGCAGGCTGGTCCTCACCGCACACTTTCGTTAGATTTTATTCCCTCGATCTTAGCTCCACTCCCGGGGCTCAGGTTCTCTCGTCGGTTTGTGTCGTATGGGGATGTGGGTATTGCGTTCCCACTGCGATTTCACGCAGCGGTAGTCCCTGAAGGGGAACGTCCCGGGTTACGTATGTAACCCTAGTTCCCCGAAGGGACGGACGCTGCGTGTCCTGCCATACTCTCGGCATCCCCTTGGGTCGCTGCTTCAGTAACTTTTAAGGTGGCGTGTTGTGTACTCAGGGGATATTTATAGCTTCCTGGTCGATGACGTCACTCGCCGTACGCTCATTCTCTCCATTGACTGATTTCATTCATGCTTCAGACGCGTCACGCTGAGGGCGTTCCCACTGCGATTTCACGCAGCGTCCGTCCCTTCGGGGAACTAGGGTTACATACGTAACCCGGGACGTTTATAAGACAGTATGTAAAACTATGTGAAAAAAGTATTAATAGGCTACTTAATCAAAAGAGTAAACACAACTACAAGCAAAATATACTTTGAGATACAAGTATAATTAAGTAGTCTATCAAAATATTCAGTAAAGACTAAATATAAACGTAGACTTTTCTGTCAGTATATGTCAAGTATACTTTGAGTAGTGTAATTGTAAGTATATTTCTGAGAAGTACATAAAGTATATTGAAAAATAAATATTTTTAGTTTAAAAGAAGTTAACTAATAGCACACTTGAATAAACTTATTTTTCGTAAGGACAGAGCCAAGGTCGCCAGTTAAGAACCACAGCAAGTAACTGCCGAAACTGTGATGATTGGCATATTGATAACCATAGGAATGTTTTAATCTGTTTGGTGGAGCTCTTTTGGACAGTAATGTATAATTATCTAGCAATCATTAATAAACTGCTGTCAGCAACATGTAGCGTTTTGGTTACTCTGCAGCCGCATGGCTAGAGGAAACATCTTTGATGGAGAGAGACGATATCATCTTCTGTGTGTCAACGTACCTCATGTGGTTTTCTAACTATTTTTACCTCAGAGAAGCTGTCAGCATCAGCACTGCATTAACACCTAGCAAATCTGATTGTAGAATGCTATTGTCACTTTCATAAATAACCAAATTTTGCATACAAAAGAGGATTGAGTGACAACTGTGTTTAGCTGCAGTGTGTTTGTACCTACAGGTCCAACATAAGCATAGGATTGAACTGAGTATTGCCAGATTGTTCTTGTCTAAGAATAATTGGGTTCTTTTTTGAATTCTGGAAGAGCACCAGGTACACAAAGACATGCTGCCACAGATGTGAATGTGAGGGAGATGGAAGCTTGTAAAACCATTGTTCAGGTCCATTTTCTCCTCTTCATCAGGCTTGGCTGAGCAATACATCAGCCCATCATCTCGCATCTTCCGACAGTAATTCTTCTCGTGTGCAACGCAAACCCAATCAATCAGCCGACTCCACCTGTAATCCTGTAAATTCCTCACCATCCGTCAACGTCGCCGCTCGTCTGTCTCAACCGGGGCCAGTCGAGATTTATTACCATCTCCGAGACTATTAGCTGGAACAAAAGGAAAAGGAATGAGGACAAGAGCAGCGTTCAGGAACGTGGTGAGGTAAAAAGAAAAAGAGATGACAGAATTAAAAGGGGAATAATATCCTGGAGGGAAGGAAAAATAGGATGGATTGAAAGTTGAATAACATCTGGGAAAAGGAATGAACAATGACACATCGCAGCTCTGGAGGCGCTTCCCATGTGGCAAATCAAACAGTAACGAAGGTCTATTAGTATCATTCGGCCGGCAGCTCTTTATGGAGCACTAGAAAGACAGGACTTGTTAAATATGATTTAGAGTTCATGGATTTTTTTTCCACTGATAATGAACATTTAGAGCCATCCACACTCAAATTTTCACTGTATATTCGCAATAATTTAGCTAGTGATATACAGTAAAATGAAACAACTTGGTGAATATCCTGATTTTGATGTGCTTTTCACATTAGATTAATGACTCTTTGACCCCTTCTTTTTGTACAACTTAAAAGGGGACCTTTTTTGTCTTATCTTGATTTAATTTTTGGTCTCTACTAGAATAGGTTTTCATGCTTGAAATGTAAAAAAAAACACATTATTTTCACATATTTTACATTGTTGCAGCTCCTCTCTTCCCAGTCTGTCAGTAACACTCTGTTTAGTTCCTGTCTGTATAAAGCCCCTCCTTGCGAAAAGAGTAATGTCCTCTGATTGGTCGGCTGGAAAAAAATTGGGAGCTATGAAAAAAGTGTTGGTGTTAATATAATTAATGATTTTAGCCATAATGACATGAAAGCTTTAGCGTAAGTTCTGCCAGGTTCTGCCAATCGTTACGTCACTTATTGCCTTCACATCTAACCAATCATGTTCTAATACTTGCAGTATAAAAGATCGGTACTTACGCATGTCTGATTTCGCAGATGCTGACGCAAAACAATTACCTCGATCCTCCCCACCACCACCAGGATGGTCCCTTTCCCTATCTCCCAGGGGGTCGGCTGCGCCCCTGCCTTAGTCTTCAGACAGGAAAGATTCCACTACCCTCAGATTGCGCGCTATAGACAGGGACTATGTCAAAGAACTTTATTAATACTTGCTGGGCTGTTAATAAGTACGCTATATACTTTTGTTACATCATTTTATCTCCCGAGTCTTTCTGGTAGAAGTGCAATTACAAGCATTTCCACTAAATAATCACATATGAAGCACATGCTCATCTGAATACTCAGATATTATATAATTAAACAGAAATATGAGCGCTGTGGAGTATGACTCAGAAAGAGGAGGAATAAGCAGGTCATATCGGGCAGGAAATGGCCCTATCCGTTTTCTTCAGTGGTTCATATCTTTCAGCTGAGCGATAGAGCTCATTTAGTAAATGAGTGTTCACCTCACACTCACTCTCGTGGTAAATGTCAAATGTGCTGATACATGATATAGACATTACAGTTTAATCAAACAAAAGCTGAAATGTCAGTCAATAATGAGCAATAATGAAACTGACAAAGACGTATCAGTGAAGTAGCAAGCGGAGCATTTAGCTTAATATTTCTTCAGTGCGTTTATGTGTTTTTATATGGTCAGTTGGTTTATTAGAGGTCCGTCCGTTTGTGCTACAGACATGAATAATAACGCATATCGAGTGGTTTATTGAGGAGAGGTGTGTTTCATTACTTTTCTAAGCGATCAGATTTATGATGGCAGATGATAAAACAAGTGATGAAACACAAACTTACAGTGAAGGAGGGACCAGAACCACATCTATACAGACTGGAATAACAGAGAGACTCGAGGGAGGACTTTTTCTGACCAGTTAACAATCAACTATAGCAATCTATAGAAATCACATAGAATTATGATGAAAACACAACAGTTTAAATATTAAACAACATCTGGGATTTCAGAGAAGTCCCTGCATGATATTCTACACTATTTATAGATGTTTTACATAAAAAAATAAATCTAGGTAAATATAGTAATATCTATTATAAGTAAAAATAAATATACTGTACAACACACACACACACACACACACACACACAAACACACCCACACACACCCCCACCCACACACACACACACACACACACACACACACACACACACACACACACACACACACACACACACACACACACACACAAACAAACATATATATTATATATGAACATTTATTGTTATATGGAAATATCATTCTTCCTTGTGTTCGTGTCATAATTATTCATGGCATTTCTTTTTTATATACATTTTATTTGTATTTATTTTATTTAAAAATATATCTTATAAAAAATGTTTTAAATTATTCTATATATCTATCTGTATTTATCTAACTGTATCTGTATCTGTATCTATCTGTATCTATCTATCTATCTGCACCACAGCTGCAGCTACAGCACGTTATTACTCATTAGATCTTACATTTTTCCACAGCGCTCAGGTCTGACACGGCTGACTATACCCCCCACCCCCCCACACACACAGACACACACACACACACACACACACACCTTCACGGCTCCGTGGGAGTCGGTCTGCCGTGCATGTGTGCGTGTGTGGTTGAAACGTGCCAGACAGAACAGGAGGTCATGTGCAGCTCCAACAGACTGTGAGATTGAGGAAGTCTGCTGCCAGGTTTCTATAAAGAGAGACAGTCAATGCAAATAATGTTCGAGGAATGGAGTCAAACATACTATCATATGAAAAACAGCTTTACTGTTCAAATTGTTGTACCAGGTCATGCAAGCTTTCTGTTTGATAGTTCAGCCATAAATGGAGATTCTGTATGACTTTCTTTCTTTTGTGAAACACAAAAGAATATATATATACTGTCACTGGCCACTTATTAGGTACATCTGTTCAACTGCTCATTAACAAAAATATCTAAACAGCCAATCACGTGGCGGCAACTCAATGCATTTAGGCATGTAGACATGGTCAAGGCAATCTGCTGAAGTTCAAACTATGCAAGAATGGGGAAGAAGTATGATTTAAGTGACTTTGAAAGTGGCATGGTTGTTGGTGCCAGGCGGGCTGGTCTGAGCATTTCAGAAACTGCTGATCTACTGGGATTTTAACGCACAACCATCTCTAGGGTTTACAGAAAATGGTCCAAAAAAGAGAACATATCCAGTGAGTGACAGTTCTGTGGATATCATATAAATGGCTTGTTGATGCCAGAGGTCAGAATGGCCAGACTGGTTTGAGCTGATAGAAAGGCAACAGTAACTCATATATCCACGAGATTATCTCTGAACTCACAACACGTCGAACCTTGAAGCAGAAGAGCTACAGCAGCAGAAGACACTGGTGCCACTCCTGTCAGCTAAGAACAGCAAACTGAGGCTACAATTCACACCCAGAATTGGACAATAGAAGAGTGGAAAAGCGTTGCCTAGTATGATGAGTCTCGATTTCTGCTGCGACATTCAGATGGTAGGGTCAGAATTTTGCGTAAACATGAAAGCATGGATTCATCCTGATTGTATCAACGGTTCAGGCTGCTGGTGGTGATTGAATTGTGAGGGGGATTTTTTTCTTGGCACCTTAGTACCAACTGAGCAGTTTAAACCTGAGCATTGTTGAACCTGTCCATCCCTGTTTGACCACAGTGCATCCATTTTCTGATGGCTACTCACAAAGCTCAAATTATGTCACACTGGTTTTACTAGAAACTAGAAACCAGAGTATAGTAGAAACCACTATACTCAAATGGCCTCCAGTCACCAGATCTTAATCCAATAGAGCAGCTTCGGCATGTGGTGGAACGGGAGATTTGCATCATGGACGTGCAGTCGACAAATCTGCAGCAACTGCTATCACGTTAATATGGATAATACGTTTTTAATCAATAAACTGTATTCCCTCAAGTGGTTGTGTACTTAAAACACAATACAGCCAAATAAAATGTTGAGTCTCGTATCAAGTAGCCTACTTTTATTTACTGACTTGCATCCATGTTTAATCACATCCTCCTCATCGTAAGCTGCTGACTTACTATCCTCTGCCTTAATTACATTAAATGAATGAGAGAAAAAACAAGCTTCACAGAACACAAGAGGGATGAGAGAGCAGAGTGTAGAGAGCATTAAGAATCTGAAGTGATGTAGGTCTGATCGATGCTCTCACTGCAACCTGCACAAAGTCACAGTTATAAAACCTCTCTCAGAGCGCTAAAGGGGATGCTAATTGATTCTGAGATGAGAATCTGTTTGCCGATCGATCCTCGTTATTCTCTATAGAGGGAACTTCCTTCTTGCAGTGTAACATTGCCGGTAATTGGATACAATGTGGAGGAATGTGCTTGTTTTTTACATTTGACTTTGTATTGCTACAGATATTGGTCCACTGTAAAGTTTTACAAGAGATCAAAAGTTTTTTTGCAATCAAAAGTCTATACTTCAATAACATTTCAATACAACCTCAAGCATTTTTGTCCTTTTTTTCAAATCCATTGAGAAATATCACTGAGAAAGACTTTTGAAAAGACAGTGCAGTGCTAATTTTTAATGGCCGTCAACGGAGAAAGATGCATTAAAGCAATAATACGGGTTAGGCTCAATGAACAGCACTTGTTAACTCTTTCCCCACCATTGATGGAATTTTTTTCGGCAATCCATGTGTTCACTGTTATATTGTAGGGGGCACTGTTATGCATCTTCTGAAAGAATCCTCTTCAGAATCTATGGATAAAAGCATTGCTTATGCAGGTTGAAGTCTTTGACAAAAACATAATTTTCTCAGCTTTTAGTTAAAATGTTTTGCTTTTTTTAAATCAAACTTACTCACATTCAAGTGTTAATAAAAAACAATGCATGAAAGGCTCTGTTCTTTCTTTTTATATATTTTGCAATGTCAGATATTCGTACAACAAAATATTCTGCGGAAAAAAATGCTGCCGGTGGCTGGCAACTTTATAAAAAACAAAATAAATGAAAATTGCTATAGGGAAAGAGTTAATTACCACACACACACAAAAATTCTCAAAAAAATCATCTGGGTTTACAATGAGCCAATCTGTAAAAGTTTGCAGTAAATACTCACTGTTTCAGTAGTCAGTAGCCACAACACATAAACAATATGCATGTTAACATGAATTTAGTGTGAAAAACTAACATGACATGACAACGCAATGCTGTAAACCTTAAAACAACTGTAAAATGATTTAAACCACTTTCAAGCTTAAATAATACATACTTTTTGACAGAAGAAATAATGTAAGTGCTTTTAAAAGATAAGCTTCACATTACTGCTTTTAAATCCTCCAGAAATATTCATAAAAGTCCAAGTGTACTTGATTATAGGTTTATATGTAAATAGCTCTAAATGATCATGTGCTGTATGGTTAGTGGGTTTAGATCACTTTTGGTGCCCACAGAAGTGATGATTATGAACCCGCACCGACCCAGAAGCTAAAAGAGTCTCCAGGAGGACAGAGCAATTTCCTTTTGTCCATTCACGAATAACTCGACAGCAGAGGTCTGATAATTACCAACACAGCCCTGTTCGCTTCAACAGGCCAGAGAGGGAGAACCTCAGATGTGTGGAAATGAAGCTGGGACAGAACCCGTGAGCGCAGCTTTCTACTCCGCTGCATTCTCATTAAAACAATCTCCACTAACAGCGGTCTCCAGGCGGCTTGAGATGTTCACGCAGACCTTTTGTGTTAATCTTTGTCGGCCATTATTTATATATTTAATACAGAAAGGGAAAGATGATCTATTCAGCGGTAAGTCTTGGGAGTATGAAAGAGGAAACTCATTAGTTGGTGCCTCTGGAAGAGTGTAATTGCAATTGGCAGGATAAAAAGCAAAAACAATTTAAATTGTTAATGTCCAACAATAAGCTCGAGCTCCTGATTGCAGAGGGCAAACAAGCCTTAATGAGAGAATAAGCCTGTAAAAAAGGCAGACATTTGGGACTGAATCTAATAGCATATGGCACATTCCTCCATAACTTGTGAGGCCAAATGTTAACATGTGTTTAGTATATTGGTTGGCTTTACAATCATTGGAAAATCTTGTTTCACGCTCACTGATGCCTAATTCAGTCAATCCAACAAGTGGGTGAAAAAAATAATTTATTCAACAAAAAAAAAGCTGTAAAAACTGCTTGTTTTAAACCTGTTTGTTTTAATTATCTGACAAGAACATTCAAAATGTAGGCTGCCAAAAAAAGACGATTTGTTCTACCTGTGAAGACTTTATTTTGTTTTTTGTAAAAAAAAAAAAAAAAAAAAAAAGTCAAGGTTGTCTGAACAATCACTAAAACCATGACTTCAATCGCCATTTAAAGTAAAATATCATTGTGAGTTATCTTTGCTGGAGTTCTTCCAAAGAAAGCATTGTGTATTGCCTCTATGTAGGGCAGAGGACAGGTAAAACCAAGGTTGAGGTCAAGGTATAAAAGTAAAGGTCACCATCACAGGAAACCTTTGGCTGAGGTTTAGCTGTTGTATACTGACACCTCCTACTTCAGCAGTTGCCTGGTCATTGGGTCTTGAATAAGAGGGGAGACAGATATCAAATGCTACAGATAAGCTGGGCTCTCAGAATTTTTTTTTTACACATCTGTTCTTTTTCATCATTCTCTCTTTTTTAGTTAGTACTGGCGGGTCGTAAAAGGGATTACTGTGCAGGGCTAGCTCCATGTCAGATAAAACTCTTACAAAAAGCTGATCATTAGAGGAGAATTACCAGGGACAGATAATGGAATTACATTGATGAGATTTTTGGTCTGGAGTCAAAGGGTGATAAACATATCTCTACTTTCTGAGGAGAGATAACAGAAAGGGGTTCAGCTGCCCGGTGATGGGATGATTTGAGAAATGTAAAATGTTAAAGAGGACCTATTATGCTTTTTTACATTTTCATCTTTCATTAGTGTGTAATGATGCTGTTTGAGCATGAAAAAGGTTTGCAAAGTTACAAAGCACAATGTCAATCCAAAGAGAGTTATGCTGGGTACACACCAAAAGATAATCGGGCTGATTTTGGGCCGATTTCCCCCCCTTCCGACAATCCTAGCTATGTCCCGATTATCTAGATTGTTCTTGTAAGCTTTTATGAAAGTTGAATAAAAAAAATAAAAATAAAAACATATTGATGGTTCTACAGATTATCTTATCAGATTTTCCCTTGGTGTGAGGTGTGCTAAGAGTGTCCGAACCTTGCTCGTAAGAATGTCGGAGCCGCCCCGATCGCCAATCGTAAATCCTGATGTGTGAGGGAACCCCGAGGACAAACGCGCACGCTCTGGAGATTATCACGTGAAACGAAACAATATCCAATCAGAAAGCGAGATGATGGAAGACGGAAGCATAACAAACGCAGTCATGGCGCAGCACAAGGTGAAATTGATGTGGACAGCGGAGATGGAGGATCAGCTTGTTGATTTGTGGCAACAGCACGAATGTTTATACAATGTGTCGTGTAAAACCTACCATAATAGACTGGACAAGAAGAAGAGTTGGTCAGAAATAGCTTCTGCAATGTTATAACCAGGTGGCTAACCAAATAGCAAGAGTAGATTCTGTGTGTGTGTATGTGGGTGTGTGTGTGTGTGTGTGTGTGTGTGTGTGTGTGTACTGGTTTGACCTACATTATGAGGACCCATATTTATTCAAATGTAAAAATGCTGAAAGTCAAAATCATTCCAAACACTATCATCGCAATTTCTTTCTGCATATCGTCCGCCATGCTTATTCTGAAGTCTCGTGAGATTTTGGGAGATTTCTTTGTACACAGTCGAGACTCTGGTTGAAAATCTGTTCGTGTGTGGTGTGCTGTCTTTGTCACATCCTGGCACACCACACACTATAGGAGCAAAATGGTTAAATCTAGGATTTTTTGTCCTTTTGTTTGTGGTCTATCACATTTCGAAAATCTTACAAGATGTAAAAAATCGGTTGGTGTGTAACCAGCATTATTCTCTATATCAGTGCACAGTGTTTCTGAACTCACTAAAACACCTCGATTGTAGTCTTGAGTTTTCTTCCGAGAATGTACATGTCACAATATCCCTCATTTAAATAATTCCCATCCAAATATGCACAATGGAACAAGGCTTGGTTGAGTTGCATTACAGTGTGTTAAAATTTGCGGTTATGGTGAGGGGCGTGATACTTCCAATCATACTCCATCATAACACACTGGTCCAGCCAACCAATCAAAGCACATTTCGCTTTTTGGAAGGAGGGGCTTCAGAGAGAAGGAACAGAGAGACAGGAACTAAACAGACAAATGTTACAGAGTGTTACAGACAAACTGGGAAGAGAGGTTGTGTTGGCAAAATATGTGAAAATAATGTGTGTGTTTTTTTTAACATTGAAGTATGAAAACACATTCTAGCAGACCCTAAAAACAAAGTGTCACCATATCCAGACCAAATTCCTTATTAAAAAGGACCTATAATGCCCTTTTTAAAAGGAATTTGGTCAGGATAAGGTGACTTTTCCTAAAGAAAAAGGTGTTCAAACACTTCTCATCAAATACAAATAATCTTCCAAAACCAAAATATCTGAGTCACATTAATCTTCAAGTCAACATGAAATTGTGAAAATTCCATATTTCTAAGCAAAGCAAAGATGTTTAAAAATAAATAAAACGTAGGCCAGGACTATCCATTGTGAATTGATTTGATCAAGAAAGTAAATGGGGTAAATTTGGATTTCATGTTGACTTCAAAGCATTATTCTCTGACTGCATGTCAACAATTGTCTTATTTGCTTCTCTAAAGCATTTAAGGAGACATGATTGAGAACTCCATTAATTGTCCTGAGCCATACAGTGCCACTTCTATCCAATAAAATTTTTCTGTGGATCATAAGCATTGGACACAATCACAAACGTAGAAAATATTATGCTTCTGTGTCTGAATTCATGAGCCGTGCTCATAAATCATCTGTGTTCTCTGGTAGAGAGCGAGCTGTATAGCATGTGCTCATTGTGAACCATATGCCCTGACTACTTTTGTCCTTGGGTCCATCTCCTATATTCAGAAAATTGCATTCCATTCATGACAAAATCTCACAAGATCCCTTTATTTTGCCCTTTAACTGTATTCAAGTTAATGCAAGTCCATCTATCATTTGACCATTTCTCATCTCCTTTGTTACCCAAAAAGAAAACCATTTTAAAAGTATTGGCTCCCGTTAAAACCAGAATGCATGGCTTTGGCTGAAATTGCTTTTGAAATACATTACAAAAGAATAAATACTTGTGCTTTATGTAATGAGTCATTCTTGTGTCATGCACAGTCCTCTAGATAGATTTAGCTGTGCTTCATTCCTCACTGAATTGATTACTGTCACTCTCACCTTTTAGGGAAGAAAGGAATACAGACAATTAAAGGATGAGATATCTTTAGTGTGCAGATGAGAAAGTTAAACATCTTATTTGAAGTACAAATCAAACAGTAATAGCTTTGTGGATTAGTGCAACACATAATGATGAAATTGTGATAATAGAATTTACAGCTTGGCTAAATGGTAAAAGTCTAGTGAGGCGGAGAAGATTTGGGGTTTGATGCAGGAAAACTGCAGGCCATTATAAATGCCAAATGAATGGTTAAGGAGACAGAGTTTCAATCTGCGACGATCAATGTTGCGAGATGTTTTGCACTCCACAAATCACTCAGGTTGCCACCCTCTGCAGCCTGGGGTGAGTTTTACTTGAGGGGTGTTTACTGTCATTTTAATGAAAGGGTGGGTAGACGAAGGGGCGAATGAGTGGGATTGAGAAGAATGGAAAAGGTGATGTATTGTCAAAGTATGTTTTATCAACGGCACATTCACAGTCCTAAATGAACACTTTCTAAGTGAAAGTAAAAATTGCTTTTGATGAGTAACTTTTCAAAAACAGATGTACTGTACTTTTTGTACGGGCTAGGATGACAGTAAAAAGTAGAAGAAGAAAAAAAAGTAAACCAAACATTTGTAATAAGATAGTAAACTTGGATTCTGGTACATCTGGTGCTTTCACATTTAGTTTGTGTCAATATTGCAGCAATGAGCCTATTGTATAACACACGCGCCTGCAAACAAACGCCAACACGCACACAAAACGTCTCAGGTTACTATTGTAACCATAGTTCCCTGAGAACAGGGAACGAGACGATGCGTCCATCGACGCCATGGGAACGCCCCCAGCGTGACTGCGTCTGAAGCATCTATATCAACTAGTCCAATGGAAAGAATGAGCGTCACGGGCGGGTGACGTCATGACCAGGATATGATAAAAGCACATCCGGTGCAAACCGGCATTAGCTTCGAAAATTGCCGAAGCAAGCCGATCACAGGGATGCAGGAAGTATGGCAGGGTGACGCATCGTCTCGTTCCCTGTTCTCAGGGAACTATGGTTACAATAGTAACCTGAGACGTTCCCTTACGAAGGGAACTCAACGATGCGTCCATCGACGCCATGGGAACGAGAATACCCAAAGCGCCAGAATTCCAAGTACCTGAGTGTCAGTCTGTTGTAACTAAGCACTAAGCACCTGAGAACCTGGGGCAGCATCCAGGTCCAAACTGTAAAACCTGACGAATGTGAGCGGTGAGGACCAGCCTGCCGCATCACAAACTTCTTGGAGGGAAACCCCAAATAACAAGGCTTTAGAGGCCGCCATACCCCTCGTTGAGTGAGCTCTGACCACCAAGGGACACGGATGGTCAGAGTACTCGTATGCAAGTGAAATAGCCTCGACTATCCACTTGCTAACCGTTTGTTTAGAAGCAGGAAGACCCTTCTTAGGTGATCCAAAGCAAATAAATAACTGGTCGGACTTCCTCATAGAAGATGTCCGATGAACATAAGTATCCAGTGCTCGCACTGGACACAAGAGGTTCAGCCTTTCCTGGTCCGCAGATGTAAAAGGAGGAGGACAGAAAGCCTGCAGCACGATAGGCCTCGGAATCAAGGTCGGCACCTTAGGGACGTATCCCTGTTTTGGATATAAGAATGCCTTGACCATCCCCGGTGCAAACTCAAGGCAAGTGGGGGAAACCGAAAGGGCCTGAAGGTCTCCAACTCTCTTAAGGGACGAAATAGCTAGCAGAAAGATAGTCTTAAGGGTAAGAAATTTCTCTGAAACCGAATCTAAGGGCTCGAATGGAGCCCTAGACAGGCCTTCTAGTACTAATGCCAAATCCCAAGCTGGCACCCTAGTGCGAGTTGCAGGCCTCAGCCTCAAAGTGCCACGAAGGAAACGTGTAACCAGGGGGTCTCGACCCAAAGATGTACCCCCCACCAGGGCGTGGTAGGCCGCAATGGCCGCCACGTAGACTTTGAGCGTGGAAGGACATAGGCCTGACGTAAAGCGCTCCTGCAGGAACTCGAGTACTGTGTTCACAGAACAGTTAACTGGATCCCACTGATGTCGGTGACACCATAAAGAGAAAACTCTCCATTTAAGCGCATATAGTTTCCTAGTAGCTGGGGCTCTGGAGCTTAGAATGGTCTCAGCAGCCTCGGCTGAAAGACCACTCTCTATGAGTTGGGCCCCCTCAGAGGCCAAACCCACAGGTTCCAAATCTCTGGTCGAGGGTGAAATATTGTGCCCCCGGCCTGAGACAGAAGGTCTCTCCTGATCGGGATCGCGAAGGGAGGACCGTCTAGGAGATGGATCAGGTCCGAAAACCAGATCCGACTTGGCCAGTGTGGTGCTACTAGCAGTAGGCTTATTTCATACCGGCGGACTCGCTCCAGAACTCCTGGGAGCAGAGCAACAGGGGGAAAGGCGTACAGACGTAGCCTCGGCCACGTCTGCACCATAGCATCCAGCCCCAGGGGGGCTGGGTGAGTAAGGGAGAACCACAGAGGACAGTGCGTCGTATTTTGAGACGCAAACAGATCCACTTCTGCTTGGCCATAAAACTCCCAGATTTTCTCCACCACCTCGGGGTGGAGTCTCCAGTCCCCTGGCCTCAGCTCCTGCCTCGACAGGATGTCTGCTCCTATATTCTGGACCCCAGGAATATACACTGCCCTCAGAGAGAGTACCTTCCCCAGAGACCACAGGAGGATCTGGTGCGCCAGTTTGCAAAGCGGACGCGAACGCAGGCCCCCCTGACGGTTCAGATAAGAGACCACTGATGTGTTGTCTGTTCGTACGAGCACATGATGGCCCCTCAGGTCTGGGAGGAACTGCCTCAACGCATTGAAGACAGCCATCATCTCCAGGCAATTTATGTGCCACGAGAGATGATGACTCTTCCACAGACCCTGAACCGAGCGGCCTTCCATTACCGCTCCCCAGCCGGTGAGGGAAGCATCTGTCGAGATAGTAACTCGATGGCAAAGAGCTCCCAACACCGGACCCTGGGTTAAGAACCAGTGCTTCCTCCATATAACTAAGGCACGAAGGCAACGCCGCGTGACCTTGATCATACGAAGTGGGTTTCCCCTCGGGGAGAACCCTCTGGTCCTGAGCCACCACTGTAAAGGCCTCATGTACAGCAGGCCAAAAGGTATCACGTTGGACGCTGCTGCCAAAAGACCCAACAGTTTCTCGAACTGTTTTACAGTGCGTGACTGGCCTAGCTTCAGCTCTTTTGTGGCTGACAGGATAGCAGCTACACGAACGGGCGATAGGGTGGCCCGCATCGTCACTGAATCCCATACCACACCAAGGAAAGTGGTTCTCTGTACTGGAGAAAGCACACTCTTCTTGGCATTGAGCCTCAACCCCAACATCTGCATATGAGCGAGAACGACACCTCGGTGCCGAACCGCCAACTGCTCTGATTCCGCTAGAATCAGCCAGTCGTCGATGTAGTTCAGAATACGTATGCCCTGAAGCCTGAGAGGGGCTAAAGCTGCATCCACGCATTTCGTGAACGTGCGGGGTGATAAAGCTAGACCGAAAGGAAGAACCCGATATTGGTATTCTTTGCCCCCGAAAGAAAACCTTAGGAACTTCCTGTGCTGAGGGAGGATGGAGATATGGAAGTAGGCGTCCTTCAGATCTATCGTGACAAACCAGTCCTTGGATCTGATTTGAGTCACGATCTGTTTGAGTGTCAGCATCTTGAACTTCAGTTTCTGAACTGACCGATTTAACAGACGAAGATCTAAAATAGGACGCAACCCTCCATCCTTTTTTGGAACAATGAAATAACGGCTGTAAAAACCCGACTCTCGGTCGGGTGAGTACACCTGTTCTATAGCTTCTTTCGCTAACAGGGCCTTTACCTCTTGCTCCATTACCAGAGCCTGCTCGGGATGCACCACTGTGGGCAACACCCCGTTGTAACGGGGAGGACGAGAACCAAACTGGATTCTGTATCCTTTCTCTACAATCTGCAGGACCCAACGAGAAATATTCGGCAGAAGCTTCCACGCTGCCAGAAAATTTACTAAGGGAACCAGCCTCTCGAGGCTGGTCTCTGGTGTTACTGAGACAGCTAATTCTGGAGCCTGAAACATCATGGCAGGAACTACCTGAACTGGCTGCTCTAAAGCCCCCCTCAGAGGGCGCGAAACCGATGCTGTGCCGCAGCATAGCATCAGCGACTCGCTGGAGACCGCTGCGCCCTGAAGCACCAAGGGTGGCAGGGTTGGCAGAACGGTCTCGTGAGGACCCCGAAATGGAACAGGCACCGTATAATGAGGTGTACACCGCTCTACTTCGGTCGGGGCTGTCCTCACAGGCCTGACGCATGAACATCAGGACCTTTTTTTTTTTTTGAGCCGAAGTCCTCTTCGCCTGAAGAACGGTCCTCAGATCCGGCTTCGACTTAGAAGACTTCGGTTGAGAGGGTTGCGTCTGTCTCCAGTGTCTATGTGGAGGTGCACGAGACGCAACACTCTCTTTCTGTTGCACATGATATGATGAGCTGGACGGCTGGGGCTGCTCACGCCCAGCAGCCCCAGGGGGCTGGACACGGCGAGGGATAAACTTTTTAAAAGCGTCAGCTTGCTTTTTAGACTCCTGAAATCTCTCGACGACCGCGTGGACTGCGTCGCCGAAGAGACCAGAAGGTTCAAGCGGAGCATCTAATAAAAAAGCTCGATCTTTTTCTTTAATCTCTGACAGATTTAACCATAAATGTCTCTCAGTAGCTACCAAGGCTGCCATAGACCGCCCAATTGCTCTGGCGGTCTCCTTAGTAGCCCTGAGAGAAAGATCGGTAGCCCGACGAAGTTCTCGAATATCGTCATGAGAAATTCCCTCACTACTATCCAGATCCCCCAGCAGGTCAGCTTGATAAGCCTGAAGCACTGCCATTGTGTGCAGACATGCTCCAGCTTGACCTGCTGCCGTATAAGCTTTGCCCACTAAAACCGAGGTGGCTTTAAGCGGTCTAGTGGGCAAAGCCGAGGCTTTCAGGGACGATGCGGGACCAGGCGAAAGATAGCTGGCTAAATTCTGTTCCGCCTGGGGCATCGCCTCATAACCATACTCTTTTAGCCCTCTTATTCTCGAATAAGTGTTAACTTGAGGGCTAAAAAGTCGTGAAGAGTAAGGTTTATTCCACGATTTCGATATTTCATTATGAAGATCGGGAAAAAAGGGAAGCCCTCGTGGTGGAGATAATGTCGTGGAAGATAAAAAGCGCTCATCTAATTTACTTTTAGGACGAGCGCCTTTATTCTCAGATGGCCATTCAATATTTAATTTCTCTACAGCCCGTGACATAACATCCACCAGCTCATCATATGCTGGGGAAATAAATTGTGAATCTCTTTCCCCCATGTGTGTGCTTTCACTCTCCATACTCATAACATCGACCTCCTCGGAGGAAGAGCATTGAAGTAATGGAGGGCTCTCTCCCCGGGCGGAAGAAACCGCAGTGCGTGCTTCCGACACCGGGGGGAGAGCGCTGGATCTTCCGGGTAAGGAAGGAGAAAAGGCCCGCGGACCCGTCTCCAACCCCTCCGAAAGATCCTTTTGCGATCCCCAGGAATGCATTCTCCGCGCCGCCTCGGCAGACGCGGGTCCTGATCCCTGAGGATCGCGAGCCTGCCCACTCTTTTCATCAAAGAGTGACAGGCGAGAGCGGAGCATGCGGAGCGGTAGCATTTCACAGTGTTGACACTCAGCCTCCTCGAAGGCTGAGACCGCATGCTCCACTCCCAAACAAATGACACAAAGCTTGTGTGTGTCCCCACCTGTTAAATAACGCGGGCAGGGAGAAACACACTGCTTGTACACTTGTTTCGCCATAACGTTTCCGAATAAATTGCAACAGACAACAATAAATAGACAGAGACAGTATAACACAGATCGCTTGCTGAGGCAACAGAAGCTAATGCCGGTTTGCACCGGATGTGCTTTTATCATATCCTGGTCATGACGTCACCCGCCCGTGACGCTCATTCTTTCCATTGGACTAGTTGACATAGATGCTTCAGACGCAGTCACGCTGGGGGCGTTCCCATGGCGTCGATGGACGCATCGTTGAGTTCCCTTCGTAAGGGAACTGTGATGACGCTCTCTTATCTGCACGAGAGACCCGTGTTCGATCCCAGCTCTCGCAGCAGATTAAAAAAAATGTAAATTTTTTTTTTAAAAAGCCTCGCCACGGCCAGACTTCCACCGAACTTTCGCTCGTTCAGTTCCAGAAAATGCTACTGTTCCAGTGTATTTTGCAGTAAACAAGCCGGTACCATGGCCCGCTTGCCTGCACACAAATGCAGTTTCCACGGCGACCCAGAAAAATCATATAAGCAGTGTATTTTCTGGTATTCCGGCACAGAGCCAATGGTGTTATGAGTGTAATAAAAATGCCCACAGCCCAGTGTTCATTTCTACACACAAACACAGCCCACCACAGTGTAGGGCTCGTACAAATGAGATCGACTCATGTCAATTGTGCATTAAATGTAGTGAATGTTCCCACAACCCAGTGCCCACAAACAGTACACACTGCATGTACCACAGTTTCTGTAAAACGAAACCAACACACATACAGTCAGCTCAGAGTCTTCCTAGCCTCCTAGGAAAACGACGGTGTTTAAGTCTCGCCGCAGCCAGACTCCACCGAAACTTCTCGCTCGTTCAGTTCCAAACAATGTGACTGTTCAGTGTATTTCGCAGTAAACAAGCCGGTACCACAGCCCGCTTGCCTGCACACAAACACCATTTTACGGCGACCCAGATAAATCCCAAAAAAGAGTGTATTTTCTGGTATTCCGGCCACGGCCGATGGTGTTATGAGTGTTGTAAGAATGCCCACGTCTCAGTGCCCATTCCCACACACAGACACAGCCCTCCAAAGTTCAGGGCTAGCACAAATAAAATCGGCTCATCAGTGAAATCCTTCACATTTTCTGGTATTCCGGCCACGGCCGATGGTGTTATGAGTGTTGTAAGAATGCACACGTCTCAGTGCCCATTCCCACACACAGACACAGCCCGCCACAGTTCAGGGCTACCACAAATAAAATCGACTCATGTCGATTGTGAAAAAAAAAAAAAAATTTAGTGAATGTGCCCACGACACAGTCCCCACAAACACTACACGATACGTGTCCGTCGGTTTCTGTAAAAACGAAACCGACACACATTCAGTCAGCACAAGCCGACGGTGTTTTCAGTGCAGTGAGTGTGCCCGCTGTCCCGTGCCCACATTCCCTCACAGACACGCTCAACCCAATGGGGTTTGTCCCGCTCGCTCTCTCTCCACAATCTGTCAAAGAGCATTCGAGCGCAATCAGGCTGCCCGCCGTGATCGACGCGCCTCCCACCTTGCACACTGTAAACACAGTGTTTATGTCTCAGCACACCGAAGCTCTGCGGCCGTCGCTATGCCGCGGGCAGAGCCCGGTTTTCATTGTACCTTTAGCTATTCACGCAGAGGCGTGGGCAAAGCTTCCCGGGGTAGCAGAATGGGTGTTGAACACTATAAAAAGAGGCTATTCGCTACAGTTCGCTCGACATCCCGGCCGTTACACGGCGCGAGTCGAAACCACGGTAAACAATGAAGTATCTCATCTACTTCAAGCCGAAAAAGCGAAACTGCTGAGCAAAGGGGCCATAGAACCTTTATCTCAGGTTCAGAGCGAAGGGCGGCTATACAGCAGATATTTTCTGGCACCGAAAAAAGACAGGGGTCTCAGAACCATTCTAGATCTGCGACAGCTGTACATAGTGCTTATGAAGCGCCAGTTCAGAATGCTGACAACCAGGAAAATCCTCGCGCAAGTGCGCCAGGGAGACTGGTTTATGTCAATAGATCGGAAAGACGCCTTTTTCCAAAACAAATAGCGTCATGTCACAGGCGAGTCTTGAAATTTGCCTTCGAGTGCCAGGCATATCAATACACAGTCCTACCGTTCGGCCTATCCTTAGCACCCCGTACATTTACGAAGTGCATGGACGCGGCCCTCGCACCCCTGAGACTTCAGGGCATGCGAGTTTTGAACTACTTGGACGATTGGCTGATTCTAGCTCGATCACATTCATAGCTCATAGAACACAGAACCACATTACTCGAGCATCTCGAGAATCTGGGTCTCACAGTAAATTGGGCGAAGAGTTCGCTGTTTCCCAGCCAGAAAATCTCTTTTCTGGGAACAGTGCGAGACTCGCTGTCTATGACAGCACGTCTGTCGCCGGAGCGCGAACTGAACATTCAGCGCGCCGCGAAATCCTTTCGCCGCTCAAAAGGTCCCGCTCAAAAGGTTTCAGAAAATGCTGGGCCTCATGGCCTAGGCATCTTCAGTACTTCAGCTGGGCCTGCTTCGCATACGCCCACTGCAGTTATGGCTGAAAGCACGAGTTCCACCCGGGGCATGGACCTCTGGTCTGTTTCGCCTCAGGGTCGACATGAAATGCGTTTCGGCTCTGGAACCTTGGAAAATAGCCGACTGGTGTCAGTCAGGCGTGAGTCTGGGTACTCCCTCGAGTGTGACGGTGGTGTCTACGGACTCCTCCACCTCGGGATGGGGAGCGCTGCTCGAGGGCAGACCGTTCTTTGCCAGTGGTCAGAACGGGAAAAGCTCCTACAAATAAACTGTATGGAAATGCTGGCAGTTGACAACGCGCTACAGGGCGTTTGTCCCCAGATACAAGGCCGCCACGTCTTAGTCCGGTCGGACAACATGTCAGTGGTGGCATACATAAATCGCCAGGGTGGCGTCAGGTCCCGAAACCTTTACAGGCTGACGGAACGCCTCCTGGTCTGGGCTCAGCACAACCTGCTTTCACTGAAAGCAGCGCATGTGCCTGGTCGCCTGAATCTGGGACCAGACTGTCTGTCCAGAAACAATGTTCCAGCAGCAATGCACCCGCAGACGATCCAACTGCTGTGAGAGACATTCGGCAGAGCGCAGGTGGACTTGTTCGCGTCCCGAGAAAACGCTCACTGTCCGAACTTTTTCTCCAAGAGCAGGGATGCGCTGGCCCACGTATGGCCCCGATGCCCCCTCTATGCTTTTCCCCCCGTCTCGCTCCTGCCTCAAGTGCTGGAACGAATCAGGGAAAACGGATGTCCAGTGCTGCTCGTGGCTCCGCCCTGGACGAACCAGAATTGGTTCCCAGTCCTAATGCGGCTGACCAGCACTGCCCCGTGGCCGATACAGGTGAGGAGAGACCTCCTCTCTCAGGCAAAGGGCTCGATTTGGCATCCTCGCCCGGATTTATGGTCCCTACATGCATGGGCCATCAACGGGTACCCGCTAACCTCCCAGAGGGTGTGTTAAACGCAATCACGCAGGCTAGAGCCCCGTCTACTAGACGGCTCTATTCCTCAAAGTGGTCGGTGTTCTCTGCCTGGTGTCAAGCTCAGGTCTTTTCACCCGCAGACTGCGGGGTTACGGAAGTGCTCTCCTTCCTTCAGGAGCTGCTGGATAAGAACCCATCCACGCTCAAAGTATACGTGGCGGCCATAGCGGCGTTTGCAAAACCGACGTCTGGCCAGTCACTGGGGAAAAACGACCTGGTCATGCGATTCCTCAGGGGAGCTCGGAGGCTGAATCCTCCCAGACCCCCCTCAGTCCCTGTGTGGGACCTTTCTACGGTTTTTTAAGCCATGAAAGGTGCCCCATTCGAGCCAATCCATTTGTCAGACTTGAAACATCTGTCTCTCAAAACGGTATTCCCTATGGCTCTCGCTTCAGTGAAGCGCGTAGGGGACTTGCAAGCGTTTTCAGTAAGCGCGTCATGCATGGAGTTTGGGCCTAATGACTCAAAAGTCATACTCAAACCAAGGCATGGGAACGTGCCCAAATCCCTCAACACACCGTTCAGGGCCCAGGTTATTTCCCTGTGCGCCATCCCGGTTCATGATGAAGAGGAGGATGCGAGTCTCCTCTGCCCTGTCAGGGCACTGAGAGCTAATGTGTCCCGCTCGTCTGTCTTCAGACAGACTGAACAGCTCTTTGTTTTGTTTGGCGGACGCTCCAAGGGACTGGCCGCATCAAAACAGAGCCTATCCAGATGGATAGTCGACGCCATAGCGCTGGCTTACACTTCTAAGGGCCTGCAGTGTCCTTTGGGTGTCAGAGCGCACTCCACGAGTGGCGTGGCCTCGTCGTGGGCTAGCGGGATTTCCTTGCAAGATATCTGTATGGCGGCAGGCTGGGCCTCGCCGTCTGCATTTATAATGTTTTATAACCTAAAGGTTCCCGCCTTACAGGCCAAGTTGCTGTCGGTCTAGAATTCAGTACTATCTGCCCCGCTGCGCCGGCGCAGAATGCTGAGTTCTGCTTGTGCATCGCTCACTGATCGATAGAACAGCTCCATGGGTGTTGAATAACCCATACTTATACCCAGTTCAGGCTGAACACGTTCACCCTGTCTGCGTGAAACACTGTTAAAATAACTAGCTCCTGTGGGATGCTATTTCATGGGGAATGATGCTTGTAGCCTCTCTTCTCCGACTCTCTGTGAGTCTACGGTGATTATGCCCTATATGAGCCCCGGGCTACTGCCCTTGGGACTTTGGTGTCGGATCCCAGTACGCACGGCGTGTTGCATTGTGTTCCCCATAGCGTAAGATATTACGCAGTACGAGAGATACTCTCGTAAGAGAACATACTCGGTTACTAACGTAACCTCGGTTCTCTCTAGAGAGGGAACGAGTACTGCGTATCTTGGTGTGCATACAACAGTGCTGGTTCGCTTCAGTGATGAAAACCAGTTTGTATCAGCCTGTCGAGCATATTAATAGGCCAAGGCCACGGCTATTCTTGCAGGGCCTCTCTCGATAGGTTGCTGCTGTTGCAGCAGGGCAGCCAATAGGCGCGCGAGCCGTCTTGCCTATGTCTGCATGCTGCCGCACAGAGTTTTACATTAATTCAAAATTAAGGATAATTTTTGGCTTCAATATCTCGTGGAAAAGAGGTTTTCCCCCATAGCGTAAGATATTACGCAGTACTCGTTCCCTCTCTATAGAAAACCGAGGTTTATTTTTTATTTGTAGATTTTTTGAAAATAAAATTAATTAATTAATCAATCACACTAAATTAACATGATTAATTGCCAGCCCTAAAACTTTATGCAACAAAGATGTTCAATTGTGCTACAGGAGTCGTCCTGTTACCTTCTCATTAATGTTATTATACTATCACCCAAACATGAACTTTGATTTGTTAATGACTAGTCAGTATGAGTCAAACAAGGTTCACAGCAACATCAAAAACAAAAGGTTCTGATGAGGTTCATTTACATCATCTGAGGTTCCAGCATTTACTCAGATGTATCCACTAGTTTACATCCAGATAAACAGAATCCTTTGTGCTCAACTCTTTCATTCTCCTTCATTTGTCTTTCCACCTGCAGTTCGTGTGGTCTCCGGCTAGCGGGTATAGCATTTGGTGGAGCTGGTCTCATTAGTAACCCTTGGCGAATGAAAGGTCCCTCTGACTTATTAGGTTTAATTACTCTCTCTTTCTCTCTCTCTCTCCTTAACATCTCAGAACCTCCCCAGCATCCCTTTAATCTAGACAGACATGCTGGTCTTGGATGATTTCCTCTGAACAAGAAGTCAGCCGGTCTAACTAAACGAATTCAACAGTTCAAGGTTGCTATTGTTCCCTTGATGCCACAGGAAAAAAAGTGTTACAGAGAAAAAAGAAGGTTGAAAAACGAGGGGGGGTGTAGGAAAAAGAGACAGAAAGGTGCAATGCGGGAGCAATGCAAATGACACTTTCCATGCAAATTGGTGTCCCATTACTTCTTTTTTTTTTAAGTATTAAAACCCATGTCTCCCTTTTGTTGTGAGAACATGATGATAAAAACAATCTACAATAGGCTTTATGTCAAACGTCACATGAACAAATAAAAAATGAAAAATGAAAAATGAAAAATAGGGGTCAGCGGATGCGCTTGTCGGAGAAAGTGTTAACAGCAGTTTGAACTGACTCCGATATCTATGGACTTTTAAGGTAATCAGCGAATCACTAGTTAGTTGTCGTTTATTCAATTTTAATATCCGCATGTTAGTGAGAACAAAAAAAACTTTTAGATATCAATCTGCATATGTGATGGACATTGGTTATACTCATCTCTGTTCACTCCTTTGAAGGCATTTTGAGTAAAACCACTATATATTTAACACAGCACATAGGTCTGAACTGGAACTCGTTAACACTCATTTCTGTCATGACAACTCTCAGAGTGTTTTGCATGGTAATGGATTTGACAATGTTGATATGTTTGGTTTTGGCGGAATTGATCTGCTATACGCTGATGCTGTACAGGACTTGCTACTGCCAATACATACACGACACGTCGCTGCTGTGAGCAAATAAGACATGCTGCTGCTGTACAATATAGTGATCTATACAGGTGGAGTTGGGGAAGGTGGAGGGTTTCTGAAAGCGAGTTGCACTGCTATAGTAAATACTAGGGCTGGACCAGAATATTCGAATATTCGAATATTCGTTCGGTGGGTTGGTATTCGATTTGAAAATTTGACATTCGAATATTCGTTTTTTTTTTTTTTTTTGCACACCTGGGATCCCCAGCGAAACGGTTCTCACTCGCGCTTGAATAAGGCCGGCGACACACTGGCTGCATGGCGTGAGCGTCTCAGCTGTGTGGCATGTACGTTTTTATTTCAGCTCCCATGTTAACAGGTTGGAGTTTGCACACTGCCTGTGTGAAACACGCGTCTCAGGCGCGGCTCGAGCCACGCGGAAAATGCGTGCATGCTAGAAATAGAACCGACGCCTAACTGCAACGGGAGTGTTCTCTGGCTAGAGCGCAGAACAGCGGAGTTTGTATGGACCGAAGTGCATGCCTGAGCTTGTGTTTTGGGTTAAGCTGCGTTGCTTTGACATTGTGGAAAATAGAATAATAGAAACAAAATGTATTAGCCTTTTACCCGTTATTATCAATCTAAATTAATCTCGTTTTTAATTTAACTTAATTTCGTTTTTCTTTATTTAAATTTTGTTTTTTCTTTATTTAAGTTTCATTTTTCTTTATTTAAATTTCGTTTTTTCTTTATTTAAGTTTCATTTTTCTTTATTTAAATTTTGTTTTTCTTTATTTAAGTTTCGTTTTTCTTTATTTAAGTTTCGTTTTTCTTTATTTAAATTTATTTTTTTCTTTATTTAAATTTCGTTTTTCCTTATTTAAATTAATTTTTTTCTTTTTTAAATTTCGTTTTTCTTTATTTAAATCTACCCTTTACTGTGTCAGTAATTTGTTAGTCAGAAAAATATTAGACTACCTTAAAAGTATTGCTTAATTTAACAGACCTGTGTGTGTGCGTTTTATATCATAGTGGAGTGTCCGTTCTCGGAGCATATAAACCCTGCCCGCGTGAGGTGCGCTGCTTCCCGCTCGCGCTGTTCTGTAGCTGGCTAAAAGTTTATTAATTCTGAATGTGTCGCGTCTCGCGTGTCCATCTATATTGCACCAAATGCAACACTGCACTCCCTTGTGAAGTCGGTTGGATGAACGGTTCTCGAAATAATCAAAATGCAAAAAGACAGACCAACACAGAGATTCCTGCCTTTATTAGTGAAAAGAATATGTTCAGCCCCCTCTCGCCGAAGCTTCGAATATTCGATGTTCATTACTACCGAAGCTTCGAAGCTCAAAAAAGGTATTCGGACCAGCCCTAGTAAATACTTGATTTTCCTACAAATATTTTAAGTTTGAGCAGAGAGCTCATTGGCCAGTGATACAACAGGAACAAATCAGCTGTGCTCTACAGAGCAGCTTGCGTGATTGCAAGTAGATTGAGTTAAGGACCTATGAGCCTGCACCATCTATGACAGTTTCATGACAGAACTTTGTATAACACAAAACTAACCTTAAAAATTTTGTGATGGCAAATTAACATGTTCATTTCGATAAAAACATTGTTAACATTAAAAAAGTTGACCATTATACAAAATAGAAACACCCAGGAAGTAACATCTCATCAAATACACTTACCCATTCTGGCTTATTTTTTATATTATACACTTTCTCTATTTATTTTTGATATAATGAATATTCTGATATAATATTTATGAAATAATTATAATATCTTTTTTGACATAATAATTAATGAAATAGCAAACCTCATCCAAAATGAATAGAAAATTAAACACATCCTATAATATTTGATTTGACATCCCGAGGTTGATGATCAACATTTTCTGTTCACTGACCATTTTCTGAAAAAGAAAATTGACTTCTGAAGAGATTCAAGAGTACAAACAATGACTGGCGAAGGTGACACTTAATTAAATATGTATACAGTTATAGCCCGAGGAAGGTGCCTGAGAATGCCATTATCTGAACTGAATAATTCCAGAGTTCTGTAATATTAAACAACACTTCTGCCTAGGGCAAGGCCTGTTCTTACACTCTTGAAGGCCTAGCACTGAAAATTACTGTTGGCTGAAAAGCATATTTAATATGTTAACCTGAAATGGTAAATAATACTGTACTATGTTTTGAAGCTGCAGTATTAATACTGTATGTTATTAAGTGGCCTCAGAGTACTCCCAGAATGCAATAAATATAGATTCAATTTATACAATGGAAATAATAGAGCATGCTCACGATGGTGTGGGTGGTGAAAAAGGCTATAGATATGTCTCGGGTAGCTCCTCCCAAGGAAATATGTTTTTTTTTTCACCTGTAAACCCAAACAATTAGGAAAGTATTAGTACACCTCTCCTCATCATGCTGCATAATTGTGGTATCATTCATATCCGTGGCAAAAAAATGAAAGTTTTGCTTTTAAGCTTATAGTTAGGGTTAAGGGTTTGTTCAATAATATAATTATTGTAATTCAACAATAATAATGGTCATCCTTAACTTATTCCAAAAATGGACTACAGAAAACAAAATGTAAACAAGACAACTGATTACCATATAGAGTTTTCTAAAGCAAGAAAATGGCTGATTAGATGGACATTAAAAAAAATTATCTCAGTTTTATCTCAGTGCTGCAGCTTTTCTATCAGGATCTTATGTCGGCCAGATCTAATCGTGCGGGTGTGTGAATCGGCAAATAAACACGCCTACGTTTCCCCCGGTCAACAAGTAATTACTATAAACATTCCACAAGTCCCTCCTGAACATCCTTTGAAATGAGCAACTATTGAATGTTCATCTATATCCTTTACGACCTTTATGACATGTTTACTGTCATTAATTAGTGAGTAGTGTGGGCTGCACATTTACCTAAGCTTATTGATTTCAGCCTCCCTCGAAAACAGAAAACGGTTCTGTACACCGAATCACTCTTTAATCTGTGAAATAGAATATTTGGAGGTGCTCTAGTTTAAAAGTAGAGCCAAATTAAAAATGTATGTTTATTTAATGGCAATGTAAGATGGAACACACAAGAACTTTGACTTTCTGAAATAAAGCGAATAATAAATTAGAACGCCATACTATAATACTTAAATACAAATAAACTGGCACAAATAAAATAGTTTTATATATATTAAAAATACAAAAATATATCATTAAAAATATAAATAAATAAGAATACTGTTTTTTTTTTAAATATTGGATTTAATTGTGAATCAAAATAAAGCATTTAAAAGGTATGTGTGGTTGATGTTTGATTTCTAATAACTCAGCCCACACCAAGATCAAATACTTTCTCAAATACTCCAACATACAAAAATAGACTAGAGAATGACTAAACTAAACACTGACTAAAGAGAGAATAAAGTGCAACACTTCTGCCATGAAACATGGGATCAATAATTATTGGAAGGAAATGATTAAAGAGAGAATAAAGTGCAACACTTCTGCCATGAAACATGCGATCAATAATTATTGGAAGGAAAATTATCAAAGAAAGTAAATTGGGTCTCATAGAGATCAACACATTCATATTTTATCATGAAATGCGAGCAAAGGATGTCAGTTACACAATCTGTCACAGTCACAAGCTAGTGTGCCCAAGTTGACCACTAGAGGGCACTCCTTCTCTGACCTTTGCCACTCAGCCATGAACTTCTGTCCCCATAATCTTTTACCCGGACTCATCGTGAATTATACCTGAAAAACCTAAGCTTCCTTGGTCCGTCCCTCTGGCACCTCCATTGTACTCTACCGGGACTCCAGATGCGCACCTCCATGTTCCTCTGCCGGGACTCCAGATGCGCACCTCCATGGTCCTCTACCGGGACTCCAGATGCGCACCTCCATGGTCCTCTACCGGGACTCCAGATGCGCACCTCCATGGTACTCTACCGGGACTCCAGATGCGCACCTCCATGTTCCTCTGCCGGGACTCCAGATGCGCACCTCCTTGGTCCTCTACCGGGACTACAGATGCGCACCTCCGTTCCTCTGTCGGGACTCCAGATGCGACAGAGCCCGTTTGGTCCATCACTTTCGACACCTCCATGGTACTCTGCTGGGACCCCAGATGTGATGGAGCCCCCTTGGTCCATCGCTCCAACATCTCCATGGTGCTCTGCTGGGACCCCAGATGTGACGGAGCCCTCCTGGTCCATCCCTCCGGCACCTACATGGTGCTCTGCCGGGATCCCAGATGTGACGGAGCCCTCCAGGTTCGTCCCTCCGGCACCTCCATGGTGCTCTGCCGAGACCCCAGATGTGACGGAGCCCGCCTGCTCCGTCCCTCCGGAACCTCCATGGTGCTCTGCCGGGACCCCAGATACAACAAAGCCCTCCTGGTCCATCCCTCCGGCACCTACATGTCACTTTGCTGTGACCCCAGATACGACGGAGCCCACCTGGTCCGTCCCTCCGGCACCTATATGGTCCTCTGCTGGAACCCCAGATGCGACAGAACCCACCTAGTCCGTTCACCCAGCTCCGCCCTGGCTGCCTGCTCTGCCTTCGTCTCCAGTTCCCCTTCCCCTTCATGGACCTGAACCCCCAACCCTACCCCTGATCGTCCTCCATTTCACCTCCCTCCTAGACTGTTTTTTAGACATTTAGAGCGTCTGGAATCCACTCTTTAGAGGGGAAATAATGTGACAATCACCAGCTGGTTTGCCATGGTTGACCACTAGAGGGCACTCCTCCTCTGACCTTTGCCACTCAGCCATGAACTTCGGTCCCCATAACCCTTTGCCCGGACTCATCATGAATTATTTCATTTACCTGTTTGTCATTACATTGTTTGTTTCAACCTACTTATGCCATTTTCTCTCCGTCATTTCTCATTGAGGTTTTGTAATTGGTAAACTGCATGTCTGAGCACTCTCCCTTGTCTCTTGTATTTTTTTGTGGTTTGTTTGCAAGTGTTTTGACCCTTTGCCTGGCATGACTACAATTCGGGATTTTCCAATAAAGTTGCGCTTGGATCTTACTTAAGCCTCAGAGCAATCCGTGACATAATCCTCAGATTATTTTCTCTTCACGAGTTACTGGATTTTCAAAACTGGCACATGCTTACAGATAATCCCCTAGTGCTGGGAAAAAATTATATGGAGAAAAACCTCGTTTTGATAATTGACATATTAAATGATGCCTAATTATTTTATCAATTACATTCAATTTATTTCATTAGATGTTCCAACAGCAGAAAGAGAGAGAGAACAGAGTGGAAAATTGATATATAATGAGAATCAATGTAATAACTTTTAATTGGTATACTAATTACTTCTGCAAATTGATTGTCTCATCCTAACGGGTTTGAGCTTTTTCTTGAAGGCATCACAGCACCTTCATTGGGGTTGATCTAATGACATTTGTCAAAGCTTAGAGGTCTTCTTCGTGAATTATCCTATAGGGAAACTCCATTTTTTTCGATGAGGAGCAGATTTCTGACAACTAGCCTGTTTATAAGCGCCATGCTGGTAAAGAGACACTTCTCTGAAAAAGCTTGCATTTAAATCATCTTTATGTGTTCTGTAGCTGCGAGGAGAAAAGATTTTATTTCTGTTTGAAAGAAGCGTTTAAGTGCACATGACCCATCAATCATTCAGCATTTACTATGTGCATCAAATCCCTGATAGCCATTAAAGGGGACCTATTATGCATAATTCACTTTAGCATGTTGTTTGGACATAAATGTGTGATGGCAGTGTGTGTGCACAACCACCCAGCAGTGATAAAAATCCACCTACTCCTTTTTTTTAAATCCCCATAAATCATAAGCAGTGTCTCCCAACGACCTGTTTTCAGAATGTGGCTTTTGTGACGTCACTAAAACCACAGGCCCCGCCCACGGGTGTTGACAGACACTACCGTTCTTCTAACATAGAACCGCCCGGATCGACTTCACAGCGAGTTGAGAGTTGTACACATCTGCCATTGCTGCAATGACGAAAATGTCTCCCAAGCGTTGTCGGTGTTGTGTAGCTGGATGTATTAATCCACATAGCTCTGTTTATTTACTGGAGCGATAGGCCTAACATTATTGATCATGGCAGTAATGAAAGTGAGAACGCGAACTTTATTACAGTTCATAGGAGTTGTCTTACGGATATAGTTTACCAGTTTATTAAGCACCCCCTGAAAAGGTGTGTATAATATTAGTTTACTGTTAGTTGTAACTAGTGTTTTTGTACTTCGCTGTGTATGTTGATAATAATGAAAGGGAGAGGGAGAGAGTTTATGGATAATACTTTAATGCGGACTTCTTATAACATTACAGTGTTTATTCAGCTCTTACAGTGATTTTCTAGAGTGAAATTGACGCTTCATCTTTTGTGTGATGTACAATAAACTTCATTGAACTCATCAGTATATTTTTACAACATTCGGACGCGGTCCGCTACAACATGCTTGTACTAATTAGTGGATAAAAGAAAGATGGAAAAACAAGTTATAACCGTAATTAAACTAGACTATACCTGTTCAGTCTCCATACAAAATATATTACCTGGCTCTGTGGGCATCGAAATGAACACGGCTACTGAGAGTTTATGTTTTGATATTATCATTCCGCGAGATGAGAGATTGTCCTGACACACGTCCTGCGAGCTCGTGAGGCTCCGCCCTCTGGGCCGGCAGCAGCTGCTCATTTGCATTTAAAGGGATACACACTAAATCGGTGCGTTTTTCTGCGCCTCAAAAAGTGTCAATTTAAACATGCTGTAGAAAATTATCTGTTGGGTATTTTGAGCTAAAAATTCACATACACACTCTGGGGACATCAGAGACTTATTTTACATCTTGTGAAAAGGGGCATAATAGGTCCCCTTTAAAGTAGCCTACACCTAAAATCCAATTGATTCAAGATGGTTAGATGGATAAAAACAACTGAATCATAGACAACTGGTCACATCATCCCTGCAAATTGCTCAGTATGAAGGTCATTTTAGACATGAGCATAATAAGCTGACAAAATGCCAGTTGATGACACCTGTAAGAATATTAAGATCTCTCTCTCTCTCTCTCTCTCTCTCTCTCTCTCTCTCTCTCTCTCTCTCTCTCTCTCTCTCTCTCTCTCTCTCTCTCTCTCTCTCTCTCTCGCTCTCGGGGTTAGGGTTAGGGTTAGGTATGTGAGTCATGCCTGTGCTATATGTTATCTCCATTAAGATTTACCTTGTATTATCTTGTCTAGTCAAGAGGAGTTGTGCTCTTCTTGTGAGATTTCTCTGCACTGTCACCCTGCTGCTTGTGGCCTTCTACCAGTCTTCTCTCTGCGGCTTTGTGGCCGCTTACAAGGACGGTGTTACTGACCTACGTGGACTTCCAGCTCTGTAAACTATCACCAAGACAATAGTCTGCCGTTTCAATTGACATACTGTAAAGTGCACTGACTTTGAGTTTATTCCTGTTCTGTGTCGTTGTGTCGTAGACAGACTGCCTATGTTTATTCTTCATTCAAGACTATAGCAAGAGCTTGCCTTTGCACGTGAATCCTCTGTTTCCTCTGACATACAGATGTACGTTATTGTTTAAACATGACCTTCTTATTGGACATAAACGTCTTTCAGATAAAATAGAGGTCAAAAGAACATTAACTACTGACATTTCACGGTCATATTGTGATCTCAACAGCAGTGTTTGCCTATCTCAAAAGAAAGGAGCTAAAGCATAACGTTTTGAGTGCATTTTCAGTGTGCTTTCCGAAGACATCTAAAGTTGCAGACTACTCCGTTTGAATTCTGGACCCTGTATTGTTCCCTGATTTGTTCCGTACGGCTGCAGAGTGGATTATTGATGACAACCTCACAATACATTTGCTGCAAACACAGCGAGACTTGTCAGAGTCAAGAAAGATGAAAACAACACAGTCTATCGTTCAATGATCCTAAATTACAGTACTGCATGTACAATGAAAGCGGCTCCTCTGAACCCTAAGGAAAATTCTGACATAAAATAACATACATAAACATAAAATACATTGACATTAAAAACATTTCTATGTAAAGCATATGGCATGAAAAAAAGTGAAATACTTCTAAAAGGAAGTTTATATTTGTGACATACTGAGCCATGAAATGAACAGTCACTGCTTTGAATTAATTAATATCAATCTGTCTCCTATTGATATATGATTTAGCTTATATAATTGTACATTTATTTTAATAAATGCACTTTAATCTCCATAACATCTATCGTGAAGGCTCTCAGATTTACCTTATCTTCCTGTGCAGCTGTCTAAAAACCCTAAAACTCTCCATCTTAAGGAAAACAAATCACATGAAACACATCAATAAAAGAATGATTAGAATGATTAGAAACCTACCCCATCAACCCCTAACATTTCCCACGACACACATCAGCCTCTTTCGTTATCACGACTTCATTGCGTTAGATTTAAGGGTGGAAACCTTGTTTGGATGATGGAGTGCTGTAATTATAGACTTCACTGTCCTCATTGCTCACAGGTGTTGGGACCAAATTATGGAAAATGAAAATAATTAATCCCAGTGCAGCCCAAAGAAAGCACTGCACTATGGGGGGTGATGGAGGTGGGGGGACGAAACCCGATCATGAAGATGGATGGATATTTCTAAATTCATTTAAACTTGTTGGCTGTTCGAGAGTATAATTATCGTATAATTATCGTTTTTAATGTAGCTATAGTGGATGTATACTGTGTAGGGAACATGGTTAGCGTGTTGCAGACCACTTTTAATGTACTTAAAGCAATGCAACAGGAGTAGCGACAGATATTTTGTGACATAAGCCTACATTCGGGTGAAGTGAATAATCAGAAAAGAAATCTTGGTAACACTTTATTTCAATGGTCCACTCTAGACAATCTATATGTATATGTAACTATACGTAACTTTGCACTTACATGTCAACACACTCTGATTAGAGTATAAGTTAACTGTCTGCTTAATATCTGCTAACACTTTATTTTGATGCTCCCTGTAACAGTGCTGACACAGAGCAGACGAGGACGATGATGTAATGAAACCAAGTGCAGTTTATTATATAAGACAGCAATTTACTTCAATATCCAACAAAGTAACAAGGCAAACATGAGGGCTTAAATACATGGACGAATGACTAACAAGAAACACCTGTAAGCAATCAAATAATGAGCCAATGACAAACAGAGCAGAGCATCATACGACAAGACAAACCAATGAGAACATAACACATGTGCTGCGACCCAATTCAGAAGCTGCATCCTTCAAAGGCCAATTGCGTCACCACGGCGCGACGAATGCGGTCTTAATTCAAAGGCTCTTCGAAATGTGTCCTTTGTGTCCCGTGCAATGATGGATAATGCAGTTAGATCCTTCGCGGCCTTGCCTACAACAGAATTCATTGCGCGCCAGTGACGATTCAACGACAGGACTTTTTTGAGAGAAATTACACTTTTAAACGCAAGAATTGGGTTTCAAAATACTCAAATATCTAATAATACAAATGTAAAAATTAAACTTTAAAGCGGTTCAAATGTTGACATATCTTACTAAGATGTGATTAGTTTATTAGTTTGCGATTAGTTTATACTCTTTATTATATACAGAAATGGGCCATGGTGAACATATTTAGACAGTTTGTGAACCCAGTTTGGTTTTCAGACAGTTTAAAATAACTTTCAAAAAAGTCCAGTACAAATGTTACTGCCACTCATCAACAACAGCTGTCACAGTTGCTAGTTGCTCCATAGACTAGACCGTCTCATTTAACAAAGCTCAGTTCGACCTTTGTGGCCTTTGAAGACGTGGCCTTTGAATTGGGACACAGCCATGAACCAAGGCTAGCACATGACAGCATCAGATGAGGGCAAGGGAAACACATGGCGAGGAACCAGGAAACATGACTGAGACAAATTTCAAAATAAAAGACATGAAAGCATGAAAACCAACACGTCCCCAACAGACATACTGACTATGAGTAACTTTGCAAGTACATCAACTTATTCTACTAATCCAAACCCTAACACCTAAGCTAACAGTCAATGAGAGATAGTTGACATGTAGTTTCAAAGTTACTAAGAAGAATGTCTAAAGTGGACCATCAAAATAAAGTGCAATTGAAAACTTCACCTGAAAAGGAACGTTTTTTCAAAGGTGGAACAAGTTTGATGACAGATTACCAAGAAAAAAAATTCTTTGGAATAATGTGCAACATTTAATCGTGTACATAAACTAGAAAGATGTATTAGCGATGTCAAATTTACACTTGGGTGCATTTAGATCAAAAAGAAAGGTTGTCTAATGTTCAAAGGACATCATATATGAATAAATAAACATGTCTTATGGCCTGTGAAAACTCTGTTGAGGTTTAAAAGCAGTATTTTAACATTGCATAAAGCTCAGTGGAGGTTATTGCCATCTTTTATGCCTAACTGGGACGACATCTTCATTTTCTCCTTTCAGTTTTGACAGATGCGATTCAAACCGTCACATTTTAAAAGGTCTCCTTCAGTCTGGAGATAACTGTCTGGCTGTGGCCAAGGCATCAGTGTCTGTCACATTTATAAAGGGATTCAAACAGTCTGTTATTCAGCGATTTGACTTCAACGTCATCGTGTCCATGTCGGCTTTTCCTACATGCCACAGTAAGCATTTGGCTCTCAAAAGAGACTTCTGAAATTGATGATAATTTGTGTTTTGTAATGTTCAGACACTTTGTACAATTAAATGCTTATCTTGATTTAGTTTTGTTCTACTTCCTTCATCTATATCTGCCTAAAAGAAAACGAATCGCTCAGAAGTTGCTCTTTCATAGCCTGAAAGACATAAAGGGGGTTCTCATTTATTTGAGTATCAACTGTCGCAGATGTTTCTCCTAAAGATCTCTTTGGAGCAATACAAAAAGAAACAAATAAGACAATAATATACAGTAGGAGTTCAAAAGTTTAGGGTAAAAATTTCTAAAGTTTGAGGGTTCGAAAAGTATGAGGTAAGAAATGTGTTTGTTTTTTTAAATAAACTAATACTTTTCATTGATTACTTATCAAAAGTGACAGTAAATTCATTTTTAATGTTACAAAAGATTTAAATTTTTTTTAATGCTGTTCTTTTGAACTTCATATTCATGAAGAATTCAGATTCAAGAAACCTGAAAAAAAAATTTAATCATGGTTTCCACAAAAATTTTGAGCAGAACAATTGTTTTCAACACTGATAATAATACAAAAAGTTTCTTGAGCAACAAATCAACAAATTAAAATGATTACTGAAGGATCATTTGACACTGAAGCTAATGTAATGATGCTGAAAATTCAGCTTTGCATCACACGAATAAATCGCATTTTAAAATATATTACAATAGAAAACAGTTATTTTAATATTTCACAATTTTACTGTTTTTACTGTATTTTTTATCAAATAAATGCAGCCTTGGTGAGCAGACGAGGCTTCTTTCAAAAATATTTAAAAATCTCACAGAGCCCAAATAGCTCTTTACATCCTGAGAATGTTTGAGATGGTAAAAATTTAACATGATTTTAAAACGTGAGATCCCTAGCATATTTTCTCTATCAAGAAACATCTGAGAATATTCCGTATTTAATAGATTTATAAATAGGCTCCATTTACTCTTATTATTGTCAAGAAGAAACAACTGAGATACTATTAGTAATTTTCTTACCTGTGGATTCTATTTTTCACCTCAGTAGTCTTCATCGGGTTTTCATAATTGATGTCCTAGTTTCTCAAAGACAAATTGGTTGTAAATACAGACAATGCAATATGGAAAAAAGAAGAAGAATAAGGCTCTCTTTATTGAAATAAGCGTGTGTGTGTGTGTGTGTGTGTGTGTGTGTGTGTGTGTGTGTGTGTGTGTGTTTATTACTTTATGCCATAGTATTAGATATGTGCTCTTTTCATATATTTAGGCTATTCATTCTGCTCTTTTTAGGACAAATGTGTGTATGTGTGCGGTGGCGAATAAATCTACACCTCGACCATCAGGCGCACTTGTAAATCTTGGTTGTCTCAGGACACATACGCTCAGGTTCCAGCTCTGGAATTACAGCAAGACAAATGGGAATTCTGGCTTCATTACTGTGGTAATTAAGGTCTGTGGGAGTTTTCTCACATTCATGGTTATTTATTCTGCACGGCTCCGATACTCTAAAAAGCTGAGACTAATGACAGGTGATCCTCGTCGAGTGTGCATGATTAAAACAGGAGGCCCAAATTTGTGCGTGATGTTTCATCAGATGAGACAAGTCACATAAAAAAAAACATTCTCTTTCTTTTTTCATTCAATATTTTTCTCATGTTAGTTTTAGTTTTGCAGCTGTTCAGCTGTTTCACAACCCTGAGGAGCACCATAAATATTTCACCATCCAATATCTCACTAGCTCAAATCGCATGCATGTTTACCCACATGATACTTAAAGTCCATGACCTAAGGTGTGTATAATATTAGCTATATAACATTTTAAGAGCCTTGCAGCGTGATTTATTTTTTATTTATCCTGTCATGCACTCAAACATTTATTAAAGGAGGGGCATTGTGGCCTTATTTTTGTGGAGACACAAGTGGTGGTACTTGCTCCCTTCAGCCTCTTCTCAATGCGCCAATAATATATAATAATAATAATAATAATAATAATAATAATAATAATAATAATAATAATAATATAGATTTTTCTCTTATTTTTCAGTAGAAAAAATCTAAACACCCTTAAATCAAGACACATTTTCTTGAGAAGAAACTGTGTAAAGTAATGAAAGGAAACTTTAATAAATTAAGACTGTACATACTGTACATACATACATACTGTACATACTGTACATACATACATATATAAATATTATAAATACATTTTAGGCACAAACCTCACTAAATTTCATTAGAATTACGGTTCAAAACAATTGTCCAATGAGGTCAGAAAAACAAACCTAATTAGCCATATTTTCTAAAAACATCTTAATATCTCATTAATTTATTAAAAACATTTTGTTTTAGGACATGTAGACCTTTTAGTGGAAAACTAGACAAAACAAAAGATTTCTGAAGAGGAAAACTCTTTCAGTGGGTCTCACATTGCTGAGACATTTTCCACTGCCGCTAATGCTCATTAAATGTTCTAATTTATACGTAGCAGGCTTTAGATCCATATTTCAATTAACATTCGTGATTAATCAATGTAATGGCCATATTGGGGGTAATGAGGTGTGTGCGAGTCAGGACGTGTTGAACAGGTGGTGTGATAGCTGGAACATGATTTAATCAGAGATGGATCTCCCTTGTGCGCGCACACACGCACACACACGCACACACACACTTTAGAAGTCTGGCAGAGGTTGTGTTCAGAATAGCATACTACCATTCTATTTATACTATTTCAACAGTATAAGTATACTATGCAAGGTAGCATATTTTCTATGAACACTCACTAGCAATGCTCAACTTTCCATATCTGATCTGTTATATTGGTGATAGTAGGCTAATATCAATCAGATATTTAACAAAAACAATTAGTTAATCATTTCACCTATTTGAGATGCATGTTTAAAGTTGGTATGAAACAAAGTTGTGAAAGTCTTTCCTTCCCCATTAGAGAATTGATTGGATGGTTGTGGTTTGCTATTAATGGATTTCATGTGAGTGACAGGTTTTCCCGCCCTCACGCTAGTAAACACGTCATCAGAGAAGAGAAGATGCAAGAGGGAGAGGATTTTTTTTTTTTTTTTTTTTTTGTGCAGAAGTGATTCTGAGAAACACTGTTGAAAGTAGATCAGACCGAGCACCACAACATACTCCAATAGATAGCAATAGCCAATCAGCAGAAGGGGGCGTGTCCACTCATGATGGGAGTGAGAGAGTGAGCAAGTGGGAGATTTGAAGAACGACTGTAGAAAGAGAGATGGTTGAGAGACATTATAAAAGAGAAAAGGTCAGAGGAATATACCTTGAAAAAGAAGGGTTATGATCAGGCAAGAGATCCGGGAAGGCCTGAAAACGTGTTTGCATTAATATTGCTTTGAGTAACATTGTTTTTTCTATTTTTTACAGGACCAAGATATGCTGTTGTTGTAATGTTAGCTTTAGTAACAGGACAGTTTTTAGTGTCATTGTTTGTCTGGAGCTGCTGTACTGCTGGCGACGAACAACCAACTCTTGCTTGTATGTACTCTTGTGTACTGTATTTTAATTGTTTGTTCTTCCTTGTCATTCATTCGTCATCCTCACTTTATTTTTCGCAAAGCATTATTTTGCTTCGCTTCTGCTGATAAAGAGACATCCACTCTTACATTGTGTGTTTGTGCATTTTGGGGGCAGAGCAATGAAGGGAGGGGTCTTTGTTTGGGTTGAAAAAATAATGTTGTGGAATGATAAAATAAAAGAAGAAATAAAAATGTTGTTTTGCATTTTTAAATCCACTTTGCATGGAAATTTCTTGATTTCTAAAAGTAAGGTAAAACATGCTAAAAATTCTGGTTAATCCATCACACTAGAAATGGAAGCAAAGTACAAAGCTGAATAGAGAATAGAGAAAGACTCAAAGACAAAGAAGAAAAGTGAAAGACCAAGAGGAAAAACAGAAAAAGTTTGATCACTTATGATTTAAGCCAGCATTCTACAAACATTGATATAACAAAAATAGGCTCAGACGAGTTACACTTTTAATTAGATTTAATAGGTCTGCTTAATAATATAGATGCTTACCTTAACAAGTCCCACTAATGTTTGTAATATAAATGTAGTGGCATTATTTCAAGGACACACTGAAGTTCACTGATCTTCTTTGCAGTCCCACAGAAAAGTTAATTACTTCACACCACTTAAGTACTAACACAGAATCTAGGCCTTGGGGAGATTTAAAAAAAAATCTAAATTAATTAATTTCATCATTGAAATCTTAATTCAAATGCTAATGGTGTGTCATGGTTTTGTTTTTCTTTCTGTCAGTTATTCTTCACTGCCCGTATATGATTGTGATATTGTGAACACCTGGTCTGGGCTGTGGGTATTTAAGTACCTGTTTGCTAACCAGTGGTGTGGTGTAGGGTTGTTTCATGCTCTTTGTTCTTTTCTTGTGTTTTGCAGAAATGGCCAAGTTGCAGGTATCCTTGGATTAGAACTCCTCTACCATCATGAGATGCTCGTTTGTCCCATCAACCTTGTGGCCATAGTTGAACTGGTCGGTGTTCTAATTTTTTCTTTGTTTTTCATTTCATTATGTTTTCCCCTAGAACTTTGTAATAAAATACATATGTTTGCAACATTATCTGTTTTGTAATCGCCCTTTTTTGCTGACCATAGCCATTGACTTCCATAGTAAGAAAAAAATACCATGGAAGTCAATGGCTACCGTCAACTGTCTGATTACCAATATCTTCTTTTGTGTTCAACAGAAGAAAGAAACTCATACAGGTTTGGAACAACATGAGGGTGAGGGTAACCTTTTTTGCTCACTAGCCACTGTGGCTAGTGGTTTTCCAAAGTTACTTGCCTCTCAGCATTTTCACTGGCCATAATTTTAACATTGCTACCATGGGGAAAAACTGGCATATAGATATTTTGTATAAAATTTTTAATATTAAAAATATAGGCTGCTGTTACTTTAAGACCTGACACACGGATCCATTATACTGTTACACATACATTTTCTTTCTCAACTGTTCTCTTAAAACATAACTGACTGTGTTTATGTTTATTTTGACCTGATTTTGTGCATATTTGTCTGTTTAAGCATCGAAAACGGCCTCAATTTAGTACTGAAAGGCGGCTTTATGTGCGCGCAATTTCGGTGTGAGCACAAAATCAAAATTATGAGTCAAATTCTACGCAATACACTCAATCCCACGCCGAAATTCAAGCCCTGTTACACTACATTTATCCAGAGCAAATGAAACAAGTGATTGAGAGGAGGACAGTTTGTGTGTATTGGAAGCATTTTAGATATTTCAGTATTGATATGTATCGAAAAATCTATATTTTTGACAAAAATGTGTATATATATAAAAAATTTCAACCCGACAAATGGCTAGTAGGAGTGACTGCGTTACATGCCACTGCTGAAATCCACCCACATTTGGCGGTGTTAATGTCAATTGAATGTCATGTGTATATGTATTTTGTCTTGAGTAGAAATACTTTGCACATACAGAATACGGAGACTATCACCAGTATGCAGGAATACATCCATATTTACCTGAGGGCTTGTGGTCCAGAAGACAAAGGAGATAAAATTTGGACAATTATCAGGTTTCTGTTTGTTCTGTGTGGCTCCAGCCTTTGTATGTCTTACTCTGAGCCAACCAGCACCTGAGAACACACCCCAAGCCAGCCAAAACCCTCACTGGCACAAATGGTGGTCAAGAGCTTGGTCACAGCAGGATTACACCAAACAAAGGTTTTTCAAGACAAGACGTTTTATATTAAGATGTTGTCCACATAAACTAGTTGAAGACTTAAGGCTCTTTAACATGACTTATGTAAACGCATGTCCCGCTTTGGCCTCATGACTGTTGCATATAGTATCTCAAATGGTAATTTTATAAGGTTTCCAGCAAGAAAGTGGAAAGTACACGCAATTTCACATCAAAAACATGAACTTAGTATCGAAAACAGGTTTGCACTTTGTTTCAATACGCTCAGGAAAAAACATTAAAGGGAGAGTTTACTCAAAAATTCTGTCATTAATTATTCACCATCATGTCGTTTTAAACCCGTTAAGACTTTCGTTCATCTTCGGAACGCAAATTAAAACCTTTTTGATGAAATCTGAGAGATTTCTGTCCCTTCGTTAACAGATACGCAACTGACACTTTAAAAAGTTTTTAAAGAGATCGTAAAATTAATCCAAATGAACTGAGCGGTTCAGTTTAAATCTTCTGAAGAGACTGAAGAGACTTGATCGCTTTATTTGAACAGATTGAATTTAGGCTTTTATTCACATATAAACATTCATCAAACTCACACATCAGTTGTGGTAAACGGAAGCTCAAGAATGTTCACGTGACGTGCGAGAACCAATGAGATTCATTCTTGTGTTACGCAGTGTGTTTGAGCTTCAGCAAGGACCAATGAGGTTTTTTCTCGCGCGTCAATCTCTTTATAAACCTTTTTAAGCATCAAAGTGGTAGTTGTGTATCTGACAATGGGGGGTCAGAAAGCTCTCAGATTTCGTCAAAAAGATCTTTATTTGTGTTCCAAAGATGAAAGAAAAAGTATACCAGGCAAGCATCAAACAACATAAAGAAATATAAAAAAAATAAATAAACAGGTAAGAAAACAGATGCTCCTGGTGCTCTTGTGGGAGATACAAGTTTGAACCTGCCTGTAAGTTGTCTCTTCCATTCCCTCTCTCATATCTCATATAATAAAAAGCTGCAAAAAGCTCTGGAAATAACACTTATAAAAGACTTCTGAATCTGATATACACATGCTAACAGCTCCATTAGTTTGATAAAAAAATAATAATAACATGTTTACTGTTGTTTCTTTCCATAGTTGTTTATGTTTCTCCAGTGTGTACAGCTCTTGAGATTTCTCAAAATGGTTTTGGCAAATATGTGTGTCTTTGCGCATAGTGTTTGCCACATCAGTGGGGGGTCTGAGAGTCTGTTTTCTAAGAAGATGACTTCACAACCAACACACACAAACACACACTTACACATAACTGCGTCAAATTAAGGTGATAGAGACCCACAAACCCCTATAGACAAGCAAAACAGAGTGATGTGCTGGCTGTAACATCCTTGATGACTTCTACTGTGTCTTTTAGCCAGTATTAGAGTTATTTCTATGGGTGGATGAACACATAAACATACAAATTATATTCACTGACTTTGTTCAAAGGCTTCATGTTATAGGCTATTGTTAGTAAATTATTATTATATACACTCACCTAAAGGATTATTAGGAACACCTGTTCAATTTCTCATTAATGCAATTATCTAATCAACCAATCACATGGCAGTTGCTTCAATGCATTTTGGGGTGTGGTCCTGGTCAAGACAATCTCCTGAACTCCAAACTGAATGTCAGAATGGGAAAGAAAGGTGATTTAAGCAATTTTGAGCATGGCAAGTTTGTTGGTGCCAGGGAGCCGGTCTGAGTATTTCGCAATCTGCTCAGTTACTGGGATTTTCACGCACAACCATTTCTAGGGTTTAAAAAGAATGGTGTGAAAAGGGAAAAACATCGAGTATGCGGCAGTCCTGTGGACGAAAATGCCTTGTTGATGCTAGAGGTCAGAGGAGAATGGGCCGACTGATTCAAGCTGATAGAAGAGCAACTTTGACTGAAATAAACACTCGTTACAACCGAGGTATGCAGCAAAGCATTTGTGAAGCCACAACACGCACAACCTTGAGGCGGATGGGCTACAACAGCAGAAGACCCCAACGGGTACCACTCATCTCCACTACAAATAGGACAAAAAGGCTACAATTTGCAAGAATTTGCTCACCAAAATTGGACAGTTGAAGACTGGAAAAATGTTGCCTGGTCTGATGAGTCTCGATTTCTGTTGAGACATTCAGATGGTAGAGTCAGAATTTGGCGTAAACAGAATGAGAACATGGATCCATCATACCTTGTTACCACTGTGCAGGCTAGTGGTGATGGTGTAATGGTGTGGGGGATGTTTTCTTGGCACACTTTAGGCCCCTTAGTGCTAATTGGCCATCGTTTAAATGCCACGGCCTACCTGAGCATTGTTTCTGACCATGTCAATCCATCCTCTGATGGCTACTTCCAGCAGGATAATGCACCATGTCACAAAGCTCGAATCACCTCAAATTGGTTTCTTGAACATGACAATGAGTTCACTGTACTAAAATGGCCCCCACAGTCACCAGATCTCAACCCAATAGAGCATCTTTGGGAAATTGTGGAACGGGAGCTTCGTGCCCTGGATGTGCATCCCACAAATCTCCATCAACTGCAAGATGCTATCCTATCAATATGGGCTAACATTTCTAAAGAAGGCTTTCAGCACCTTGTCGAATCAATGCCACTTAGAATTAAGGCAGTTCTGACGGCGCAAGGGGGTCAAACACAGTATTAGTATGGTGTTCCTAATAATCCTTTAGGTGAGTGTATATTTTAAAGAGGCATTTTGGCTTGATTTTGAATTCTTAAAGTGACAGTACAGAGGGACATTTAAAAATGTGCATTACCGTTCAAAAGTTTGGGTTATAAAGATTTCTTAAAAGTTTTTGAAAGAAGACTTTTATGCTCCCTAAGGCTACATTTATTTGAATTTGAAAAATACAGAAAACAAAATTTGTTTAGTCATTTTTTGTATTTCAACTTTAAAATGTAATTTATTTCTGTGATGCCATAGCTGAATTTTCAGCAGCCATTACTGCAGCCTGATTAAAACAGTTGTGCCACTTAATAGAAATCTTACATTGTCAATGCCTTTACTGTCTAAATAACAGTAGAATAACGTCTCGGTTACGTATGTAACCCTAGTTCCCTGATAGGGAACGAGACGCTGCGTCAAACGCTGCGGGAACGCCCCTGCGTTGTGCGTCATGAAGCACGTATGGAATCAGCCCAATGGAGAGATGAAACGTCATAGGCGGGTGACGTCATCGACCAGGAAACTATAAAGCACCCCAAAAACACAAGCGCATTATCTTCTGATAGGCTTGAAGGAAGCGCTAACGGGAGTGCCGGGAGTATGGCGGAGCGACGCAGCGTCTCGTTCCCTATCAGGGAACTAGGGTTACATATGTAACCGAGACGTTCCCTTTCAAGGGAACTTCGAGCTGCGTCAAACGCTGCGGGAACGCGAATACCCACGTCGCCATAGGACCAAATGACCGTCATGTGAGACTAGCGCACAGAGGACGAGAGCACCTGTGCCCCAGGGGTAGAGCTTAAGTCTAGGTCATAGAACTTAATAAAAGTATGCGGTGAAGACCATCCAGCCGCATCACAAACATCACTCAGGGAAACCCCCGACAAAAGAGCTTTAGAAGCAGCCATACTCCTGGTAGAGTGAGCTCGGACAACCAAAGGTGAAGGCTGGCCAGCCGACTCATAAGCAAGTGAGATAGCCTCAACCACCCACTTGCTCATTCTCTGTTTAGACGCCGGACACCCTTTCCTGGGTGGCCCGAAACATACAAAAAGTTGTTCTGATTTCCTCCACAGGGCAGCTCTGTGGACATAAGCGTCTAATGCCCTAACAGGGCAGAGTGAATTAAGTTTCTCCTGGTCCGATGACATAAATGGAGGAGGACAGAAAGCCTGCAGAACCGTAGGTCTAACAATATTAGTAGGAACCTTAGGAACGTAACCTGGTCTAGGATGCAGAAAAGCTTTAACCATGCCAGGTGCAAATTCCAGGCACGAGGGTGAAACCGACAGAGCCTGCAAATCTCCGATTCTTTTTAGTGAAGAGATAGCAAGCAAAAAGATAGTCTTAAAAGTGAGAAACTTCTCGGGAACTTCTTCGATAGGTTCAAAAGGAGCTAGGCAAAGACCTTCTAATACAATGGCCAGATCCCAAGTCGGCACCCTCGTACGAACTGCTGGCCTCAGCCTCAAAGTGCCACGGAGGAAACGAGTTATAAGCGGGTGTCTCCCAAGAGAAACTCCACTGAAAGGGACGTGGTAAGCAGCTAGTGCCGCCACATACACCTTTAGTGTGGAGGGGGATAACCCTGTGGAGAAGCGCTCCTGCAGGAATTCCAGCACTGCACCCACTGGGCAGTTAACTGGGTCCTGCAGGTGTTCTCCACACCAAGAAGTGAAAAGTTTCCACTTCAAGGCATAAAGCTTCCTCGTGGATGGAGCTCTGGAGTTAAGAATGGTCTCAACAACCTCGGTTGAGAGACCGGAGTCTATGAGCTGGGCCCCCTCAGAGGCCAAGCCCACAGTTTCCACAATTCTGGGCGGGGGTGAAGTATCGTGCCCCCCGCCTGGGAGAGTAGATCCCTCCTGACCGGGAGCTCCAAAGGAGAACCGTCCAGGAGAGAAATCAGGTCCGCAAACCATACTCGGGCCGGCCAGAACGGGGCTACTAGTAGTAGACTGACCCCGTCCCGGCGGACCCTCTCCAGAACTCCTGGTAACAGAGCAATCGGGGGAAAGGCGTACAGACGTGACCTCGGCCACGGCTGCACCATAGCATCCAACCCCAGGGGGGCTGGAAGAGTGATGGAGAACCACCGATGACAATGAGTGGTCTCCTTGGAAGCGAATAGGTCCACCTCGGCGCGACCGAAACTCAACCAAAGGAGCTCCACCACCTCGGGGTGGAGTCTCCATTCCCCTGGCCTCGGCCCCTGCCTCGACAGGGAGTCTGCTACCACATTCAAATACCCAGGGAGATACATTGCTCTCAGAGATAGTAGCTTCCCTTGGGACCACAGGAGGATCTGACGGCCAACTTGTAAAGCCGGCGAGACCGCAGGCCCCCCTGATGATTTATATAAGAGACCACCGACGTGTTGTCTGATTGAACTAACACATGATGGCCTCTCAGGTCTGTTAGGAAGTGTTTCAGAGCCTGAAACACAGCCAACATCTCTAGACAATTTATGTGCCACGAAAGATGATGATCCTGCCACAGACCTTGGGCTGGGCGACCACTCATGACCGCCCCCCACCCTGTGAGGGAAGCATCCGTCGTTAGCGTTATGCGACGACAAAGAGCCCCCAGCACAGGACCTTTGGATAGGAACCAAGTTTCTCTCCACATGACCAGAGCACGAAGGCAGCGCCGCGTGACTTTGAACGTGCGGAGCGGATTTCCCCTCGGGGAGAATCCCTTGGTCCTGAGCCACCACTGTAGCGGTCTCATGTACAACAGGCCGCAAGGTATAACGTTGGACGCTGCTGCCATCAGACCCAACAGTCTCTGAAACTGCTTGACAGTGAGTAGCTGGCCTAGCTTCACTTGTTTCACAGCTGAGAGAATCGAAGCGATGCGGGTCGGAGAGAGTCGCGCCCGCATCGATACCGAATCCCAAACGACACCCAGAAAAGTGGTCTTCTGGGAAGGAGATAATACACTTTTCTTTGCGTTCAGCCTCAACCCCAACTTTCTGATATGAGTGAGGACGACATCTCGATGCCGAACCGCCATCTGCTCGGTCTGAGCTAAAATCAACCAATCGTCGATGTAATTGAGAATACGAATGCCCTGAAGCCTCAGAGGCACTAGTGCTGCATCCATGCATTTCGTGAAAGTGCGGGGAGATAAAGCTAGGCCAAACGGAAGAACCCTGTACTGGTACGCCTCGCCCCCGAAGGCGAACCTCAGGAACTTCCTGTGTTGTGGAAGGATGGACACATGGAAGTATGCGTCCTTCAGATCTATCGTGACAAACCAGTCCTCGGACCTGATTTGAGACACGATCTGCTTGATAGCGAGCATCTTGAATTTTAGCTTCCCTACCGAGCGATTCAATATGCGCAGGTCTAAAATTGGACGCAACCCCCCATCCTTCTTTGGAACGATGAAATATCGGCTGTAATAACCTGACTCCAAACTGGGAGGAGGAACCCGTTCTATAGCCTCTTTTTGAAGGAGCGTTTTCACCTCTTGTTCCAATACCAGAGCCTGCTCGGGGCCCACCACTGTGTGCAGAACCCCTCTGAATTTTGGTGGACGACACCTGAACTGGATAGCATAACCCTTTTCTACTGTCTGCAGGACCCAATGAGATATTTTTGGAAGGCTTTTCCACTCTGCCAGAAATTCTACTAAGGGTACCAGCCTCTCGAGACTGGCCTCTGGTGTAACTTGAGCAGCAGACGCAGCGCCCTGTAACGGCGCACCGGCAGGGAACAACTGGTCTGACCGCTCTGAGACCCTCCTCAGAGGGAGCGAGCGTCCCTCGGGAAAGCGCTCGCTGGGATCGTCTGTGCCCCGGCATAAAGGCGGGGTTGGCAGAACGAGCCCCTGAGGGCACCGAGGAGGAATGGGCACCGTAAAAAGAGGTGAACACCTTTCCGCCTCGGTGGGGACCACCCTCAGCATCCTGAACGGCTTGGCGTCAGGACTTCTTCTTAGCCGAAGCCTTCTTAGCCAATATAACTGTCCTCAGATCAGTTCTACTGGGAGAAGGCTTCGGCTGAGAGTGTCGCGGCTGAGCCCACTGTCCAGCAGGGGGAGCACGAGACGCGACACTCTGCCTCTGCTGCGCTCTATGTGATGAGCTCGAAGACGGCCGGGGCTGCTCCCGCCCAGCAGCCCCAGGGACATGAACTTTAAGGGGAAGAAACTTTTTAAAAGCTGCAGTTTGTTTCTTTTCTTCTTGGAATTTATCGATAACTGAATTCACAGCATCACCAAACAACCCCATGGGAGAAAGAGGAGCATCTAAAAGAAAAGCTTTTTCTCTCTCTTTAATATTAGTCTGATTTAACCACAAATGTCTTTCTGCGGCCACCAGAGCTGCCATAGAACGACCCATTAATTTGGCCGATTCTCTGGTGGCACGCAGGGATAAATCAGCAGCCTGACGCAGTTCGCGAACTACGTCAGTACTGACCTCCTCACTCTCACTCATGTCCCTTAGCAGATCAGCCTGGTATGCCTGCAAGATTGACATAGTATGCAGACATGACGCAGCCTGACCTGCTGCCGAATATGCTTTACCCACCAAAGCCGAAGTGTTTCTTAAAGGCTTGGTGGGTAATGCCGGTGCCTTAAAAGATGATGCTGCTTCGGGGGAGAGATGGCTCGCAAGCGTCTCTTCCACACGAGGCAAAGCACCATAACCATGAGCCTTGGCTCCCATAATATTAGCGTATGTTGAAGTCTGGGGACTAAACACTCTATATGACACCGGTTTTCTCCATGATTTCGACACCTCGGTGTGGAGATCATGGAAAAACGGCAGGCACCGGCGTGGAGGCTGCACACGTGACGGCAAAAATCTCTCATCCAACTTTGATTTAGAAACAGACTCCTGTCTAGTCACTGGCCATTCAATATTAAGTTTTTCAACAGCTCTTGTTAACACCTCCATAAGCTCATCACTCTCAGGAGTGTGGGGTGGCGAATCCTCCACATCTCCCTCAACACTAACAACATCAAGTTCCTCAGAACTGGATAGCTGCAGCATTGGTGCCTCAGCCCGAGCGGAAGAAACCGCAGCGCGTGCTTCCGAACCCGGGACTGAGGCACTGGATCTCACAGGTGAAGGGAGAGATAAGGCAGAGCCCGTCTCAAACCCCGCTGTGAGATCCATCTGCGATCCCCACGATAAGCGCCGCCGCTCTGCCTCGGCAGAAGCGGGACCCGAACCGCGGGGAGCGCGCACCGAACCGCTCTCCTCAAAGAGCGATCGGCGGGAGCGGAGCGTCCTTAACGGCAAACGCTCGCAATGCTCACAGTCTGCTCCCTCGAGAGCAAACTGGGCATGCTGAACTCCCAAACAAACAACACAAAGATCATGTGTATCCCCGCTCGTTAAATAACGCGAGCAGGGAGGAACACACTTTCTAAACTACTGTTCGTCCGCCATAATCTCTCAATATATATATATATAGGGATAAATTGTTTGTGTGGTGCAGGGTATGTAAGACAGACAATATCACACAGGGACAGATTCACATGTAGCGCGACTGAAAGCACAGAAGCTAATGCGCTTGTGTTTTTGGGGTGCTTTATAGTTTCCTGGTCGATGACGTCACCCGCCTATGACGTTTCATCTCTCCATTGGGCTGATTCCATACGTGCTTCATGACGCACAACGCAGGGGCGTTCCCGCAGCGTTTGACGCAGCTCGAAGTTCCCTTGAAAGGGAACAGTAAAGTTAATAACAGTTAACTTTAACAGTAGAATGTCATTGCACTAGCAAATAATTACAATTATTTTACAGAATAAACCACAAGCACACATTTTTAAGCAAAATATTTCACAAAAAAAGCTTTTTAGGTATAAAATTGTATAACAATAGATATGATGTCTACAATGAAGATAGAAAATATAGCCACTTCATAATATATCCACTAAAACATCATTTGAACCAAAGTCATTGTGCAAAAATAATAAGAAAAGTTCTAGCGGTATCTGTACTGTAGAGTTTTATATTGTGTCTAATGCAAAAGACATTCATAAATTTTACATGTAAAAGATGCATTGATGGTAACACAGTTTTTGGAGCAAAGCACAAAGTAAGATGTAGACAACGAGATTATTACTTTCAATCCAGGTTAGTTTCCGGCTTACCTAAAGAGGTCAGGTTGGATTGAGAGACCCTGAATTGCAGAGGGATTTTGGGGGATTTGGATGTAACTCAACCACGCAATCCTCAAAAATGACCTTGGATTGGGTGCCTCTGAGGACTCGACGGGATCGTTCTACTCTCAGTGTAGTTCAAATGGAGCACATCTACTCTAAAACCCTGCTGGCTACCTACTTTGAATAGATACAAATAATGAGTGATAAAAGAACATTACAGAGCATGCATGGTAATCTCTCCTCAGTCTCAGAAAGCGTGTGGAAAAGCTAAGCACGGCTCTTCATTGCCACATTTCTCCACTCCAGTGAAGCGAGTGTAACCTCCCTGTGCTCTCTGGAGAGACGGTTGGCCATTTTGCAGTTTATTTGATTTCCAAGTATTTATTCTTTCTCTCTCTCTCTCAGCCCACTCCAGTTGTTCTGATCCGTGTCGGAGTCAGGGAGAGGCATTAGCTTTTCCAATCTGACAAATCCTAATTAAAGTCCCCTAAAGCGTGGCACTTGACATACTATCTCTCACTCCCTCAATCTCACTCATCCTCTCCCTCTCTCTCTCTGACTGGGGGGATTTATGGATGGGGATTCACACCAAAACCCTGTCACACTTCTAATACAGCACTAGAAGCAATCATCCGCCCTGAAAGACCAGGTGGAGAGAGACCGTTGCCTGACCTCGGACATTCTCATTTTCATGTCCCATATCATATATCATGTCTTAATTTCCTGGGTAAAATATTAAACTCAAACTTATTAAAGATGAAATTCACGATTAGGTGATCTAGCGACAAACTTTAAATAATTGATCTATTTCAGTTTAAGTAGATATTGACACTTTTTGTGTTATGTCCTTGAGTGGTGCACAAACTTTTAACATAGAAATTAACCAAAACTTGACATTATATAGTCAAAATATTTTATATATACTCTATCCCCGGGTTTCAATGACAAGGCTTAAGCCTAGTCCCAGACTAAAATGCATGTTTGAGCTGTTTTAACTGAAAGAAAGTTGAGCTGGCATATCTTAAAATATGTCAGTGCCATTGCTTTCACTGAAGATTCACACCAGTAATGTTTTTTGCTAAGCCCCGTTCATAAAAGCTACTTAAATGCCCTAACTGAAGTAAGAACTAATCCTGGCTTAATCTAAGCCCTGTCCCAGGTCTATATATTTTATGATTAAATATTCTAGGTGTTTATAGAATTTTTGCTTTCTCTAATCAATGCTTCAAACAAATCACATTTTCTTGAGAATGTTGTTTTTATTTAGTAATAAATGTTTGTATTGTTGACTGTCCTTAGCATGACTTTCCATTCCAACAAAAGCCAGTTTCTAATAACATCATCATTAAGGAAGTGACATCATTTTGGTGAGGAAAACATCAGTATGTATTAGCAATGAGTTTTAGGAATTCTGTGATGTTTTGTGTTATTAGTCGGTTTGAAATGTTCCATATTCTTTTGATAAAATTAGCATAACAACAATGAAGCATGAAGCAATATAAAGGTCAATCCCTCACTAAACAGTGGCCAACTTGTAAATAAGAAGTATATTTTCTTCCCATTGTGTAAATAATGAAGTCATAATAACTAATGAAGTTTGAACAGAAAATTTTTTCAAAAGGCTGTTGTTATATAAATATTTCCTTAAATTGCAACACAAGCATAAGCATAAAAAAAATGTACTGCAGAACAGGAATGATCCGCCTCCTGACTCTTGGCTCAACAAGATATGGAAACATCTATGCTCTTATTGCTTTTATGAAGAAGACAGAGCTTAAACCCTGCTGGACTGATAGAAAAGTTATGTTCAAAGAAAAAAAGAAACGTAACTCAGGCACTGTGTGCATTTGCAAATTCCCAAAATATAAATATAAATTCTCTCCTCTGAAGTGCTATCTGAAGGTTCATGTGTGTTTGTAGAATTATCGCCTGTAAATATTAGATACAGACCTCAAAGGCCAGTGGGATGAGAGAGCACCATCAGAATCGCTCTGTCTCTCCCTATGGAAACTCTGTGGAAGTGCAGGGTGAAGACTTGATTCTGATTTCCAAGTATTTATTTTGCTGTATTTTATTTAATAAATATGAAACTTTGCCGTATTAACAGGCTTATAGAAATAATATTTATTAAAATATGTATATACTGTATGTAAGAGGGCATACTAATACAAAATAATAATAATAATAAACTAATACAAAAAATATCTTCAAGCAGCATGACCACCACTCCAAAACACTCACACACACACACACACACACACACACACAAACACACACACACACACACACACACACACACACACACACACACACACACACACACACACACACACACACCATAAGGCCAGAGAGTAATTCTCACAGATGAAGGGTTTGTAGTGGCGCGCTCATCTACTCATCATAAAAAAATATTATGAAAGTTATTCAAATGATATCGTTCCTCTGTGCCATTATAGTTGTGGTGTGGATGCTATTCTTTTATATTTAACGATTTTTAGAACTATATCTTTATCGTTATCGTCCTTCATCCTTGATGCGAACGGGCCTTTAGCTGTTTATATCCTCACAGCACGATGAGTTTATGAACAGTAAAACTAGTGTCTTATAAGGTTGTTCTAATGAACTTTGTTGTCATGAACAGCTTGGGCCAACTAAAACCCATAAATTACCAGATTGAACCAGCAAATGGTTACAAAAAGATGAGTTTGAATCAGTGATCATAAATGACCAGTCTGAACAAGCTAGAAATCACGCAAGACCATCTACCAATTTAACATGGCTTTATCTGGATTTTCCAGTAGGGAACATTCTCTTCCCAAACGTCTTTTTGTGAGGAACTTAGTAACTTTACTGAAGTTGTAATCAGAGATTTCAGTCTCAGACGGAGAGGTTCTCCGCTGGTTCTTCTCATCTTTGATCTGATAATGCACACATATCTCTGAGCCACATGCTTGACCCGAAGGGAACGAGAAGAGAACATCAGGAAAAAGTGCAGGGGGGGAAAAAGGATGTTTGTGTGAAATTGTGTGTAGACGAGAAAGGGGCTGGGTGAAAAGAGAAAAGAAAAATACACTGCTATGCTCATAAAATCCTGTGAACAATCACCAAAGCATGGTTAAAAAAAAAACACTCCCAGCTTTGTGTCGGCTTTAAACAGAGCCATCTCTTTTGTCGAGTTTTTCCCTCTGTTCACACATACGATAATCTCTCAAAAGCTGTTTTTCCAAAGCAGAGCGATACACTCCCCCTTCTGAAAGAGTCCCGAAATTAAGCGAGCTCCACGTCTTAACCATCTTAACCCCTCTGTCAAGCACAGATAGCCTCCCCCTGGGCTCGGTTTGCATATCTGAACGCTTCAATGAAGGATGAGAACGGCAAAGGCAGGGAAGCCCTAAGACAGCACTTCTGAGAAGCTGGGGGAGAAATGTGAGAAGAGAGTTTGTGGTGTTTTAATGTGTTATTATGATAACATATAATGGCTGATGCCTTCCACCGCACTGTCACCTCATGCAAATAAAACTCTCTTTTATTGCCACCGTTTGGCTGGAGAAGCGTCGCCTTTGCTCAGAAGAAAAACTCACAATGGCTCGCAGTGATAAATGAGTCCCTCACAGTAAACAAATCTGGGATATTTGAAACATTATTATATAGTTAAACAATACTTCAATATCAGAGTGACCTGATGAAAACTCATAAATGTGGCTTTATTAATTCAAAAAAAGTGCAATTACATTTTCATATTAAGGGGGGGGGGGGACTAATTTAGTGGTGCCACAACCAAATTGCTAATGTGGTAACTAAGATGTTCAGAGTGGTTGCTAGGGTGCTCTAGGTGGTTGCTAGGGCATTGATAGGCAACTTTCCAAGAATGATAGATAGACCCATATATCTTTAGAGTTAATGACAGAATGATAAAGCTATCAACAGATCGAACGATAGATCGATGGACCCTTTTTACGGACTGGTGACACATTTCCATAGTAATCAACATCGCAAATCGTCTCGGTTACGTATGTAACCCTAGTTCCCTGATAGGGAACGAGACGCTGCGTCAAACGCTGCGGGAACGCCCCTGCGTTGTGCGTCATGAAGCACGTATGGAATCAGCCCAATGGAGAGATGAAACGTCATAGGCGGGTGACGTCATCGACCAGGAAACTATAAAGCACCCCAAAAACACAAGCGCATTAGCTTCTGATAGGCTTGAAGGAAGCGCTAACGGGAGTGCCGGGAGTATGGCGGAGCGACGCAGCGTCTCGTTCCCTATCAGGGAACTAGGGTTACATACGTAACCGAGACGTTCCCTTTCAAGGGAACTTCGAGCTGCGTCAAACGCTGCGGGAACGCGAATACCCACGTCGCCATAGGACCAAATGACCGTCATGTGAGACTAGCGCACAGAGGACGAGAGCACCTGTGCCCCAGGGGTAGAGCTTAAGTCTAGGTCATAGAACTTAATAAAAGTATGCGGTGAAGACCATCCAGCCGCATCACAAACATCACTCAGGGAAACCCCCGACAAAAGAGCTTTAGAAGCAGCCATACTCCTGGTAGAGTGAGCTCGGACAACCAAAGGTGAAGGCTGGCCAGCCGACTCATAAGCAAGTGAGATAGCCTCAACCACCCACTTGCTCATTCTCTGTTTAGACGCCGGACACCCTTTCCTGGGTGGCCCGAAACATACAAAAAGTTGTTCTGATTTCCTCCACAGGGCAGCTCTGTGGACATAAGCGTCTAATGCCCTAACAGGGCAGAGTGAATTAAGTTTCTCCTGGTCCGATGACATAAATGGAGGAGGACAGAAAGCCTGCAGAACCGTAGGTCTAACAATATTAGTAGGAACCTTAGGAACGTAACCTGGTCTAGGATGCAGAAAAGCTTTAACCATGCCAGGTGCAAATTCCAGGCACGAGGGTGAAACCGACAGAGCCTGCAAATCTCCGATTCTTTTTAGTGAAGAGATAGCAAGCAAAAAGATAGTCTTAAAAGTGAGAAACTTCTCGGGAACTTCTTCGATAGGTTCAAAAGGAGCTAGGGAAAGACCTTCTAATACAATGGCCAGATCCCAAGTCGGCACCCTCGTACGAACTGCTGGCCTCAGCCTCAAAGTGCCACGGAGGAAACGAGTTATAAGCGGGTGTCTCCCAAGAGAAACTCCACTGAAAGGGACGTGGTAAGCAGCTAGTGCCGCCACATACACCTTTAGTGTGGAGGGGGATAACCCTGTGGAGAAGCGCTCCTGCAGGAATTCCAGCACTGCACCCACTGGGCAGTTAACTGGGTCCTGCAGGTGTTCTCCACACCAAGAAGTGAAAAGTTTCCACTTCAAGGCATAAAGCTTCCTCGTGGATGGAGCTCTGGAGTTAAGAATGGTCTCAACAACCTCGGTTGAGAGACCGGAGTCTATGAGCTGGGCCCCCTCAGAGGCCAAGCCCACAGTTTCCACAATTCTGGGCGGGGGTGAAGTATCGTGCCCCCCGCCTGGGAGAGTAGATCCCTCCTGACCGGGAGCTCCAAAGGAGAACCGTCCAGGAGAGAAATCAGGTCCGCAAACCATACTCGGGCCGGCCAGAACGGGGCTACTAGTAGTAGACTGACCCCGTCCCGGCGGACCCTCTCCAGAACTCCTGGTAACAGAGCAATCGGGGGAAAGGCGTACAGACGTGACCTCGGCCACGGCTGCACCATAGCATCCAACCCCAGGGGGGCTGGAAGAGTGATGGAGAACCACCGATGACAATGAGTGGTCTCCTTGGAAGCGAATAGGTCCACCTCGGCGCGACCGAAACTCAACCAAAGGAGCTCCACCACCTCGGGGTGGAGTCTCCATTCCCCTGGCCTCGGCCCCTGCCTCGACAGGGAGTCTGCTACCACATTCAAATACCCAGGGAGATACATTGCTCTCAGAGATAGTAGCTTCCCTTGGGACCACAGGAGGATCTGACGGGCCAACTTGTAAAGCCGGCGAGACCGCAGGCCCCCCTGATGATTTATATAAGAGACCACCGACGTGTTGTCTGATTGAACTAACACATGATGGCCTCTCAGGTCTGTTAGGAAGTGTTTCAGAGCCTGAAACACAGCCAACATCTCTAGACAATTTATGTGCCACGAAAGATGATGATCCTGCCACAGACCTTGGGCTGGGCGACCACTCATGACCGCCCCCCACCCTGTGAGGGAAGCATCCGTCGTTAGCGTTATGCGACGACAAAGAGCCCCCAGCACAGGACCTTTGGATAGGAACCAAGTTTCTCTCCACATGACCAGAGCACGAAGGCAGCGCCGCGTGACTTTGAACGTGCGGAGCGGATTTCCCCTCGGGGAGAATCCCTTGGTCCTGAGCCACCACTGTAGCGGTCTCATGTACAACAGGCCGCAAGGTATAACGTTGGACGCTGCTGCCATCAGACCCAACAGTCTCTGAAACTGCTTGACAGTGAGTAGCTGGCCTAGCTTCACTTGTTTCACAGCTGAGAGAATCGAAGCGATGCGGGTCGGAGAGAGTCGCGCCCGCATCGATACCGAATCCCAAACGACACCCAGAAAAGTGGTCTTCTGGGAAGGAGATAATACACTTTTCTTTGCGTTCAGCCTCAACCCCAACTTTCTGATATGAGCGAGGACGACATCTCGATGCCGAACCGCCATCTGCTCGGTCTGAGCTAAAATCAACCAATCGTCGATGTAATTGAGAATACGAATGCCCTGAAGCCTCAGAGGCACTAGTGCTGCATCCATGCATTTCGTGAAAGTGCGGGGAGATAAAGCTAGGCCAAACGGAAGAACCCTGTACTGGTACGCCTCGCCCCCGAAGGCGAACCTCAGGAACTTCCTGTGTTGTGGAAGGATGGACACATGGAAGTATGCGTCCTTCAGATCTATCGTGACAAACCAGTCCTCGGACCTGATTTGAGACACGATCTGCTTGATAGTGAGCATCTTGAATTTTAGCTTCCCTACCGAGCGATTCAATATGCGCAGGTCTAAAATTGGACGCAACCCCCCATCCTTCTTTGGAACGATGAAATATCGGCTGTAATAACCTGACTCCAAACTGGGAGGAGGAACCCGTTCTATAGCCTCTTTTTGAAGGAGCGTTTTCACCTCTTGTTCCAATACCAGAGCCTGCTCGGGGCCCACCACTGTGTGCAGAACCCCTCTGAATTTTGGTGGACGACACCTGAACTGGATAGCATAACCCTTTTCTACTGTCTGCAGGACCCAATGAGATATTTTTGGAAGGCTTTTCCACTCTGCCAGAAATTCTACTAAGGGTACCAGCCTCTCGAGACTGGCCTCTGGTGTAACTTGAGCAGCAGACGCAGCGCCCTGTAACGGCGCACCGGCAGGGAACAACTGGTCTGACCGCTCTGAGACCCTCCTCAGAGGGAGCGAGCGTCCCTCGGGAAAGCGCTCGCTGGGATCGTCTGTGCCCCGGCATAAAGGCGGGGTTGGCAGAACGAGCCCCTGAGGGCACCGAGGAGGAATGGGCACCGTAAAAAGAGGTGAACACCTTTCCGCCTCGGTGGGGACCACCCTCAGCATCCTGAACGGCTTGGCGTCAGGACTTCTTCTTAGCCGAAGCCTTCTTAGCCAATATAACTGTCCTCAGATCAGTTCTACTGGGAGAAGGCTTCGGCTGAGAGTGTCGCGGCTGAGCCCACTGTCCAGCAGGGGGAGCACGAGACGCGACACTCTGCCTCTGCTGCGCTCTATGTGATGAGCTCGAAGACGGCCGGGGCTGCTCCCGCCCAGCAGCCCCAGGGACATGAACTTTAAGGGGAAGAAACTTTTTAAAAGCTGCAGTTTGTTTCTTTTCTTCTTGGAATTTATCGATAACTGAATTCACAGCATCACCAAACAACCCCATGGGAGAAAGAGGAGCATCTAAAAGAAAAGCTTTTTCTCTCTCTTTAATATTAGTCTGATTTAACCACAAATGTCTTTCTGCGGCCACCAGAGCTGCCATAGAACGACCCATTAATTTGGCCGATTCTCTGGTGGCACGCAGGGATAAATCAGCAGCCTGACGCAGTTCGCGAACTACGTCAGTACTGACCTCCTCACTCTCACTCATGTCCCTTAGCAGATCAGCCTGGTATGCCTGCAAGATTGACATAGTATGCAGACATGACGCAGCCTGACCTGCTGCCGAATATGCTTTACCCACCAAAGCCGAAGTGTTTCTTAAAGGCTTGGTGGGTAATGCCGGTGCCTTAAAAGATGATGCTGCTTCGGGGGAGAGATGGCTCGCAAGCGTCTCTTCCACACGAGGCAACGCACCATAACCATGAGCCTTGGCTCCCATAATATTAGCGTATGTTGAAGTCTGGGGACTAAACACTCTATATGACACCGGTTTTCTCCATGATTTCGACACCTCGGTGTGGAGATCATGGAAAAACGGCAGGCACCGGCGTGGAGGCTGCACACGTGACGGCAAAAATCTCTCATCCAACTTTGATTTAGAAACAGACTCCTGTCTAGTCACTGGCCATTCAATATTAAGTTTTTCAACAGCTCTTGTTAACACCTCCATAAGCTCATCACTCTCAGGAGTGTGGGGTGGCGAATCCTCCACATCTCCCTCAACACTAACAACATCAAGTTCCTCAGAACTGGATAGCATTGGTGCCTCAGCCCGAGCGGAAGAAACCGCAGCGCGTGCTTCCGAACCCGGGACTGAGGCACTGGATCTCACAGGTGAAGGGAGAGATAAGGCAGAGCCCGTCTCAAACCCCGCTGTGAGATCCATCTGCGATCCCCACGATAAGCGCCGCCGCTCTGCCTCGGCAGAAGCGGGACCCGAACCGCGGGGAGCGCGCACCGAACCGCTCTCCTCAAAGAGCGACCGGCGGGAGCGGAGCGTCCTTAACGGCAAACGCTCGCAATGCTCACAGTCTGCTCCCTCGAGAGCAAACTGGGCATGCTGAACTCCCAAACAAACAACACAAAGATCATGTGTATCCCCGCTCGTTAAATAACGCGAGCAGGGAGGAACACACTTTCTAAACTGCTGTTCGTCCGCCATAATCTCTCAATATATATATATATAGGGATAAATTGTTTGTGTGGTGCAGGGTATGTAAGACAGACAATATCACACAGGGACAGATTCACATGTAGCGCGACTGAAAGCACAGAAGCTAATGCGCTTGTGTTTTTGGGGTGCTTTATAGTTTCCTGGTCGATGACGTCACCCGCCTATGACGTTTCATCTCTCCATTGGGCTGATTCCATACGTGCTTCATGACGCACAACGCAGGGGCGTTCCCGCAGCGTTTGACGCAGCTCGAAGTTCCCTTGAAAGGGAACTAGTAAAGTTTTTCATATTTTCTTTAGTTTTAATTATTTACATTTATAATGCTATACTTTGTGTTGCATTACCTTGCCAGTAAATTAAACAAATTAATACTGCTGTGAGAGTGTTTCAAATTCAACGCCTAAAGGAGTGACGGCAAATTTGAAAAATCGTTCTTTCTTCTGACCGTGCTCTTCTCTCTATATTTTTTTCCTTTTTTGGAAAGTCGTGGAAACACTATCACAGATTTTTTTCTTTTCCTATTGGAGCAAATGGGAATACAGTAATTATATTTGCTTTCATTTCCCATTCACAAGATAGAGTCTTAGTTGTGTCATAGTCTACCCAACTATGACGACTTTGGCTTCTGAGAGCCCAGGGTCCATAGAGTGATGGACAGATAGAATGACAGAGATATGTTTTCTTCTTCTGTACCTATGGTTTTGGAGAACACTGAGGCTTTGGGGATCCAGAGGGGATTTCCTGCTGACCACTACAGTACAACACTGAATGTGAGTTCATTCCCATCCAGAACCTTCTGTTGTTCCTCCTTGTCATCCAAATGTGACCATTGTGCTCAGAAAACACATCTGCGTTAACAGAAAAATTTACACACCTCAAAACATACTAATTAAACATACTAACTAGCATAAATTCCCGGCATGCAAAATGAGCTCAAAGGCTGCTTTTGGATTAAGAATTGGACGTTGGACGAGTGTGCCTACAACGGCCTTTATCTAAAGCTGAAAGCTCATTTCGATTCTTTGCTTTGCGAGAGGTGATGGTGCCAAGAGAATCGAGCTGCTGGCAAAGCGGATGCCCGCTGTCCAGTGCCAAACTTCCTTGCGCGAGGGAATCTGAGACACACTTACGGTACACACGCATCATAATGCCCGCGTGTATGACAAAGTGGCCAGTGCCAACACGCCAAAGGACAATACACATTCATTAGTGCACAGTGAGGGCGAGACCTCTCCTGGACAAACTGTGATCATGAGGAATAATAACAATACCTGTCCTTAATTAAAACACAGTGAAGGAGGACAAAAGAAGCTCTGGCACAGTGCACCCGGAGTCCACCAGGACCTTCAGCAGCCTTAAATAATTTCAGAATTATCATATTTACGAGATGAGTGCACGTGATCACTCTATAATACATCATTACTCAGGTTTGTCTTTGAGCTCCACCTTTTGAGTTGTCCTCTGTTCTCTGAAGAACCAGATGCTTCAGCAAATAAGAAGACCCCAATTTCCTCAATGTCTTATTCCGTGCTGGGATTTTCCAAAATGCCAAAGTCTGTCATGAGAATTCAGAGATTTTAATTTAATATATCCAGATCTGACAGAATAATCTGACCTGTGGTATCCAAACCTTATATTTATATTGCACTGTAAAAAGTAGTTACCAAATGAAGCATATTTTGGGTTACCTAATTTTAACATTTGTCTTACGTTTCCATATTTCAAAACACACATTATTTTGAGCTGTTAAAAAAACAACCTCAAACTATAATAAATACGATAATCTGAATACGCATTCACATTAGATGGATTTTCTTTCTTTGCCAGTTTCTTTCTTTACCAGTGTCAAAAGTGTTATTTCAAAAGTGAATAAATTAGGGGATATATTAATAATTGATGGGGAAAGGATAAGAGAGTCATTTCTGACTACTGTTGTGCCAAATTACTCAAATGCCATTATTCAGGCACCAAAACACACATTTGTGTCAAATGTCAAGATCTGAGGTGAAAAAATTGAACCAATTCATTCTTCCATTAAAATAATTATTAATCAAGGTGTACATCACAGAAAGTCAAATCTTCGTGAAAACCATTAGAGGTGCCCGAGTTATCAGCCTAAATGTGTTTATCATTTCAGCTTAGAAATGAACAAGATTTAATTAACCTTTAACACGTACAGCATGATAGAAAATCAGTGGATTAGTCATGTTCAACACCAGGCACATTTTATTTGTTGTTGTTTTTTTGCAACTAGGAAAAAATAAATATATAAAAAATTCAATTATTATACTATATTATATAATATATATTATATACACAAAGCCATGCATTGTGTGAAAAATGCACAATGCAAAGAACAAGATTGTTGTTAAAAAAAAAGATTATTTGGTGATTTAATTCAAGTAAAACATGGCAATAAAACTCAGGTTTAAAAGTAACCAGTCTTGTGTGAAACCAGCTCTAGTTAATTTTTTTTTTAATAATGTAATATTAGAATGGCCTAAACTAATGCAGAATTAATTTCAACTAGTCCTTGTCCTGAAACAAAATATAAAGTCCCACAATATTCCAGATCAAAGATATAGTAATGCATTATTTAACTATATGAATTGCTTACACAATTGTATTCCATGGTTCAGTTTTTAGAGAGCTTCTCTTTGCAAACAAGTAACAATTTCACATAATTGCGACTGAAAAAGTATATTGATTTTGCACAAATTGCAAAAATCTTGTCTGGCCAGTATCATTCAATTTTTCCACAACTCACATACACGCCATCTGAAGGTTGTTAGGACACTTTTGTTAGACATTGTGGCAAATATCAACAACCTTATTGAACTGCAGATTTCACACAATCACATATGGATCAAGTTCTAAAAGACATTACAATATGTCATGAAAATTGAGTCTGCTAGGTAAATACATGCAGTGCTAAAGTGATTTGGTGCCAATCATATAGGATACATAGAAAAAATATCTAAGAAAAGAAAGTAATAGCTAGCATAAAAATTGGTCTGATAATTGACTAAACCACTTCAGCGAACACTACGTGAGTGTTTGTGTGTGTGTGTGTGTGTGTGTGTGTGCGTGTGTGCGTGCGTGCGTGCGTGCGTGCGTGTGTGTATGTGTTGAAGGATGGAGCCAGCAGGGACAGGAGTGTGTGTTGAAGGATGAAGCCAGCAGGGACAGGATTATAGCTATAATTCAGCCTGAAATTATTGTGTGTCATTAGAGAGGTATTGACCCCTATGGTGAGAAATAATGCAATGTTAATAATTAAGGAGAGGAAAGGGATTTATCTCAGGCCAGCCATTACCCTGCAATAGTATTACTTACTTACTTCCTGAGAAACGGGGCGTTGATCAAAGCAGAGCTTATCAATATGGAAATCTCAGTACTTACTGCTTCAGTACCATGATCAGAATTCACATCCAAAACCTCCTGAAATGCTAAATATTTGTGAGCCAGTTATGTATTATAGACTGGCTCTGGCTGTGAGGTGCTGGCAGAAAACCCTCTGTCAATGTCAGCGAATTCCAAATGACACTTTTAGCCCCTGAAGGGCACAGCTGGAAAGAAACAGTTTTCGAGGGGCTGTTCCAAATGAAAGTGAGGAATGCAATCCCTTCACTAAGGGTTCCTCAGAAGGTCAAGTATGTCATTTCTGCCCCATTAGCAACAACACATGAAAATGCAACAAATAAAGGTCATTTTTACATGATATTCTAAAACATTTATTTACTAAAACAATTTTAACAGCTATTAAATGTAAAAATGTTGTGCTGCATTTTTTTAGCATATCGTTATATGATTGGACTGCCATGACATGAGCAAGGACATTTTTGGTCAAAACTGGATTAGACATAAACAATGAAGGCATCCACCAGTGTAGCAGTCGTGAATACAACATACTAATGTTTGAAACATTTATAACTGCATACTGCTTTCTGCTTTAAATAGTTTTTTTTATATAGTTACACTAGTGTTCAAAAGTTTGAGGTCAGTATGAACATTTTATGTTTTCATTTCCAACTTTTATCCAGCAAGGACACATTAAATTACTCAAATGTGACATTAAAGACTCACATTGTTAGAAAACAATTATATTTCAAAATGGTGTTTATTGAACTACAGAACCATGAAAAAATGTATTACTGTTAGTGTTTCCACAAAAATATTAAACCGTTTTCAATATGGATAATAAAAAGAAATGTTTCTTGAGCAGCAAATCAGCTTAGAATGATATCTGAAGGATCATGTGACACTGAATACTGGAGTAATGATGCTGAAAATTCAGCTTTACTGTCACAGGAATAAATTAAAATTTTAAAATGAATTAAAATAGAAAAAATTTACTTCAAATTTTAATAATATTCACTGATATTACTGTTTTTAATGTATATTTTATCAAATAAATGCAGCCCATGTTGAGCATAAGAGATTTCTTCCAAAAACATAAAAAATCTTACAAACTTCAAATATTAGAATAGTGGTGTAAGTGCAGATTTCCTAAATAAATAATAATGAAATGCACTTATTGAACAACATTTCTTAAACTTCAGGTTCTTAGTCAGCGATTCATATCTCTTCAGTGGATTGGTCTAAAGTTCCAGTCTCTTTCTGCAGGAAAGGCCAAATAGATTGACTCAAGCCTCCAGCAATGGCATCTGCATTGTCTACACAAGGACACTGTGTCATTAACCCCCCAAATCATGCTCTCATTTTAGACATGCAATCCCATCATGCCAATCCTCTGTCACTAGTGCTAAAGCGCCAGCTGGCTGCAGCCCAGCAGTGTGAACCCTTTACACCATATTAACCACAGCTAATGAAGCCACAACTGATGCTAATAAGCAATACGGCGACCTCATTAACATTAGGCTGTGTATGTCAATACATAAGCAGTGGATAAATGCAGAAGTTTGGTGAAAAGTCCATATTTGATAAATGGCTACAGATGTTGCGGGGTAAAAATGATCAGATTCAAGAAGTAAAGGTGGGGGATTAGATTAAAAAAGGGTAAATATGAATCTGGGCCATTGAATTATAAGATTTTGAAGAAACTGCAAGAACATTTCTGCAAATGAAGTTTAAAAAGCAAGTCACAATTATGAGAAATGTTGAGAATGCAGTTTTGGTGCTTTTTAATGCTTTCAGTAGACAGGTCACTTGGTTTTGGAACAGAGCTTGTGTATCGACATCACTGTAACAACATCAGCTAAATCATAAAATCAAGTTACGATTTGGTTCTTCAGCTCATAAAATTCAAGTATATACACTAACTGTCAATTAAACTTGAAACCAAAATGTAAATGTATGTGCTCAAATGAAGTTCTCATCTGTCCTTGAATATCTCTGGCATTGAAAGATATGCAAGAGAGAGTGTGTCTCTTGGCTCTGTCTTCTGTCTAGGCCAAGTGCCAGACCTGTGAAAAGTTAGACACTGGGAGCAGGAGTCAGTACCCAGCATTCCTGCAGTAACAAATGAAAGGCAACGTCAGAATGATTACAATGAATATGACAGACAGAATGAAACAGATTATGTTGAAGAGTCCAAGATCTTGGCAACATGTGCTGGCAGTGTTATGAGGGGAAGTGTAAGACATTTGTTGTGTTTCCCAAATGCCTCCAGTTTATGAGGGAACTGCAGGGGGTTTCGGAGGTTGTGATACTGTAGAAACATTGATGCTTAAATAAATAAATTTACCAAATCATTAATTCGTTCATTCATTCATACATACATACATAACATAACATAATATAACATAAAAATAAAGGCCCTGGTGGAAGATCTACAATAATATGATTAAAAATTATTCACTTATTATTATTTATGTATTATATTAATATTTTATTATTCAATATTAAAATATTTATATGTTGCTTAAAAAAATATTTTTGTCAGAATGCATGACTACATACAAATCTGGGTGTACATTAACATATCTAATGTTGGTTAATGATTACATGAAGGGTAAACAAATAAAACATTTTATCCTTTTTAGTGTTTTATTTTTATAATTTTAATTTTACAATGAATTACTTAATTAATTATTTAATTAAATATTAGTGGTTCATCGACTCACAAAGCCACTGCATGGAGAAATGCACTGGGGAACCCCACTTTGGTAAACCCTGAGATCACCTGATCGTAAATTCACAGTATGCAATAAAGGGTAACCTGAAGTCAGGTTGGTACACTAACAAGCTTTTGATTTTACTTATAGCAACTGTAAAAAAAAGTATTCAGCTATATATCCATGATCAATGTGATCAATGTGTGTATTGCTTAAAAAAGCATCATGAACAAGTTAAAAGCATTCAGAGCCAAAGCTAAGTTCTCCCAAACAGACATATCTAAAAGCTATCTCAGTGCTTCTACCTGTTTAGGTTGAGAACACGGGAGGAGATCGGCTCTACACGTAGGCTATAATATCTAGTGAATGTGTTAGGTGTCGTCCAGCCCGCAGCTCTACAGATATCTGTTAGTGAGGAGCCACGTGCCAGCGCCCAGGAGGATGCAACGCCTCTCGTGGAGTAAGCATGCAACCTGAGCGGGCAGGGCACGCCTTGTGCTTGGTAAGCCAAGGCGATGGCATCCACTATCCAGTGGGCCATCCTCTGCTTGGAGACAGCCTTTCCCTTCTGCTGGTCTCCACAACAGACAAAGAGCTGGTCTGAGGTCCTAAGACTTTGAGTTCTGTCCACATACAGACACAGAGCGCGAACAAGACAGAGCAAAGCCAGGGCTGGGTCTGCCTCCTCCAGGGGCAGCGCTTGCAGGTTCACCACCTGGTCCCTGAAGGGAGTGGTAGGAACCTTGGGCACATAGCCAGGCCGGGCTCTCAGTCGGGAGTGTAGACCACCTTGTCGGTTGATGTACGCAACAGTCGCAGTGTTGTCCATAAGGACCAGAACATCCCTGCCCTGTAGATGCCTTTTTAAGCGGCTCAGAGCGAGACGTACTGCTAGCAACTCGAGGCAGTTGACAAGCATCGAAACACTCGGCTCCAAAGCAAAAAGCTGAAGTGCAATCGCACCTTCTGCTCATTATATACCCGCTCTGCGTGGCTGAACAGCTGATACAAATGATTGTGCGCCAATGTGCATTGGCTCGTTTAGTTTCATTCGAAGTGGATTGGCCTCTCTAGCGAGATTCTCATTGTTGTACGCCGAGAGAGACCGACTGATAGGGAACTATACAGGTGCCTATTTGTTTACATTCTCCATAGTTGAAGGAACTGGATCATAGATAAGACAAGCTATTAAGCCAGTATGTTAATAATTTAGTCCTTTCTGTCAGATACATATAGTGCTGAAGCAACATTAACAATAAAAAAGTTCAGATTAAAGGTATCTTTAAATGCATAGCTCTGCCTGCCCTGCATGTGCTAGAGACAAGAGTTAGCCTATACTTCAAACTGTGTTGAAGAATGTAGGCCATTATTTCAAAACAATCTAACTTACAATTCTGCGGTGGGCTAGGGAGGGGGAAGATCCCATAAACTCACACTGGAGAAAGTGCAGGACAGGCTCATGGGTGGGGGTGGGGGTTTGGGGGCAAAAGGGAGCATTGATATCATTTGCCCATTGATATTATTTGTCTCATCATTGCTGGAACGCAATTGGCCAGTTTATGTGTCCTGGCACCAACTCTGGATTTCAGAGTTTTCTCGACAACTTTTTGACTTGCAACAGTAAGCAACCACCCAGCATTCCCCCACAATTCATTCAAAACACCTTAGCAATCATAGCGCACATCTTGGTAACCACCCACGATACCTTAGCATCATTGCAGTGAGTTTCTGCCCACATTTTCTTTAGAAAATGCAAAACCATTATTGTAAAACATTTTCTTTAGAAAATGTAATACCGCACACGTGAGAACAATTTTGCGAGACTGACAAGACAATTTTTACCCTAAGCACATAGTTCTCTAAATTCTTGATTGATGAGATTTTAATAATGTAGGTTTGGCATTAAAACCCGCACCCGGGTGAAGTGTTCTGCACTTTATGAGCAGAGAAGAAATCATTTTCAAATTTGTTAGCATTCATATCATAATGATCCAATAAATTCCATGTAAATGAATCATCTGTTATTTACTATAAATTGTGCTCCTGTCTCTCCAGATACACATCAAACATTGTGCTACGTTCAGCACAGCTGACTACGCTATGTAATTAACAATTCAAAACATCAGCCAAGCCAGATTGTTCATGACAGTCAAGTTCAGGATGAATTGATCTTTCCAGAGTTGCCTAGAACATGCAAATGTTTAAACAATCAATCTGACATTTCTTGCCTTTTCAACTCCCTGCATCCAGGGCCCAAAAAGAACTTTGGACAGGTGAACTGAGTAAATTTCAGGGCCATAAATCTTTAGTAGACTGTTTGATTTGACGCTCACGTCACTAATATTAGAGAGGGCCAGACTATCATTCTTTATCCATGTAAAATTTCAGCCAGTCAGAAAGTAACTCACCATATCTGTTTTTAATCATATTTTACTGTCGGTGAGTGTTAAGTTTGAAGCAAACTCACAATTTGCATTTCTTAACTATGAACTAATGGTACACCGTTTCAAAAGTTTGGGGTGATTAAGATTGCCTTATTCTGTTTTGAAATAAACGTATTGTATCTATTCATCAAGGACGCATTGAATTGTTCCAAAGTGACAGTATTGACATTTATAATGTTAGAAAAGATTTCTATTTCAAATAAATGCTGTTCATCTGAACCTTCTGTTCATTAAAGAATCCTAAAAAAACATTATCACGGACAGTTTCCACAAAAATATGAACTGTTTTCAACATTGATAATACGGTAATAAGGAATGTTTCTTGAGCCGCAAATCAGCTTATTAGAATGATTTCTGAAGGATCATGTGACACTGAAGACTGGAGTAATGATGCTAAAAATTCAGCTTTGCATCGCAGCAATAAATTACACATTCAAACAGTATATATGATAATAGAAAACCGTTATTTCAAATTGCAATAATATTTCACAATATTAATATTTAACTGTATTTTTGATCAAATAAATGCAGCCTTGGTGAGAATAAGAGAATTCTTTCAAAAATAGTTTTTAAAATATCCCAAACTTTTGAATGGTAGTGTATGTATTTTGTGTGTATGTATCAGTACCGAGACATTCTGTCACATCATTAAATTGTATCTTGATAACACATTCCCTCTTAATCGCATAGAGTTTGCTTTTGCACGTTAGCATCAATCTACATTCGTTTTATTATTTTTTTTAATTTCATGTTATTTTAAAGTGCTCTGTAACACCCTTGACCTTCTATTCCACTATTTTTCTTAACCTGAAGACATCCCACCACCTCTTCAGGTGCACAGGTTTTGTGGGCAGAACTTGCAGAAAAAGCACTGTTGCTCACTTCCAAAGTCCACCGGAGAAAGTTCTATTTTCCACATAAATTTGGGATGCACTAAATCTTGTCTCACATGCTATTTAGAAAGGCAGCAACAGTGTCATGCCAGTGGGTGTTTTCGTTAACTCGTCAGTAACTGCTTTAGAGGGCTATCATGGTATAGAACAGCAATTTACTCACCTTTACCCCAGCGCTCTCAGGTTAATAACAGTGGGACCAATCCGATCTTACAGGTGCTATATTTCACCACACACACACAACCAACAGCGTCTATCTGTGTGCAGCCGTTAGCTAGAGATAATACGCCTTTACATCCCTTACCAAACCCTGAATGCTTCACTCTCTTAGGACTGTCTGATGGATTGTCTCAGGTCTGGCAGAGGCAGATAGCTAGACGCACAGGTTCTTATCAGGCCTAAGCCAGGGGGATATTAATCAAGGCATCACTCAGTTTCAGGTAGGGTACGGGTCTTAGTTAGCATTTAAATATAAAACCTGCACTCTAAATCGAGAGCATACTCTACAGAAGTTACAAAATTCCTCATAAATGGGGGATAAAGTAGTTCTAAGATGATTGTAGGAACAATCTAGAACATCCCCAGTTACAAATCTGGAATCCAGACTGTTTGTTTGTTATTCAGAGGTTAAACAAAGATGAGCACGTATGCACTACAACTTTCTGGATGTTTCTCAATGGAAACCAGTGCAAAAAAAACCAACTCAAGATATTAAGAGGTAAATACACACCACTGGATACATTTGGCTTTTACACAAGTCACCTTCATTTATATAGCACTTTTAACAATAAAGATTGTTTCAAAGCAGCTTTACAGTGATAATAGGAAATTAAAGTAACAGAGATTGTTTGGGCTTTACAGCAGCTCTAGAATAAAGTTACTGTACAGCTAAAGTTAGTTTTGATTGATTCACTTCCGTCGCAGGGGCCGCTAACACGACACCGTTCTAACAGAAAACCCTTAATGCGATCCGGCCACTAATTTTTTATTTAAAAAAATTATAATACAGAATTTTTTATCGCTTCCGCGTAGCCACGTGAACCGGAATTATCCCGACAACATTTTATCTGTACGAAGGTAAAGGGAAGGGAAGGAGGCCTTCTCAGTGGAGAGACTAGTTGACACTTCAGGACTGCGTTGTCGGTGTGTCCAGGCGCAGGTCCTTCATCAGATCCAGATCCGGCCTGGATCCGGCGGACTGCGGTAAACCTCGGGATAAACAGAGAGACTAATATTAGCGTAGACGCCATCCTTCTTATGATGTAACAATGACTGTAACAGTCATCCAGTTCCCTTTCAAGGGAACTTCGAGCTGCGTCAAACGCTGCGGGAACGCCCCTGCGTTGTGCGTCATGAAGCACGTATGGAATCAGCCCAATGGAGAGATGAAACGTCATAGGCGGGTGACGTCATCGACCAGGAAACTATAAAGCACCCCAAAAACACAAGCGCATTAGCTTCTGTGCTTTCAGTCGCGCTACATGTGAATCTGTCCCTGTGTGATATTGTCTGTCTTACATACCCTGCACCACACAAACAATTTATCCCTATATATATATATATTGAGAGATTATGGCGGACGAACAGCAGTTTAGAAAGTGTGTTCCTCCCTGCTCGCGTTATTTAACGAGCGGGGATACACATGATCTTTGTGTTGTTTGTTTGGGAGTTCAGCATGCCCAGTTTGCCCTCGAGGGAGCAGACTGTGAGCATTGCGAGCGTTTGCCGTTAAGGACGCTCCGCTCCCGCCGATCGCTCTTTGAGGAGAGCGGTTCGGTGCGCGCTCCCCGCGGTTCGGGTCCCGCTTCTGCCGAGGCAGAGCGGCGGCGCTTATCGTGGGGATCGCAGATGGATCTCACAGCGGGGTTTGAGACGGGCTCTGCCTTATCTCTCCCTTCACCTGTGAGATCCAGTGCCTCAGTCCCGGGTTCGGAAGCACGCGCTGCGGTTTCTTCCGCTCGGGCTGAGGCACCAATGCTGCAGCTATCCAGTTCTGAGGAACTTGATGTTGTTAGTGTTGAGGGAGATGTGGAGGATTCGCCACCCCACACTCCTGAGAGTGATGAGCTTATGGAGGTGTTAACAAGAGCTGTTGAAAAACTTAATATTGAATGGCCAGTGACTAGACAGGAGTCTGTTTCTAAATCAAAGTTGGATGAGAGATTTTTGCCGTCACGTGTGCAGCCTCCACGCCGGTGCCTGCCGTTTTTCCATGATCTCCACGCCGAGGTGTCGAAATCATGGAGAAAACCGGTGTCATATAGAGTGTTTAGTCCCCAGACTTCAACATACGCTAATATTATGGGAGCCAAGGCTCATGGTTATGGTGCTTTGCCTCGTGTGGAAGAGACGCTTGCGAGCCATCTCTCCCCCGAAGCAGCATCATCTTTTAAGGCACCGGCATTACCCACCAAGCCTTTAAGAAACACTTCGGCTTTGGTGGGTAAAGCATATTCGGCAACAGGTCAGGCTGTGTCATGTCTGCATACTATGTCAATCTTGCAGGCATACCAGGCTGATCTGCTAAGGGACATGAGTGAGAGTGAGGAGGTCAGTACTGACGTAGTTCGCGAACTGCGTCAGGCTGCTGATTTATCCCTGCGTGCCACCAGAGAATCGGCCAAATTAATGGGTCGTTCTATGGCAGCTCTGGTGGCCGCAGAAAGACATTTGTGGTTAAATCAGACTAATATTAAAGAGAGAGAAAAAGCTTTTCTTTTAGATGCTCCTCTTTCTCCCATGGGGTTGTTTGGTGATGCTGTGAATTCAGTTATCGATAAATTCCAAGAAGAAAAGAAACAAACTGCAGCTTTTAAAAAGTTTCTTCCCCTTAAAGTTCATGTCCCTGGGGCTGCTGGGTGGGAGCAGCCCCGGCCGTCTTCGAGCTCATCACATAGAGCGCAGCAGAGGCAGAGTGTCGCGTCTCGTGCTCCCCCTGCTGGACAGTGGGCTCAGCCGCGACACTCTCAGCCGAAGCCTTCTCCCAGTAGAACTGATCTGAGGACAGTTATATTGGCTAAGAAGGCTTCGGCTAAGAAGAAGTCCTGACGCCAAGCCGTTCAGGATGCTGAGGGTGGTCCCCACCGAGGCGGAAAGGTGTTCACCTCTTTTTACGGTGCCCATTCCTCCTCGGTGCCCTCAGGGGCTCGTTCTGCCAACCCCGCCTTTATGCCGGGGCACAGACGATCCCAGCGAGCGCTTTCCCGAGGGACGCTCGCTCCCTCTGAGGAGGGTCTCAGAGCGGTCAGACCAGTTGTTCCCTGCCGGTGCGCCGTTACAGGGCGCTGCGTCTGCTGCTCAAGTTACACCAGAGGCCAGTCTCGAGAGGCTGGTACCCTTAGTAGAATTTCTGGCAGAGTGGAAAAGCCTTCCAAAAATATCTCATTGGGTCCTGCAGACAGTAGAAAAGGGTTATGCTATCCAGTTCAGGTGTCGTCCACCAAAATTCAGAGGGGTTCTGCACACAGTGGTGGGCCCCGAGCAGGCTCTGGTATTGGAACAAGAGGTGAAAACGCTCCTTCAAAAAGAGGCTGTAGAACGGGTTCCTCCTCCCAGTTTGGAGTCAGGTTATTACAGCCGATATTTCATCGTTCCAAAGAAGGATGGGGGGTTGCGTCCAATTTTAGACCTGCGCATATTGAATCGCTCGGTAGGGAAGCTAAAATTCAAGATGCTCACTATCAAGCAGATCGTGTCTCAAATCAGGTCCGAGGACTGGTTTGTCACGATAGATCTGAAGGACGCATACTTCCATGTGTCCATCCTTCCACAACACAGGAAGTTCCTGAGGTTCGCCTTCGGGGGCGAGGCGTACCAGTACAGGGTTCTTCCGTTTGGCCTAGCTTTATCTCCCCGCACTTTCACGAAATGCATGGATGCAGCACTAGTGCCTCTGAGGCTTCAGGGCATTCGTATTCTCAATTACATCGACGATTGGTTGATTTTAGCTCAGACCGAGCAGATGGCGGTTCGGCATCGAGATGTCGTCCTCGCTCATATCAGAAAGTTGGGGTTGAGGCTGAACGCAAAGAAAAGTGTATTATCTCCTTCCCAGAAGACCACTTTTCTGGGTGTCGTTTGGGATTCGGTATCGATGCGGGCGCGACTCTCTCCGACCCGCATCGCTTCGATTCTCTCAGCTGTGAAACAAGTGAAGCTAGGCCAGCTACTCACTGTCAAGCAGTTTCAGAGACTGTTGGGTCTGATGGCAGCAGCGTCCAACGTTATACCTTGCGGCCTGTTGTACATGAGACCGCTACAGTGGTGGCTCAGGACCAAGGGATTCCGCCCGAGGGGAAATCCGCTCCGCACGTTCAAAGTCACGCGGCGCTGCCTTCGTGCTCTGGTCATGTGGAGAGAAACTTGGTTCCTATCCAAAGGTCCTGTGCTGGGGGCTCTTTGTCGTCGCATAACGCTAACGACGGATGCTTCCCTCACAGGGTGGGGGGCGGTCATGAGTGGTCGCCCAGCCCAAGGTCTGTGGCAGGATCATCATCTTTCGTGGCACATAAATTGTCTAGAGATGTTGGCTGTGTTTCAGGCTCTGAAACACTTCCTAACAGACCTGAGAGGCCATCATGTGTTAGTTCAATCAGACAACACGTCGGTGGTCTCTTATATAAATCATCAGGGGGGCCTGCGGTCTCGCCGGCTTTACAAGTTGGCCCGTCAGATCCTCCTGTGGTCCCAAGGGAAGCTACTATCTCTGAGAGCAATGTATCTCCCTGGGTATTTGAATGTGGTAGCAGACTCCCTGTCGAGGCAGGGGCCGAGGCCAGGGGAATGGAGACTCCACCCCGAGGTGGTGGATCTCCTTTGGTTGAGTTTCGGTCGCGCCGAGGTGGACCTATTCGCTTCCAAGGAGACCACTCATTGTCATCGGTGGTTCTCCATCACTCTTCCAGCCCCCCTGGGGTTGGATGCTATGGTGCAGCCGTGGCCGAGGTCACGTCTGTACGCCTTTCCCCCGATTGCTCTGTTACCAGGAGTTCTGGAGAGGGTCCGCCGGGACGGGGTCAGTCTACTACTAGTAGCCCCGTTCTGGCCGGCCCGAGTATGGTTTGCGGACCTGATTTCTCTCCTGGACGGTTCTCCTTTGGAGCTCCCGGTCAGGAGGGATCTACTCTCCCAGGCGGGGGGCACGATACTTCACCCCCGCCCAGAATTGTGGAAACTGTGGGCTTGGCCTCTGAGGGGGCCCAGCTCATAGACTCCGGTCTCTCAACCGAGGTTGTTGAGACCATTCTTAACTCCAGAGCTCCATCCACGAGGAAGCTTTATGCCTTGAAGTGGAAACTTTTCACTTCTTGGTGTGGAGAACACCTGCAGGACCCAGTTAACTGCCCAGTGGGTGCAGTGCTGGAATTCCTGCAGGAGCGCTTCTCCACAGGGTTATCCCCCTCCACACTAAAGGTGTATGTGGCGGCACTAGCTGCTTACCACGTCCCTTTCAGTGGAGTTTCTCTTGGGAGACACCCGCTTATAACTCGTTTCCTCCGTGGCACTTTGAGGCTGAGGCCAGCAGTTCGTACGAGGGTGCCGACTTGGGATCTGGCCATTGTATTAGAAGGTCTTTCCCTAGCTCCTTTTGAACCTATCGAAGAAGTTCCCGAGAAGTTTCTCACTTTTAAGACTATCTTTTTGCTTGCTATCTCTTCACTAAAAAGAATCGGAGATTTGCAGGCTCTGTCGGTTTCACCCTCGTGCCTGGAATTTGCACCTGGCATGGTTAAAGCTTTTCTGCATCCTAGACCAGGTTACGTTCCTAAGGTTCCTACTAATATTGTTAGACCTACGGTTCTGCAGGCTTTCTGTCCTCCTCCATTTATGTCATCGGACCAGGAGAAACTTAATTCACTCTGCCCTGTTAGGGCATTAGACGCTTATGTCCACAGAGCTGCCCTGTGGAGGAAATCAGAACAACTTTTTGTATGTTTCGGGCCACCCAGGAAAGGGTGTCCGGCGTCTAAACAGAGAATGAGCAAGTGGGTGGTTGAGGCTATCTCACTTGCTTATGAGTCGGCTGGCCACCCTTCACCTTTGGTTGTCCGAGCTCACTCTACCAGGAGTATGGCTGCTTCTAAAGCTCTTTTGTCGGGGGTTTCCCTGAGTGATGTTTGTGATGCGGCTGGATGGTCTTCACCGCATACTTTTATTAAGTTCTATGACCTAGACTTAAGCTCTACCCCTGGGGCACAGGTGCTCTCGTCCTCTGTGCGCTAGTCTCACATGACGGTCATTTGGTCCTATGGCGACGTGGGTATTCGCGTTCCCGCAGCGTTTGACGCAGCTCGAAGTTCCCTTGAAAGGGAACGTCTCGGTTACGTATGTAACCCTAGTTCCCTGATAGGGAACGAGACGCTGCGTCGCTCCGCCATACTCCCGGCACTCCCGTTAGCGCTTCCTTCAAGCCTATCAGAAGCTAATGCGCTTGTGTTTTTGGGGTGCTTTATAGTTTCCTGGTCGATGACGTCACCCGCCTATGACGTTTCATCTCTCCATTGGGCTGATTCCATACGTGCTTCATGACGCACAACGCAGGGGCGTTCCCGCAGCGTTTGACGCAGCGTCTCGTTCCCTATCAGGGAACTAGGGTTACATACGTAACCGAGACGTTTTTCATATCAGCTAAGCATTCCGTTAATTTTGTGAATTGGTAGGTTTCGTCAGGGCGTGAAGAAATACACACATATTGTGCTTTGTTTACATATCAGAAATTCACTCAAAGATAGTTTACTCAAAACGTACAAGTTTTTCATAATTTACTCGCATTTTAAACCCATTTGAAGCCTTTTCAACAGAAGAGAAGTTGCAAAATATTTGAGCTACTCTTTTCAATACAGTTATAATGGAGTTAAAAGGATTCTCGAGAAAAAAAAAATGTTGCAAGACTTGATTTTGTCCACTGGGAATTGATTGAATGGATTATCTCATGTGAGTGACAGGTTGCCCCGCCCTCACACCAGAAAACATGTCATCAGAAAAGAGAAGAGATTTCGTTGAAAGGAGGAGAAGTTATTTCGATTTAAAAGAGCACATTTAAAAAATAAAAAAAATATGTGCACAGATAAACACTGCAATATTCCATACAAATAAGAATTCTCAATTTTAAATCAATAAAGTTTATGTCACAAGCCAGATGTGACATCTTGTGGTATGAGGACTATAGCAGGCTGAAGACTTGCATTTCAGTCTGTTATTTACACAAAGCTGTCGGTTTAAAGACTTAGGAAGATTCTGACTACAGCACACAAGTCGTATGCCTCTATGGGGTTTTTTTGTCCATTTTGGAATTGAACCGTATGAATCACCCTACATTTTCATTGTCTGAAAACCAACGCTCCTGTAAAACACTATTTAGTCATAGTTATGAAGCTACATTCCTCCACAAAGACACTACAGCCTTACTCACACACACCATCTCCTCTCTTTTAAATTCATATCCACAGAAAAACTCAAAATAAACCCACACTACTGCATAAACTTCACCCAGCTCTCATTTTTCACACATGTCCCTTCTCCATGTTCACTGGCTCTATAAACATTTTCTCTGTGGGGTCTATTTGACAAACCGCATCCGTCAGCCGCCACCTCACTCTAAGATATCTGTTCTTTATTAAACCTGTTTCTTTCATGTCAATATCAGTGATTAGATTGCGCCACAGGAGCGACTTTTTCACTTTTTTTCCCTGCATTAGTATGAAAATTGCTGCTGAGCCGAAGCAGCTGGGGGTTCCTTCTACCTGTGTATTTCGGCCCCCTGGCAGAAGACTCATTTATTCCGTCTGTTTTTCTCATGGATGGCTGAGAGGGGTACAAACGTCACAGATAAACACCGGCGCAGCAGGCGTAGTGTTGTGTCTGTACGTGGGCGCAGATGGAACAGCCTGGAAAGACACTCTTAATACATAGAACTGCAGACATACTGCTCAAAGGCAGCATGTTATGTTGGTAAATTATTATACTATAGTATTTTTCAAATATTTAGAAATATTAAAATCAACGGTTGGGGGAAAAAAAGTTTGAATTTTTTTTTTAAACTGTGCTGTCAAACAAGATTTTTTTAAATTATTCAATATTCACAAAAAAACATAAATAAACAATGCTACAAAGTGTCTTAAGATAATAAATACATTTTTATCTGGTCTAATCATGGTATCACCATTGTACCATAGCCAAAAACACACATTGTATATTCTATACCTGTGGAATATTTAATATGGAAATAATTTAGTACCATGATGTACTGTATATCAACACCATGTTTTTTGACATACTACCCTGGTAATACCATGTTATTCTTTAAACTACAGTGGATTGAATATTGTGGTTATGTAAATGTGTCAGGATTCTGTCCTCTATCCTTGTTTTATTCTAGTCTTGAGGCAGGATCATAACAGACTCATGTTTTGGGTGCGAACACATGGACTGTTGTTTGGGCTGCGTCTTTGCGTTGTCTTGTGTCTTTACCATGCCCCCTTGTTCTCCTCCTTCAGTCATTATTGTTTGATCAGTGTCACCTGTGCCCTTGTGATTATCTCCCTTATATAATCTCCTTACTGTCTGCGCTTGGGTTCGTACCTGAAAACCGTGACAATATGTATGTTAATCATTTAATTCCATGGTATATATCAAGACCATGTTTATTCTCTACTGTGGCAGTACTATGGTACAGCAAAGAAAATGTATGCACTATGGTATTTACATGGTACACCCATAACCGTGATACTTCAACACCATGATATAAGTATAAAAACACAGTAGTAGCCTACCATGTTTTCTTGGACATGTAATGGTAATATCTTTTCATTTATCTGACTACCATAAAAATGCCATTGTGTATGAACATGGGAATCATTTAATACCATAGTATACAATAAAGTACTGTAGCAGTACTATGAGACAGCAATGCTAATGCTGTTATTTTGGTATTAAAATCTATGTAGTATAGTATTTATTTGCATGGCACTCCAAGGTAGTTCCAAGAACACCATGATAAAGGTCTAAAAAACACATGTTTTTTATTTATTTATTGAACACATTGGAGTACCATGAAAATGCCACATTGTATGAATACGGGAATCTCATAATAAGGCTCATATATGAAAATATCCTTCCTGGTACACAGATTGTGACTTTTACACTTTAATAGTTTAAATGTAATCCTGAAATACATGTATGTGCTCCTGCATGGGAACAATCTTTTAATGACCAATGAATGGCTCACCAATTTCATTGCTATGGAGATGGAATTAATAATTGATAACAGAAACTGTTGGTGTTCCTCAAGGATTAATGTTCGTCATGATAGAGAGGCAAAGGATGTTTGGATGAAAGGAGAGAATGAGGGGATGGAATCAGGTGGGATTCAAAGCAGATAAACGCCCACTCTCTCCTGCTTTTCATGTGAAAGATAAACAACCTATGTAAATGCTCCAAGGACACAGATGAATCCCTGAGTTGATCGCCTTGCATTTATTTTATTCAAATAGCAAAGAAAGACGGCTTTAGCCAACTCCTTAGCTTTATTAGCCTTCACTGACAAATGAAGGACAGAAATTCATGTTTCCCTTGGCAAACTTCCAGTAGAAAATGTTCAAAAAGTCCATTTATCTGGGGTATGTGGGTCTAATCAAAACGTTTTCCCATTTTATGGCACACGCCACATATTTTTAATTCTCAAGGGAAGTGAGAACGGCTATCCACTTCGATGTTACAGCCTAATTAAATTATCAGATTCGTTTTAATTGATCCGGTGGTTTAAAGTGGTCTCATGGTTTTAAGCAGATGTTAATTTGTGATCGCTCATAAAACGGACTGACAAAAAGTCAATCAGAGCCAGTCTGAAACATTCACAGATCAAAATGCAGGCAAACCAAAAGGACAAAAGAGGAAGAAAAAGAGCAAGGACATCAAATATGAGGATATGCAGCAAATGTAGACGCGCAACTTGCATTTATTGTTTCACATATACAGTCTATAGATGATAACAGTTTAGATAGATGACGACTCAGAATTGCCACCTCAGATATCTGCAATACATATTAAACTATTAAAAACCCATACCAGATAATACAGCCGCATTATGACATTTTCACACTATGTTTCTACAGCAGAGGACTGGTTTATTAGATAAAGAAATCATACAAGCCCTGTGGAACAAAAAAAAAACTCTTAATGTGGTCAATAATCTGAGGATAGAGGGCAGATACTGTAGGTAGTTTGGAACAAATCAAGATACAGAAACTGTGATGGTTTAGTTATCTCTAATAATCTTTACTATTGTTCATATGTCTTATAATTTGTATTCCAGCACTGTAACCAAACCTTAAAGACTTTAAGACACAATTTTGCCTTTTTGACGTATTTCTTAATGGCATATTGAAGGAAATATTCTTTTCTTTAAATGGGGGTTGAATTCTGTGATTATTTGCCCACCCTGATGTTGTTCCTAACCCGTATGCTGTTATTTTTTTAAATGTAAGGCAAAAGGATTAGCTCCAATGTACAAAAAAGGGTAACACTAAAGTTTCATTAGTCAACATTAGTTAACTACTTTATTTAACATGAACTAAGAATTAACAATAATTCTAGAGCATTTATTAATCTTTATGTTAATTTCAATACTAATAAATTATTCTAATTAAAAGTTATATTTGTTAACATTAGTATGCACTGTGAACTAGCAAGAATGACTGTATTTTACCCAAAAGATAAACTAACATTAACAAATGTACTGCTCATTGTTAGTACATTCATGTTAGTTAATACATAATGTTAACAAATGAAACCTTATTGTAAAGTGTAACTATTGTAAAGATTGTCAGTGCTTATTGATCTATATGTTGGTTATTTTTACAAGATAAATGTATTATATAATGTCCTATAGACTATTTGCACATTCAGTGGAAAAAGTAGACAGGTCTGGAACAACATGAGGTTAAGTAAATAATGACAAAAACTATAACTGTAAAGAGACATTTTAAATGCGCATATCTCATAAAGGTTTATTTTCTCAAAGTTAAAGCTAACATGAATGGGCTAAAAGCCACAAAACTCTGATTTCATGGGCTCCTGAAGCTGGAATCTCTTTTGCTCTTGTTTGGCTCCTCTAAAAAAAAAGTCAAACTAAACAATATGGCATATTATGGCATTATACTGTAAAGTCCACAACTTAACTGTGTCAGTATTCACAGCATAACACAATAATACTAGTCATCCCCCCTAAAGGGGCTTTATATTCTCAGTTAAAGGCGATTTGCTGCCTGTGAATATGAATTATTGCATAGCACAGCATGATCAGTTTGAAAATGTCCCACTGATATGTACCTGGCAGACATTTTCATCTGCTGAAATGAAGGACAGAAGCAACCAACAATTACTCATTGTATGTGGCAACCTGACTCATGAACGGCATCTAAATGAGCTTGTTGTAAGGCCTGTCATTCATTTAAAATGACTTTCAAATTTGTTTTGTCAAATTGGTTGAGAAAAGTAAAGGTTGTATAAGATTGCAAGCGGGACTACTAGTTTCTGTAAGGGTCAGCAAGACACACTCATAGAGAGCAAAAAAAACAACAAAAATAATTCGCAATATTTAAAATATAAAAGGCAATATTCCAGATGTTTACATAAATGTTCAATTTGATCATTTATTTTGTGCCATTTATATCCTTTATCTGAAATGTGCAAATTCATTTAATTGTACTATAAAGAAAACAACAACTTTTATTATGCTAATAAAAAATATGCATAAAGCCTGATCATAACTAAAGAACTTTCAATCTACATCCACCAAACTCGGCACAGTCCTTCAACCTGTTCTGACTCAGATGGCAATATCTTTCTTTATCTGAATCAGTTTCTAGCTGGCAAGCAAAAATTCTCCAAAACTCATAGATTTCTATTCATATTTATGACTGCAGTCTCTCCTATATCTATCAACTACTTAAAAAGAACTTAGCAACAACAAAGTATATTTTCGTCTTGATAAACTTCACTTTTCTAACTCTAATTTAAAGGGTAACTCAACCCCTGGTCAGAGCCTGACTCCAACCCCTGGCAATATTTGGAAAATGCTGGAAAAGTGGGCAGGGCGCAGAAGAGGGGGGGGCGAGCACCTAAGACCCGTGTCTCTCTGTAGGTAAGGGCGTGGGGAGCTGGTTCCTGCTTACCAGCTGACACATTGAGGGCGTGTCACACATTGAGGGCGGCGTGTGTGTTTATGTCGAATTGCCCCAATGCAGTTTGTGTTTCTCGCTCGTTCTCGCTTCTCACGAGACTTCCTATTTCCAACTTACCGGGACGTTAATCCTCATGTTGCAAGGTTGGTTTTCCGCCTGGGAACGCTGGGGGGAGCGGGGAAAGTCACCATTCTCACCAGAACGGGTTAATAAACCATCCAAATGATTACTAAACGGTTTTATTAAGTTGAAATAGTTGCCGAATGCCCCTTTAATAAAGCCCCAGTCCTACAGATCATTAACTAAAAAAAGTTGTTTTAGGGTTTAGTTACCCTTTAAAAAGAAGGAAGAGTAAATTATGCTTTTTAACCAAAGTGCTTGGCCATGTATAACTCATGATCTGCAGCATATGTCAGAATGGTCAAAACTTAGCAAGTAAGCCAAGAAACTTGGCAAGTTTTAGTACATTCATTTTTATGTCAAATTTGAGGTTACGGTATGCTGACTTCTGCATCTTCTAAATCGTTTAAAATATAATTTAGGTTTGGTTTTAGAATCAGACCAATATGACAAAAATGTCATGTTACTTTTAAAAAGATAAATTGGTAGATACTTGACAGTCAGATTACCTTGAGACTTAATGATAAGCATACAGCACCATGGGGAAAAATGTGATAATTTTTTGGCCTTGGTTCATTAAGTCTTTAAACAGACTATATCCAAAAATAGTCATTCTGAGACACTTTAGTTTGATTGAACTGCCTCATATTGCGGCACACAATCTGCCATCCATCAACAGATTGAAGGCTGAAGGGTGTTTTTAATTTCGTTTTAGTTTTAAGTTCATCCACAGTGGTAAATGGAGAGAGAGAGTGAGATATTCTGAATCAGAGACGAAGCTAATCCCTTTAACCACACGGTACATGTCAGTGTTTTTCAATCTCATCAGAAATGTCACCCGCTGAAGTGACAAGGGAGGAAAGATTGAAATGTCATGCATGATTTATGGACCCTTTTCATGTAACTGTTTATATGACAGTGTCGTTTTATCTGTGAATTCAGCTCGACTGATTTGCCTCCCACTAAGAAGTAAACGAGTGACGATTCTGACAGGAGACTTGTGGCCTGCCTGTATAAACACAAAAGTGCCCGAATTGGCTGTTTGATGGCAAAGTTCTTGCGAAACATATTATGTCTATAGTTGCGCTCACGCCATGTCATAATTACCGTAATTGCGAGATTTCAACTTCATAGAGCTTTATTTATTTACAGTTATTTACAACATGTAAGCTGGGAATTTTCTGAGAGTTCCTACTTGTACCAACTAACTGCTGCAGATTAGTTTAGGCGTTGATAGTGTTGCTATAAAAACGCATAATTCCCAGTCCGAGGACGTAAACAGCTATGAACAGAATGTCATGTGCTGTCATCTGGAAATTATGGTAATTACGACATGAGGTAAACGCTTCATGTCAACAAATAAAATTAGATAAATAACAGCTTTCTCCTAAACGCCTTTTCTAATCTACCAGTGGTTACCAAACAGAGTTGCTGCGTCCCAATTCATCGACTTATACTACACCTAAAAGTGTGTACACTTTTTGTAAAGAAAAAGTACATACTTTTAAGTGTGTAGCAGAAGAGTAGACAAGCTTTGGGACATACTATCACGTCATAAAATTGTGACTTCAACGGTTGCTCTCTGTTGCTTAGTTACACGCATCCATGTCACCATAAACCGGCATGTCAATCATCTTGTCACAGTTAAAATCCTCCACATTATATTGAATTTAATTTCCTACCGTATTGGAGAGAAAAGAAGTTGCATGTTAAACTGCCAGTCGCGGGTCTTTCATGTGGAGACTCTCCTCATAATACATAACAATGCAAGTTAATGGCCAAACGGATCTTTATAAAAGTTACATACTCTGTTCAACATACTATGCTTTGGGACACACTTATTTTAATCTCACATACTATTTAGGATGGATAATATGGACATTGGGACGCAGGGAGTGTCTCGCCACCAAACTCCATTTCTGCTGTACACGTCAAAAAAAGTAAAGTGACTTTGCCTTAAGTCATGTGACTGAATAATTTGTTCAAAGATGGAAATAAAACATGTTGCTCTCCATACACTTCTGAAATGCAAATTAGTGCCAATTTCCATGCAAGTGACAATTTTGGTCTCTCAAGGACGTAGGCTAGAAACAATGCCTTATTTGCTAACTGTTTTTGCAATATTGCAATTTTCTCATAAATTAAACAAAATTCAGATGAAAAAAAATCTAATATCTACCTAACTTGTGCCATTCACATAATGTATCTGTACTACACAAGTCTTCCACTCTGTAAAAATGGTGTAAAATAAAAACCTTTATATTTATTAACAATATAAATGTAATATATTAACTTCATTTGTGCAGGGGAAAAAAATATGTTTTAGAATAATAAAAAGTACCTGAATGAATAAATGAAAAGCAGTCTTAAGCAGATCTTGAGTAGAGACGCTACATTTGAATGACATCTCTGAATCCCACTGCACACCTGCATGGAAAATGAAACCATGTCATCACTAGAGATTAGTGTATTAAAATCAATATTTGTAAACATTTGAGTTCATTAATTAACTAAAGTTAAAGCCCTGTCTGTATTCTTAGCCACCATTAGTGAGTAATCAATAAATGTAATTTCAAAATGATAATAATCATTTTTCAATTACTCAAAGGGAACCTTGTTTGTCAGGGTGGGCGGACAATGATTAAAAATTGTAACTATACTTAGAGAGAAGTATAGTTTGCTCTTACTGACATTCAACCAATTTGCCTAAAACAACAAAATCTGAAGAAAATGCATGATTTGAATTAAATTTATATGAATACTCCCCATTTATATCTATTATACGTATATATGAGGGGCCATTAACATGGGACCTGTTCTTGGATACTGAAACTAATATAATTCTATCCATATTTCGCAGTAGTGTTGTTAAATTTCATCCATTCTTAGACTGTAACTTTGAACAAGTTATTTCAAACACATGGATACATTAATAGATTTGCTTCATAAATGGGGATAATTGGAGAAAGGGAAAAAATCTCTTCTTTTGGGTCACAATGACTTCTCCAAGTAGTTTATAAAAATAAAGTACATCAAGAGCCCCAGAGGAAGCATTACCTCCAAGGATAAGATGTCATCACATCTCAAAACGAAGGCCATTCTAGAAGTAAATGGAGGGTAATGAAATCATATATCTTCTCAGGGAAATCACTGGCAAGATAGGATATGGGTAAGCGGAAATGTGGTAAGCAGATAGGCACAGATACACCAAAATCACACAGAATAAACTGGGCTAATGGCTGACTAATATGAGTTTTTCAATGGGCATTGCTTATATATATAGAGAGAAGGGTGACATTATACATACTGACAATTATGTCAAATAAAATGTATGAACATACATGTGCACAACTGCATACACAATAAATGAATATTATTAAATTAGCATACACATTTATTCAAATTTAACACACATTTTGGGAGAAACATCAAAGACAAAGTTGATAATAAAAAGTAACATAACTGAGAACTTAACTTTTAAATTAGATCTACTATATCACCTAGTGACATTAGAAATAAAAAAAATAAAAGACTGCTATTCTGAAGAGGAAAAGGCATACACATCCACTGAGGAGGAACTAAAGTTATCCCACCTTTTCCTCATATTGATTCCCACTACGGAGCATTGAGTTCCACTCGCCACAGGAGTTCCACAGCAACGGCACTGAGCAGACAGAGAAGGTCAACCTTTGATTTCTCAGCAGGGTTTCAAAGAATCTTCTACATAAAGAAGCACTTGCCTTTTCTTTCGCTTGCTCAATCAACTGGGGACAAGTGGTTTCTAATTAGTGAAATTTGCAGAGGATATATCTCCTCCCTCCTCAACCTTTACCAAGACTTTAGTTGTCCAAAAACACATATACTGTAGTAATTTTCTAATTATGAGTGACAAGCTGCTAAAAAAAAAAAAAAAATCACTCCTGAATGTTTTCTGCTTTCATCTCTCATGCCACACAGCAGTATGCACGTTATTGTCATCATTTTTCCTAATGAGACACAATTAATCATCAAAGCAGTGGCAAAATGAATGAACTTGTTTAACCTTCTAGGAGTATATGTTTATGGACAATATAATGACCTACCACTGGCCTCAGACGATGGGAAAGAAATTACTTAATCAACAGATAAAGTAAAAGAAAAGTAAAGACAAGACATTAGTGTACTGTGACTCACAGCATAATTGAAGGCATACCCATTCCAATTACAAATCTCACTGCTACTCCAGCATCGTGGCATATGTATACATTTTTTTCTGAAAAGCTTGTGAACGCAAAATATCAGGCTAAAGTATCACAAAGAAATGCTGATATGGCCTCTCCAACCCTCTATAATGCTTGAAATTAATATTTTACTGCACATTGTTGCATTGCACATAGCCTAACAACACTGGACCAAAACTGAGACATTTTTTTAAATATCTTCTCTGATGTTCTGCAGTAGAAAAGAAGTGGATACAGGTTTGGAACTTCATGAAGGCGAGTAAATAATCCTTTTTCATTGTTAGGTGAACTATCCTGTGACACTACAGCTCTACAAAAGAGACTTTGGGCAAATTCCAATGGTCTCCTTCCGGAAAACCCCCTCACTCCTCACTCTGGGTCTGGTCTGGTCACCAACTAAGAATCTCAGACTGATTCCACTGTCTTCGGATTTGGAAAGTTATTAATCCTTCGGTTTGTTTACCTGAGGATTACTTACCTGATTCCCAATGTGTTCTTCATTCTCCAGTCTCCAGTGATCTCCCTTATCTGCCAAAAGCAGGGGTGCCTAGACCTGCTCCTGGATGGCCACTGTCCTGTAGAGTTTAACTCCAACTTGCCTCAACACAACTCCCTATAAGTTTCTAGTATGCCTAAGACTTTTATTAGCTGGTTCAGGTGTGTTTAATTGTGGTTGGAGATGAACTCTGCAGGACAGTGGCCCTCAAGGAGCAGGATTGGACACTCCTGACAAAGTCTCTGGTTTGTGGTTTTCCCTCATACTCACCTGGACACGGACACTAAACTTACACATCACTTGCCATCTTCAAGGACTCTTTAACTCTCTGTTGTTTACCTGCCAAATTCACCCGCTTGCCATAACTCTTCAGTTTAAATCTAATTTACTTGCCATATCTCTTTCGTTATAAGATCTCAACTTACCTGAATAATTGCCTGTTCTCTTCAGTGCTGTGCTATTCCATACATTTTCATATTGTTTAATAAACTGTTTGGGGTTCAAATACATCTTCCTGTCTGAGTCTCCGTAATGTATCCATTTAACTTTCCCTTCTCTTTTGTGAGATTTTCCAGCAATTATTGCTGCATCATGCGGTATGGTGCATCTGATCATTCATTTTGACTTGTTGCCATCTTTCAGACACTTTGCCAGCTCAAAACTAATTTAACTAATAAACTTACCATTAAAGAAAATAAAAAGGTCAAATGCATTGATTTACAAGAACATATGCAAAATTAACTTCTTCAACCACAATTCTGGTCATCCTACGTTTACAGATTCATCTTACTCAGTGTTTAAATGCCAACGTTCAATGCTAACACAATCTTGTCTCAATCTACATACTTCTCATTGCACTGAATCTAAACACATCTTTCCATCTGGTGGGAGGGCATATTAATGAAGGGTTCCAGTTTAAATCAGAATAATTGAAATGTCTATGTGGACATATTTCACTGCTCTGGGATATTAAGACAGATCTGAGCTCAGAGTCCTGAGTTTGAGGGTAAGGTCAATGCACGGCATGATAACTTTAACTGCATACTGATTACTCGTGTCGTGACTGTGTTCTGTTCACATACCACGTGAAGCAGATTTCTTCTTCTTCCAGACCATATACAGTACAGAGAACTTTAATAAGCCATTCGTGGGTTGATTTCACTGAGAAGTGTAAACAGTACGACACTGGAAAACAATCATTAGTTCTGCATTTTCAATCGACAGCACAGAAATTACACACTTAACCTTTAAGGATGCATTTTTATACGTTTGTTTCTCTCTTAAAAAGAAAATCATATTCCTGAATAATAGTACTATTGTTCCTTCATGATTTTTGAGCTGTGTATGTTTAGACTGTGGATAATAATTGTGTTAATACCATCAGAGAAACGGTCGGCATGGTAATTGAGTCTAAAAGGTTAAAATTCATCAAATAACAAACAAACAAAAAATCAAATGCCCTTTGGCAGTAATTTTTTGCTTTTTATCTCTCCGCGTCTTTACGTCTGAAGGACAGGAGTTTTATTTTTCTGGTCTTAGCATGATTTTATTACTGTAAACACTGGAGAGATAAATGCAAACTATAAAGCCAAATAATTAACTCATATCAAGTTAAATCAGCTTGAAATCATACAGCTATAAAAAATCTAGTTGGTTACAAATGTTCCCCAAACATCAAAAGTCATTGTGCTAACCTCTCATGCACCTAATACATATATTTAATAATTGAATAATTTGCCCCAGGACTGGTTTTGTTGTGGCAAACACAGAATTAGATTAAACACAGTTAGGAGTGTATCTGAATGCCCCTTGAAGACTTGCCAAATATTCTTAATGTGATAATAAGCGTAGCGAGAACAATACAATTATTTGAGATAACATCAGCAGCAGACAGAGATTCTGGAGTGTGAAGGACTAGAGGACTAGTAGACGCAGTCATGTGATACACTTTTAAGTGCCTCTCTGGATTACATTAACCTCCATTAGAATAAGTACGTTGCTATGAATATGAAATGGAAAAATATGAATATGCATATGAATATGCTAATGGAGCTGTACTGCAGATAAATTTAGGAATTGGGTTTTCTTTGTGGATTCAATTTTAGTGTTTATGACCTCACACATACTTCTAGTACACAAATGCAAACATGCATGCCCTGCAACGATGTAGACACGCTTGCATTTGCGATAGAGTTGCTTGACAATGTCTACATCATCAAAATCGATGTTATTGTGCAGGTGGCTTTAAACATATAAACTTTAACTAACTTCCTCAGCAGGATTTTCTTTAAACTGTTGCTCTGCCATAAATGTAGTTGATCAGAAAAAGAAAACCGTCTGCAGTCGGAAACTGTGTACGCTAATGTCCGCTATATTGGCCCTTGCAGCAACGCTGAGAATTCTATGAATATGTATTGCAGCCCGACAACGTCCAGACGCAACGACGCATGAAATCGAGCTTGCGTAGCTAGAAACGACTGTGTTCACGTAGTTGCATGGTTTGGGCTTTAGGTCAAAGTGCTGTTCTTTAACCACCTTCAGTCTGTAGTCTCTCTCCTCTACTTCAATGAACCTCAGTATTTCGTTCTACTCCACGGGGGCTTGTGCATAAAGTTTAATGGAGGATAAAAAGAGAGAGAGATAAAGAGGATTTATCCAGCAGAGTCCTTATAAATAAGGCCTCTAATGATGTTCCTGTCCTTATTTATGTGTGACAGGTTTCAGACAGGCACCTCGAGGGACAGCCGAGACCTTGTCTTGTCGCGGGTGCGCAGTGCCCACAGAGGGGGACTGATTGATCAGGTTCCAGACCGAGGTCTGTCTGAGATTGAGACGTGATAGTTGGGGCAGCTGATTGATGCGTGAGCGCGCGTGTGTATGTGTGTGTGTGTGTGTGTGTGTGTGAGGAGAGAATACATCAAGACAAGAGGCTGAACAGACAAGCCAAAGGTGCTGTGCAGAGTGTGTAGATATGACGCTTAGAAACAGATTTACAATGAACACTCATTTACAGCACTGCTCTTACCTATTTAGCCCACTGTCAATGACTGTAAATTAAAGGAAATGCTAACCCACGTTCTTTTCTAAATTCTGTCATGATTTACTCACCTTCACGTCTAAAACCCTGTATGACTTTCTTTCTTAGGTGGAACACAAAATAAGTCCCACAAGTATACAATAATCTAAATGAAATATTGCAATAACTCAGAAAGTACACATAATTGCAAAACAAAGAAGTTTCCGTCTTTTTCTGCCTCTCTTGTTTATGTAAGCTATGAATGTATGTGTTTCAGAGATTATTTTAGAGGTAGGAAAACGGATTATAAATCACACAACGGAACAGGGTACAGAATGTTACCAATCATGCCCAGCATGTTATACAACCCATAGAGCAGGTAATAAAAGAAGGTGGAAAAGTCTGAGAGAATTTACAACCCCATTTCAGGAATAGGGACATTTTGTAAAATGCAATAAAATCAAGAATCTGTGATTTGTTCATTCTCTCGAATTTAACTGACAAATGTTCAAAGAAAATATTTCCAATGTTTTCACTGACCAACTTAATTTTATTTTGTCAATATAAACAAGTTTTGAACCTGATGGCTGCTACACATTCCAAAAAAGTTAGGACAGAGGCATGTTTACCACTGTGTCACATCACCTTTCCTTTTAAATACACTTTTGTTGACAGTTTTGCAAGTGGAATATTTGCCCAATCTCGCCTGACATCTAATCAACAGTCTATGGTCATCGTTGTCTCTGATTCTCCTTTTCATGATGGGTCATACATTTTCAATAAGAGACAGATCTGGACTGACGGTAGACAGTCAGGCACATCCCTTCTATAGTACAAAGTGTCTTGAAACCACTCAGTTTTAGCGTGCAGAATGAGGCCTGGCATTGTCTTGCTTCCCAGGAAAGATGTCATCTTGATGGCAGTTTATGTCTCTGTACAATCCAAATATATGCCTCCATGTCAGTGATACCTTCACACAAATGCAAGTCACCCATGCCGTTTGCACTGATGCACCGCAATACCAGGACAGATGTTTGCTTTTGCACCTGTCGCTTATGAAAGTCTGGTTGGTCCCTTTCGCCTTTGGGACTGAGAACTCGATGACAACTCGATTAACAAGCTGAAACATGGACTCATCTGACCAGCACAGATCTGTTTAATGTCTTCTAGTCCATCTGAGATGAGCCAGATAACTCACCAGCCTCTCCGCATATAACTGATATAAAGCTTTCTCCTTGCGTAACAGAGATTTAAGATGCATTTCTTGATGCAACGTCAGACTGTGTTCAGTGAAAACGGTTTCTCCAAAGTACTCCTGAGCACATGTGGCTGTATGTAACAGAGTAGCATGATGGTTTCTCATGCAATGCCATCTGAGGGCTTAAAGATCATCCACATTCAACGGAGGTCTCCTGCCTTACCCAACACAGACTGAGATTTCTCTGGATTCCCTGAATCTTTCTTACAATATTATGTATGGTAGATGGTGCAATACAAAAATTATTTGCAATCTTGCATTTAGAAATGTGATTTTTGAATGGTTTGACAATTCTCTCATGATATTAGGCACAAAGTGGTGAGCCATGACCCATCTTCACTTACAAAGACTAAGAAGCTCTTTTACACCCAAACATGATACCCTCACCTATTACCAGTTCACCTACTTATTGTGGACTGCTTAAAAAGACTTGGATATTCTTTTCACTTTTATTTTACCTCTGTCCCAACTTTTTTGTAGTGTGTTGCAGCCATCAATGTCAAAATTTGTTTATATTTACAAAATACAATTATGTTGTTCAGTGAAAACGTTGGAAAACTTTTCTTTGTACTTTTGTTCAGTTAAAAAAAAGGTTAAAGAGAATTAACAAATTACAGATTGTACATATTATTGCATTTTACAAAACGTCCCAACTTTTCTGAATATGGGGTTGTATTATGAATTTGACATTTTCGTAAGGGAGGGTCTGAATTTACCATGGTAACTATATTTTACACCAAAGTACCATAGCTAGGCTACTGTTACTACAATAAAAGGGTTACAATTTATTTTAAGGTGTCTTTGTTACACTGTAATTATACATTTAAGAACTGTGTAATATTAAGTAACTATGTACTTACTTATCGTAGGATATGGGTTTGATTTGGTTTGGTTTGGTTTGGTTTAGGGTTAGTTCCATGTAATTATGCATAATTTATAATTATTACTTTAGTAACTACATGTAACATATACTATGACACTGTAAAATAAAGTGTTACCAATAAAAGTGCTGTATCTTGTTATCCACCACATAAATACATTTAAAAATAAGAAAGAATTAGATTTACACTAGCTGAGGGAGATCCCATATTAATTTATGATTTTTCATTATAAAATATCCTGAATCAAAGGTTTTCCAGGGACCAAGAGAGTGCTAGGGGGTTTGTGGAACAGTTCAGAGAAAAACAGTGAAAAAGACTAAAAAGAAATCACAGAAATAAAATTAAACGAAAAAAATTATTTGATTAAAATAAATAAATTAAAAATACAATTTGATACAACATTTGACATCTAACCGTATACAATAGTGAGTGGAAAAATGTATTGATGTAATTTAAAGGAAATATTTTCCGAATAATATTTTACAAATTTTTATAATATTTTAAATTGAGTCTATAATTATATTGAGTCTGAAAATATAGAAAATATAAAATATAGTCCCTGCCTTATGACAGCATCGGCCAAATAAGTAAATATGAATGTAAATTGTACTGTAGCAATAGTAACTATATTGTTTAGGTGGAAACTATCGTAATAACAAAATAAATCCACATGAAATTCTAGAAGAAAAATCTCATTTAAATTAAAGTCAAACTTCACCCACAAACTGTCCTGAATGAACCACAACTTTGCCAATCCTCAGACTCCCTATAGGTAACATGATCAATATTACTTTTAAATGTTTAACAGAATATCTGCCAGTAATTTTCTAAGGTAATTTTTTATCTGTCAAAGGTTTGCTCGCGTGCAACTCAAGTAGTCCCTTGCCACCAAGATAACTAAGCACAAACCATATAATATTAATATTAACTTACATTTTGTTGATGAACAGTCCCATAAAGCAGGTGTTCCCACAGTTACCTCCTCCAAAAGGTCTTGACCTTTTTGCAGTCTATGGTTTCGACGCGTTCCCACAAGTGAAATTATTATTGCCAAAGCTAGTCTACGGAAAGCCTGGCCACTCCCTATTAAGTCCTATTGTACCGAATTTTGGTTGTAGTTCCACCAGAGTTCCACTGGGTGCAAAATGAATGGGAGTCTATGGAGCTAATCGGCTAAATTTGTCTTTTCACCCGATTGCCGTTGAGAAATCTCAGATTTGATTGTAGGTTTTGCAAGTTCAACATGGGTTATAGGTCGAAAGTTGAATGAACGAGTACTTATGTCCTTTCAATTTCTTACAGGTTGAGTTGTTGTTGCCCATTACACGCTAGCATTCTGCTAATGAACGCTAATTGGTCAGTGAAGGACTGATTACGACCAGAGATACCGCTTGATGTTCAGTTCAGAAGCCGGAAGTTTACTGAGTGAAAGTTCTCCCCTTATTAGACATTCTCTGGTTTTGCGAAATAAGTGGCGTCGTCGTGTCACTTCCGGCAGCGAGCACTGGCTCTACATGGTGAGTGCACATAAAAGCACTCGCGATCGAAGACCACAAATGTTGTTGTTGCTGTTTTGTTGTTGTTGTTGTTGTTGTTGTTATTGTTGTTGTTGTTTACCATCTTTTGGAATAAATACAAAACCAACAGGAATAAAGTGCAATATTTTTATTTATTTATCAATTTTCAGTTTATCAACTGTAGCCTAAAGTAAATTATAAATTATAAAGTTTCTCACACATAACCCCACATTTAGTTTACAATGGTACATTTTGGTTGGCTAAGCATGTAAAATTCCTAATTAGGATTTAATTATTTATATTTATTGTAAGGTTTAGCCGTGTAAATAAACTAGTTCGACAGGTTATCAGTCCCATTTTACCTCCTCCATCAGAGGGGTTATGTGTCTTTAGTGCTAATAGGGTTAATAGCTACTATCGCTCCAATTAGAGCACGCATGGCGGTGTGTCTCTCGGGCGTTTGACGTACATCAGGAGCGGAGGGCAGGTGCGATTGCTCCCGCTGTGGCCTGACCTGTCACCCAATGGTGAATTATTCCACACCTGCCGCGGCAGAATAGTTTAGAGGTGATGAATCGCCTCGGTACTTGGCAGGCGGTGTGAATTTCATTTCCCCCCCAACCAGCGGTTGTCTTGTTTTTCCCCATGCCGTGTGGAAACTCTGTTCCTATTGAGCCAGAGCGCGTCCTTTTTGCCACGTGTCTCCTGACAGTTCTATTACGAAGAAAAATGAACAGGAGACATTAACCGTGCTGTCCTGCCACTGTGGCTTCAGAAAACTACCTGTGAATAGAGCGACTGAAGCAGCCGTAGTGCCTTCGGGTTATTAGATTAAAAGCAATCAGCCAATTGAGGCAGTGTGTTACAATGATTTTACCATGGGTAAGAGGTGATCTTGGGCACAATCCTAGGTAAAATCACAGTGCACATGGCCATTAATGAAGTATTGCAATATGATGATAAAATTCACCAATATTCAATGAATGCATGTTATTCATAATATAATCAGAATAAATTGTAGCACTATTCTTTACAGTCCTGTTCCCTGGCTTTCCAGTAGCTCAAACAGTAGAGCGTTGGCGCTAGCAACGCCAAGGTCATGGGTTAGATTTCCAGGGAAAGCAAGAACTGACAAAATGTAATATGTGTACCTTAAATGCAATTTGAGTCGCTTTGGATAAAAGCAAATGCATAAATGTAAATGTTCCCCATGTACTTATTATAGTAAATACAATAACTGGGTAATAACTAGGTACTAAATCTACCCCTAAACCTAACCGTATTTATATTAACCAGTACTTTCTTAGGTAAGTACAATGTAAGTACACGTACTGTAAAATAAAGTGCAACCGAATAAACCATTCTCAACAAGTACCATTTTAGCTAGTTCGACAGTTAGTGCACTGGTCAATAGGCCAATTCTAGTACTGTCCCATTCCAGAACACTGAAATGTTCGTTCCCTAAAACATCTCACAGTGCTGAACTACTCTGTTTCTTCCATATGGCAGTAAAAGTATATGAGTAATATGTTATTAGGCTCTTCCTAATTCAGCCTGTGATCATTTGCTGGAAATGTCATAATGTTTTCCAGGTAATCATGTACCTGAAACTCATGCCAGTGCTCAAACACTTCACAAAGCCCTTCATCTGCATCATTCATCTCTCCCGTGTTCACACAAATGTGCTTTACAGAACTATAATGTCAACGCATTATATAGGTCTATCATTCAGATTTAAGATTCTGTAAAAATGTTTACAGGGACAATCATTTTGATTTATTTAGACTATCTCCCTTTATTTCCCTTTGCAAAAATACAGCAGAGCCATGGTCTGTATACATATGCTATACACATATACACACACACACACACACACACACAGACACGTGCATATGATATATACAGTATGTATCACAGGAATAAAAACTTATTCCTAAGAATAAAAACTTTGCATCAGGAATAAAATTAAATGTATAAAAATAGAAACCTGCTGTTTAAAATTGTAATATTTCACAATATTCAGTGTCACATGATCCTTCAGAAATCATATGATCAAATCATAATATGATTTGCTGCTCAAAAAACATTTCTTATTCTTATCAATGTGTTATCTTCATATGTTTGTGAAAACTGTGATTATCTGATGAATAGAAAGTTCAAAAGAACAGCATTTGTTGTAAATACAAACTTTATAAAAGTTTTTACTGTCAATTTTGATGCTGAATAAAAAAATGATTCTTGAACTGTAGCGTACATCAGAATTGTTCTCACCTCCTCCTCTCACCAAATCCCTGGTTATCCCTGTAATATAAGAGATCAGAGTTGGAGATAGATATCCTGCTGGACTGTTGTTGTTGACACACGTCTCATATTAAAGGGGCCTTTTCCTTCAGCATTATGATTACCTTCATCGCCTTGGGCTAAAGTGTAATAATAAAATATATTTGTGCAGCAACCTTAAAACACTTTTCTGCCTATCATTATCTGCACTCCATTCCCCCTCCATGCAAAATGATTATAACCGACTACCACGTCACAAAACCTATTTCGATATAAATTCTTATTAGCATAATTTTCACCTTCACTTCAAAAAAACAATGCATTTACTGTACATACACAATATCTGTGACAGTTCGGGGCTCTCAGATCAGTGGAGGCAGGTGAACGCTTTTATACAGGCCTTCGAAACAAAACAGGATTACATTTAAAAGAATTTTGTTGTCATGTTTTCGCCTAAATCAAGCAAATTAATAACATTAATAAATAACAAAGTCAAATTACTGTCAAATGAATAAATTAAGGCAAGTTCTAAGAGGCTCTGCTAAGAAAAGGGGATTGAATAAATATTAATTTTAATTTATTCTGAGACGGTGTGTTCTAAATTTGTACATTGATTGTGGCATTATTACCTTGTTCTTCTGGATATAATTCATTCTGTCAATAAAAATCCCATGTTCAAAGTCAACTGGGATATCTCTGACTGAGTGTAAATACTTGTCACCTTGATTTATGAGAACACATCATAGGCCAAGTTTTAATTGCTGATCTTCTCAAATAGGCAGAACATTGAGATTTTTGAGAGAGAGAGAAAGACATGCATCGAGTTTAAGGCAGGATGGAATTATCCTCAGTCAAACAGAAAGAGACTGGAGAATGGAGAAAACATCATAGGCAGGGGTTTGAAAGGTGAGCGCAGGCTTTGATAACTGTCTGACTTCTGCTTCTGTAATACTTTTCATCCTTTCAAAGAATCCTTTCAAAGTTGCAGAAAACATTCTATAGTTTGGGTCAACTTGAGTTGGTTGATAATGTTGATGGCAGCTGTCAGTAACTTAATGAGAAGACCACTGGAAATACTCTGATAAAAAAAAGTGCATTAAATTGCATTCAACCCAGTAAATAAACAATTTTATGTATAAGAAGTCTTCATGAAATCCATTTACAACCCATTTGATGAAACATGAATAACTGCAAATTAATTTTGTTTATTGTATATTCCTAAACTCAACCAAATTAAGCCTTTTTTAAAGATTTACGCTATTTCATACATAGTAAAATTCCATAAAATTAAATTGAATAATCCTTACATATTTTAATTGAATAAGGATTGTTCAATTATTCAATTAAAAGGATCATTCAATTCAAATTGATGGATTTTTACTATTAATTAAATTGCATAAATCTTTTTTTTTTTAAGGCTTAACACTTTTTTGAGAGTACAATGTGTTTCAGGGTCCACTTGAGCACAAACAGAAACAACATTAGGCTACTATTCTCGATAAAAAAAAATTGAAAAGATGCATGCTTATTATCAACAGGGGAATAAAGCTTCAATTATGTCTATCTGCTGAATTTTTATGAGTTTAGAGGAGCATATTAAAATATTTGAAAGAGAAACATAGATTCATTTGGGTCTCTGGGAATCTCAAAAGAACACGAAGCTCAGCATGCAATATTAAAAATGTATTTCAGTCACACTTTCTTATTTCTTTCTCTTTCTAAGGTCACTCTTCTCATCCTGAACTTTCTGTTTTCTAATCCTCAATTCACATCTCACTGACTCACTCAGCTTCTCTCCACATGCTGTTTACCTGGCCTGGTGCTTTGGCCACTCTTCAGAAGGATGAGCCAGTGTCAGTCAACACGGTTGCTCGATAATCTTTATCCACTCACCGCCCGTTCCAGCCCTGCCCAGAGCGAGAAACAGGGGCAGACTGTGTCTGGGGGGAAGATTTAATGCGCTCTCCTCCTGATTTTATTACATCCCCAGACCAACATCATCTCTCTTGACCTTGAACTTTGCCGCTTTCCCCGCTGAGACCCCCACAATCCTGTGCGCATCAAGCTCATAGTCACATCTTACCTGATTCTCTGGTTTATGACACACACACACACACTCAGTAATCATCTGACACACGCTCTAGTCATCTTCCCATCAGCTCAATTTAGCCTTCACTGACTGATGTGTCATATTATAGCTTATTGACATGAGTTCTCTATAATATTACATCCATAACTATAAATGTTTCTTGGTCCGTGTAATGGGACTCTTTCTGGGTCAGCATAGCCTTGGTAGGTTCAGTAAGACCATAATGGGACCTCAAATCTGGATTGAAAATGAAAAAACAAATGTTTTACAAGCTCAAAGGTAGTCCGGGCATGTTCTTTGGTAATACAAGAGACTCATTTACCATCGATACCCTTGTTGGTTTATGAACAGGAGCTAGTATTGAGTGTTCATCCACTGCCATCTTGTGGTCGGTTTGAAATCCTGCACCACATTTTTATACAATGTTCTTATAGGGATAGTTCACCGAAAAATTTCATTACTTACTCACTTTCAATTTGTTCCACAGCTGTATGAGTTTCTTTCTTCTGCTGAACACAAAAGAAGATATTTTAAAGATTGGTAACCAGACAGTTGATGGTCGCCGTTGACTTCCATAGTAGGAAAAAATACTATGGAAGTCAATGGCTTCAACCAACTGTCTGGTTAACAATAAACAACAAATGAACGTTTAAAATTGTGTAACTGCAGCAGATACAACACTAGCCTTACGGTAGGCTACCGTATTGACCATGCCGTTTAAAAAACAGTGGCATCGGCAGTATTTTGAAGCCTTACTCTACCGTAGCCTATCGGTATGCGTGCAGTATCCAAACATGTCATTTAGATATTTTACTACTAACAAAAAATGATACCAGTTTAAAATGTTTACCAAATGTTACAGGTTTACCTAATGGTTTGTTGAGCAGCTGGATTCAATTATTGTAAAATGTATTAGGCTACAATGAAGGAGAAAATATGAAAATGTAACATCCTAATTTCATAATGAAAAAGTATTTTAGATGAGTAAATATAGCCTACGTAGGCTATATTTTTATGTAGGCAAAAGTCAATTCATAAATTCTTAACATTTGCATGTTATTTGGACATAATAAATAAATCTCGTAGACCAGTGAATAACATTATGGGTTGAAGTAGGACACACTCATGTTTTAGTCTAGTTTGCTGTGTTAAATGAGTGCACAAAAACTATCTTGGAAATCTGAAAATTTCACTTCAGGAAAGAGTTGTAACTTAGATCCATGACCATTTAACAAACTTTAATAAATACCATTAACTACAGGTCCGTCCTACTAACGAAGCTTCTATTTTCTCCCTTATGAATCTTTAAGCAGGAAGGTGCGGGGTGGTGAACTATGTTTCCCAGAGTGCATCGCGCTGACAGTTTCTTCCTCGCGACAAAAATGGCGGCTCCTTTAACATTCCTGCTGATAGTGGCTGTGACAATAAGAGCTGTTTTATTCCGATCCAGTTTGGCAGAATTAATTTCAGAAAGGGTCGAGGTGGTGTCGCCGTTGAATGCGTGGAAACGAGGTTTGTTCTTGTATATTTCTGTATGAGAAGGATGTATTACTGATGATTTGTTCTTGCATGGCAGCCTCATTGCTGAGCTGTCAAATGAAGACATGCTTTGAAGATTTTGACTGCATATCACGTTCACATGTTGTATTTCTAAGTTAATTTTTGTTAATAACTTTATTGTTCACTGTAATATCACATCTCAAATGTTCAGGATCAATAGAATATGCAATTTTGGACTCCACAGCTAACGTTAGTTGTGGCACCCACCTTAATATATTTACACTTACAGTTTGTTTTGTGTTGCATTGATTGCTTTTTTGCAAATTTTTTTTTTTTTTCAGTTTGATTTTGCATGTGACCATCATCCATGTTATTGTTATATACAAACAGTGTGGATAATATTGATTAACTGGAGTCCACATTGAAGTGAAGTGATGTGATTTTTGACCTTACACCTGACAATAGTATTAGTTATTGCACTTCCCTGCATGTGATTTATTGATTTATTATTATAATTATAAATTCATATAATTTAAATAAATGTACATTTTAATCTAATTGTTTTCTTTCTTTGATCAACATTAGGATTATTTTTAAGACAATTCTTTCATTTAAGTAGTTCTGTTTAAGTATTCTAATTATTATAATACATGCTGTTCTTTTAAACTGTATGTACAGTATAATAATTATACAAGAATTGTTGTGTAAAATAGTATTAGATGGAGTATAGCATGTCACACTGTAGGACAGTGCTGTCATTGTCATTCAAATTCTTTATTTTAGTTGTTTAATGAATAATATGATTAATTTGTGGATTAAATAGTTGTGGAGGGTCTTGCCTTGTTGGATCTTGGGGTCTCGCCTTACTCAGGAGATGTGTTTCATGAAGTAAGTTCTATTTGAATTACACATCAGTGTCTATGTGATTGATCTGTTTTCTTTAAATTTTCAATTCTATTGTCAGATGTCAGTTTTTTTTGTTATTATTTCTTCCAGACACCCCTTATCATATACCTCTTTCATTTTGTGGTCGACTATGCAGAGCTTGTTTTTATGGTAAGTACTAAGTCCTTATTTTTGTTGTTTGTCTTTACTGTTTTCTTACAATATTGGACCGTGCAAAAAAGGCAAGTGGTAGCGACAATCCCAAATCCCAAACCACAGGTCAATATTGGGTCCGAAATTATTTATTATGTACATAAATGACACATGTAGGGGGACTAACCTCTTAAAATTTGTGATTTTTGCAGATGGTACCAATATTTTTTGTTCTGGGGAAAATCTTAAGCAGCTTTTGTGGGTGGTCACAGCAGAAATTAAAAAGTTGAATTGGTTTGACTTAAATAAATTATCGATAAATGTAGATAAAACTAAACTTATGCTGTTTGGAAAGCTTAAAACTGACACACAAGTAAAAGTACAAATTAATAATGTTAAAATAGAAATGGGTGTGATTCTGGATGACAAAATCTGTTGGAAACCCCATATCAAATATGTTAGAATAAATATAGCGCAGAGTATTGGAGTAATGGGGAAAGCAAGGCATGTATTGAGTAAAAAAGCACTTTATATTTTGTATTGTTCACTTGTGTTGCCTTACTTAAATTATTGTGTAGAAGGCCTACAAAACCACCTTACAAAACCACCTTACAAACATTGAGTACAATTCAAAAAAGAGCAATTAGGTTAGTAAATAAAGTGGGATACCATGAGCAAACCAGTTTATTGTTTTTAAAATTTCACACTCTAAAGTTTAATGATCTGGTTAAATTTAGGACTGCGCAAGTAATCTATAAAGCAATAAATAAACAGTTGCCTGGAAACATACAACAACTATTGACAACTATTCAGTATTCACCATTCAAAAGTATGTGTGTGGCGTGCTTTTGTGGAATGGTCTGAGTAATTCGATCAAACAAAGAGTTAACACGTTGCAATTTAAAAAAAGGTATAAAAGTTTTATATTTGATAAGTACAGAGGTGGTGAGGGAGAATGGAAACTCATAACTTGTAGCTAAAGCATGCTTGATAATGGTTTCTGTTTATGCTTCTTTATCTTAATTTCAGGATAAAGCATTAGTTATATTAGTAGGTTTTTTTCTGTATTATCTTAAATACTAAGTTGGATTTATCTTGTTCGTTTGTGATTTGGTTTGGGTAGTTAGTGGTAGGTCCTGATAAGTCTAGGGCTTCTACCTATCCCATTTCGAACAGGTTGATTATTATGCTATATATATATATATATATATATATATATATATATATATATATATATATATAATTGTTTTTAGGGGGGGGGGTGTGGTTTTACTTGGTTTTGTTTTTATTTTTTGGGATATTGCATACATATTGCTGTCTTTTTTATGTTTATTATTTTCTATTTTAATTGTTGTTCGAAATAAAGATTTCCTTCATTCATTCATTCATTCATTCAAATGTAATTTACTATGCAATTTTCTGTGCAATTTTCCAGTTAGTTGTAAATTTCAAACAAAAAGGGGTTTGGAGTAAAAAGATGTCATAACTCATAACAAGATGTTGAAGATGCAGAAAGTGTGTTTGAATGATAGAACTACGGTGTTTGTGTTTTGTGCAAACTTCACACATGTAAACTTACTCAAATAAGATTATATCTCCAGATAGCAGATGGAATCACAGCAGTGGCTCTTTATCTGTCAATCCAGACTTATAACAAGAATGTGGTAAGTTATAGCTTCATATTTGTGTATGTTTCAGAAGTTAGAGCCTATTCATTTATTATGTTTAGTTGTTATTATTAATTTTTTATTATTATGTTTTGGTATTTTTATTTTTGGATATATTAAAATATCTTTCATCTTGGTGTATCTTATAGTTTAGAAAACAGAAATATGCCTTGGAATCGGACCGGTATCCCGCCGACTGTTTGGAGCTCCTTCAGTCTCCTAAGGAGATGTTCTACATCCCTCTCAAAGTTGCCATGTTGTAAGTTCTGATCAAGCTTTAAATCAAGACTATCAACACTTTTTTCATTTAAAATAAAGCAACAATATGGTTTCAGCCAGAAAACTAAGGCATGCATTTTAATTTGACTAATTGTCTTCCAGTTATCTGTTGAACCCCTTCACCATCCTGTCTTGTGTGGCAAAGTCGACTTGTGGGCTGAACAATGCCATTATTGCGCTCTTCATTCTCTGTACATTAAAAGGTGAGTGTTTCCTTAATGCACTTAAAGATAAGCCAAACTTCTTAAAATCTAAACTTCCAGAGTATCGTGACTGTGTCTTGACATTGCGTCTTGATAGCATAGAGCCACTATACAAGCATTGTTTGCATGTGCGTACACTATTGTTCAAAAGTCAGGGGTCAATAAGATTTTTTTTAAAGAAATTAATACTTTTATTTAGCAAGGATATGTTAAAATGATCAGTAAAGACTTCAGGCCAGATTTACTAACAGCTTGTGCCAGCGAAAACCCTCTTTCGGCGTTAAAAAATGACTGTCAGGATTTACTAAAGACGCGGAGAAAAAATTGTGCTGAAAAGGCGTGGAGACAGTTATTTTCAGATGCTAAATTTATGGGAGAAGAGTATTTAAATGAATCATGCAAGGTGATTTCCTTCTGTTTGTGCTAGTCAATTTATTGGTATTTACGGCATCATTTACCGCCCCAAAAAAGCATGTCTCCTAAAGATCCGGCTGCGTCTGTTTGCGCTCGCACGCTATCCCTGTTTAGTAAATCTGGACCTGTATAATGTTACAAAAGAATTCAATTTGAAATACTTGCTCTTCTTTTTACTTTTCTATTTATCAAGAAACCTGAAACAATTGTTTTCAACATTAATAATAATAATAAGAAATGTTTCTTGAGCAGCAAATAAGCATATTATTATGATTTCTTGCGACACTGAAGTAATGATGCTGAAAATTCTGCTTTGCCATCAGTTATTTTAAATAATAATAGTAGTTTACAATATAACTGTTTTTACTGTATTTTTAATCAAATAAATCCATCCTGGATGAGCATAAGAGATTTATTTTTAAAACATCTTAGCGGCCCCAAACTTTTGAATGGTAGTGTGTAATATGCAAATATGCAAAGAAGTTGTAATGGTTATGAAGCATCACCAGTCTTATTCTGGAATGACAGAGATCAGCACACATCAATCGGAAACACATTTAGCTTCAACAGTCTTTGATTTGGGTAATTATTAAGAAATGGACAGCAGGTCATAAGTAACTACTATTTATAGAGCTTGGCATTATGTCTATAGATGTACAGGTTTACTGTGTATGGTGTTCTTGTCTTTATTTTTTTTAGGTAGTGCCTTGTTGAGCGGGATAATGTTGGCCTTGGCCACATATCAATCCATCTATCCTCTGACCCTGTTTGCTCCTGCACTACTGTTCCTCCTGCAGGTGAGAGTTAGAATTCAGTGCAGATACCATTTACATGACTATGACTACGTTTACATAATGGGTTTTCCAATAATAAGATTAAGGCCTTGAAGGCCCCATGAAATCAAAATGGAAGTGTTTTGATTTTTTTGTATGAATATGTTAGCCTTACTGTTATCTACAAGCTAGTGTGCGCCAAAACAATGACAAAATCGGATATAGAAGATAAACGCATTCAAAACTTCTCACTTCTCACATCTCTCACTTCCGCCAATATGATCAATGATTGTGATGACATCACTCTGCACTTCAGCTTCTTATCAGATTTTCTGTCCAATCGAGTGCCCTATGGAATCTGAAGCGTCCCGCCCCACTATAAACTATATATTGACGCTTAAGCTGTGGCTGAAATTGGTCACTTTTTCACACATTTACCATTTTCTATATGGTGGATGAATGGCACATAGTGCACTTCATAGGGCATAGGGAATTATTCAGACAGTGTAAATATGCTTTCCATTGGGGCGAATGAAGTCTGGTTTCTCATTAGTGTCACGTGAACTACCGCAGCGCTTACACAGTCTGCTCCGGTCCAGAGACACGATAGCACAGCGCGAGTCAGTGCAGATCTCAAAACTTATCGGACCCATTTGAATTCTACACAGAATACTATATATTTTAAAGCGATATGGAGGAGATTAGGAGGAAACTGCGGTTTTACCGAACGGTGAACCCTATTGGGCCTTTAACCACAGTAAGATGTTAACATGACACAAGAAAACCTCGTCACTCCCATTTACATGCAATTTTCATTATTGTATTTATACTTCACTAAGAAGTGTGGCTATTTTGACCGCTATTAAATACATACCCCAATGTACAGCATAAATGATGAACTCACATACAGTAGATATGTTACTGGCCACTGTTTTAATTTACTTATGTCAAATGCATAACACATTTCTATTTACGTATTGAACTTTTTTCAGTGATGTGCCTAAAACGGTCTTCATTTCGATGTTTTTGACCATCAATATACTGTTGTCCATGTTGTCAATGTTGTCCACATGAACTTGGTTTCTTCAGCACCCTAAAAATATGATGCCTTCTTTACTGTTATGGTTACATGTGTCCACATGCGCACTTTGGTCTGAGTGGATATAGATGCGATTTAAAGTGTTTACATGCCTGTTTATTGCGACTACAAACGGCACACGCCATATATTTTAATACGATTATGAGCTTAATTGCATCAATTTGATTGAAGTATTGTGTTTACTTGAGGTAAATTTTATTCGTCATATTGCCTAAATCTTTTTAAAGCCACAATATGAGGGCGCATGTAAACGGAGTCACTGATGACCAAAATGAAACCTCTCTCTGTGTGTCTCCCTTTCAGAGGTTGTATATCCCAGTGAACCTGAGGAGGAGCAGTTTCTGGTCCTTCACTCTTCAGTATGCGTTCATATATGTGGGCAGTCTGGTGGTGATCACTGGACTCTCTTTCTTTCTCCTGGGCTCCTGGGACTTCATCCCTTCTGTCTACGGATTCATGTCAGTCAGCAGTCATACATCGCACTCTGTTATGTTTCATCAAATACTTATCAGGGCTCACCGCTAAGATTTCTACTGGCCCTGTCGTGCCCCTCTTACTTGCCCTGCTAAAATTTTCACTGGCCCCATAACAAAATAATTAATAAAGTAAAAGAAAAGAAAAGGGGCCTATAAAATAAGCCTAGTATTGTTCTCATTATTTTTGATACATTGTAAGCTCGCGCTCGATCGGCCCAAAGTCCGGCATCCGACCAGCACGGAAGGTCTCTGCGTGTTACTGTCTTTTCTCGCGGCAAAGTACTTTTGGTTAAATTCAATACATTTTCTCATATATATTTTCTCGTTATTTCATCTGACTCCATAAATGAAAAGGTTTTAATGATATCCGTGTATCATTATATGTGAGCGATGTTTGACTATTCCTTTTAACTCTAATGAAAAGAATGTCAAAGTCAGTAAGAATAATCAAATATAACAATTTATTATGTCAGGTAAATGTATCATTACAATTTCATAATCAATTCAAAGATAATCAATGCAAAACATCAAATGCTTACCCGACATTAGAAATACGTGAGGCTGAGAGACCGCTGTCAGCCTCACGGGCTAATCTGAGACACAGAAAAGGCCCAGAGCCCCTTGCTGCATTCCTTTATATAGACAGACAATGGATATTTGAGGTAACACCTTTTGAGAACAGGAGGGTTTAACCATCCCACCCTCCTTTGTGTGCATGTTATCTCTAAACTCTTAAAAACCTTATTACCTTTTGTTTTACTTATTTTGGAAATGAGACATTTGTACCAGTCGCACTGAGACATTTCGAATGATACTAAACATGTATAATACTCGATGATAATCATTCACATTAAACCATTTAGATTCTTGGGTGAGTTTGGGTAATCTCTGCAAGATTGAAGAATGAGGGGGAGAAATGTAGATTAGGATGAGGGAGGTGAGGCCTTCGTCTCAATAGTGCACGAGGGGGAGTTCAATATGTTAATTTCGTTCCTCAAGTAGTTTTCCAGTCTTGCACCACAATGAATAAGGTTATGACACCAAAACGTACTAGATGAACTTATTTAAACAGTAAGTAATGACATGGGAACAAATAATCAAATTACGAGCAATAGTACAAATAAATATAACAGAACAAACATATAAATTAAATAAACAGTGCTTTTCAGGTTTTTCATGTAGGTTTAAACAGGAGATTTTCAGGTAGAGAAATTGAACTAGATCAACCTTTATTAAAGTTAATCAGTGAAGAGCAGTTAAAGATGCATAAATAATTTTTTGAAAAGATGAAAATATAAAAAGTTAATTAAATACTGTTATTTGAAATTATTTAAAAAAAATTAAAAGATACTTAAAATGTGAAATTAAACCCGCTTATGAAGTGGCAGCAAGTCACAGTTAATGAGTGCGTCATGAGATTCAACCGATTCATTCAAGCGGCTGATTCAGTCGTGTGTTACATACCGTCGTGTGTTGCTCAGAGATGCAAAACAGTGATGTGGACTTTGGTTTGTTTATTAAAGTGCACGTTGTATAAAATCAATGTCACGTTTGTAATCATGCTGATATTTGGAGAAAAACAGCGCTCTTCGTGTAATATTGGTTAACTATATTAAATTGTATAAATGTATAAGACATACAGGGGCGTTTTTGCCCCTTATCTTGAATATGGGGCGTTTTAAATGCATTTTAATAGACTAATCACGCCTAAAAAATGCACACTCTAAATGTGCACCCACGCTAGTCTAATCGACTAACTTAAATCACGTAACGTTAATGTATTCGTGCACTTAATGGGTGCGTCTTTGTTTGTTTTTTGTAAAGTGAGGGACATACTCGATAATGTCAGATCGTTAAATCAATAATTACGATCTCATAGACGATATCGCACACCCCTAACAGCACTGGTCCAATCGGGCAAGCTTCGTTCACACTGGCCCGGGCCATCGGACAGTCCTTATTGTCGAGCCCTGCTTACTCAGATATCAGTAAGTGTTTGTGTGTGTTTTCCCACAGATTTTCTGTTCCAGACCTCACTCCAAACATCGGACTCTTCTGGTACTTCTTCGCAGAGATGTTTGAGCACTTTCGTCTCTTTTTCATTTGCGTCTTCCAGATCAATGTCTTTTTTTACACCATCCCACTTTCCGTCAAACTCAAGTAGGTCCTGCGTATGGCTGAACATGAGCAATACATAAAGCAATGGTGTCATTTAGCATGTATAGCACGCTTATGGGTAAAATGTATTCAAACAGGGAGCATCCAGTATTCCTCATCTTCATGCAGATTGCCATCATCTCCATCTTTAAGTCGTACCCCACCGTGGGAGATGTCGCCCTCTACATGGCATTTTTGCCAGCCTGGAGTCACCTCTACCGATGTGAGTCTCATTTCATTTAAATATGTTAACAGGTTTCCTAATGAAAAAGGAAATTTGGGCATATCAAAAGGCTGTTGTCCTTTTTTAACAATAAAAGGTCACTAGAGAGCATTTAATTTCAAAAATTTGATTGAGTTATCATTTAGTCTGGAAATATTTTAAAATAGAATAGAATAGAAAACTGTTCCACAATATAATATTCCACAATATCACAGTTTTACTGTATTTTGTTCAAATAAATGCAGCCTTGGTGAGCATAAGGCTATGTTCACACTGTCAGTCCAAATCCAATTATTTGCGTATTCAATTGGAATCTGATCAAAATTATTTATTGTCCACACTGTGTATCGCAACTGTTCAGATCTGATTTGTGTCGCGTGGCGCTCTTTCTCTTTCTTGTACTTTCTCTTTCACGCTCTTTTGTTTTCCATAATATCTTCATACTATGTCAGTGATGTTGCATTAGTTGGCATACAACAAAAACAACAACAGCAACGTAGAGCGGTTTGCAATACAGATGTTGTCTTATTTACAACATGACAATATGTAGCCAGCTTTATTCCGTGCCGTCGTCTCCGCCGGTTTCAAAACCTGTAATGCTTTAATTTTCAACAACACTACCTTATTTCTGCAGCAGCTTTCAGCATGTTTCTTATAACATCATCGGACATGTTTACATGAATTAATAAAATGTGGAGTATATATTCAATACTGTGTCATTAGCCTGACGTCGTCATACTCAGATTCTAGTCAGAATGTGATTGGGCATACTGCTCCATTGGGCTGTGATTATGGGGCGTTTCATCCGAACCAGGAAAAAAAATGCCTCTGCAATGCCAATTGGATAGACCGAATCCCGTTGGAAGGACGGCTTTCTGATCGACAAATGCCTTGATCGCGGTTCTCTGTTCCTCTTTTAAAATTAATGTGCTGTCTACATCTTTTATAACAGACGCGATGGCTGAATCTACACATAAATTCTCCACCGGCAGCCATTCTTTGTTGTAAACGAATTCAACCCAAGTTCTCTTTGGTGACATGGATGGTTACGTTCCCGTTGCTCATCTGTCCATCATCGTGTAAAGCCCACCCTGACAATTTGATTGGTCCAAACTATTTTTGTTCGGGCATAATAGCTCCTCAATGGATCGAGTCCAGACCGAACTTCCCGACCTAAAAATTTTGTGGGCGGGGTTCGTGCTGGCATCCAGGCTACTGTGTCATATATTTAGCACTTTTCCAAAGCACCTTTACAAAGAATGTGTGTACTATTTTCAGTACTATTTTCACATTTTCTGCAGCGATTTTGTAGATTATTTTGAATAAAAAAAAATCTTTGATGTTCTAAAAGGGGGGTTTCACAGTGATGCAAAAAACATTTCAGGGAACAGTCTTAACCATTTTTCCATGTTAACCATGTTTTTTTTTTTTTAACGGGAAGAACATTTATAAATTCTACAGAACCTTTTTCATCTATAAAGAACCGTTTGTGTGATGGAAACGTTACATAGAGTTTCCTCACAAAACCACTGATGTCAATACAGAAATTTTATTTTTAAGAGTGCATGACTTATATTGGCAGACAAACTTTGTGAAACGCACGCTTAAAAAGATGTGCACTCTATTTGTTTTTGTGCAAGTGGAGTGAGTTGAAATCTGCTAGCTAGCTTTTTAATGAAATCAGATCCATGTATTGAATTGTAGAAATGAGTGTTTTTTTTCTTTTCTTTCTCTATCTCAGTTTTGAGAAACATCTTTCTGGTGTCATGTGTGCTGTTGGCATGCTCAGCGCTCTTTCCTGTACTCTGGCATCTGTGGATATACGCTGGGAGTGCCAACTCTAATTTCTACTACGCCATCACATTGCTCTTCAACTTTGGACAGGTAAAGGGTCCCATCTTGACAAACCACTTCACCGAAAAGCAATATTGATATGTTAATCAACAAGTCTTTCATGCCCATTACACATTGTACAATTTTGGGATGTCCCAGACAAAAGACGACCAATAGTGGCCATTTCCGGTAGTCTTTGCTCTGGTCCTACGTGATACAGAGAGAGAGGTTCAAAGACGGCTGTTGTCACGGTCTTGAGACCAAAGTTAGCAGTCAGAACAGCGTCAGAAATTTAGCATGATCATCTCACAGTGTGTTTGCTGCTATGACCGACGTCTACTGACTAGCCAGTAAAAATGCAACATGAAATGGCGTATTGATCAACACGACATGACGCTAAAACTTAAAACTACTTACATCAAGCCCTGTGTGTTCTTTCGCTTCCTCCTCTTTTTTTATCACATAAAAAGCACAATTGCCAAAGTTTGATTCATCTTGCTCTATTTGTTTACCAGTAGCACATGCTGATGAAATTTTATTCTTCTATACTAACTTGTGTCGTAGTCTACGATTCAATAGGTGTCATCATCGAACAGTCTAGTCTACATATATGTCGTACCAAAGTTTATTAGATCCGTGTCGTACAATGTCATTTGTAATGATCTTATAAGATTGCTGAAATCACACAGTCTGTAGAAGGCATAAATCAGGGGTGCCCAATCCTGTTACTGGAAATCTTCCTAACTGAAGAGTTCAGATCTAACACTGATCAAACACACGTCTGTAATTATCAAGAGCTCCTGAAGATCTTATTGAGCTGCTTCAGTTGTGTTTGATCAGGGTTGTAGCTGAGCTTGGCAGGAAGCTAGATCTCCAAGAACAGGATTGGGCACCCCTACTTTAAGGTAACAAAAAAGGAAGTTTTCTTAGCCTCAAGATAGAGTCAGTTTCTATGCTAATTAGACCATGGCAGAAGCCTGTCATGCCAGATATTTTCCTGTACTCATGGAAGTAGTACACAAAACCTGGTGTCAGGTTGCAAGAAAGATTCCAAAAAGAAGGGCCTATTGAAATGTGTAACAAAAAAAACTAGTAAAATAATGGTTAACCGCAAAAATAGCCATCCACTCCTAGCTTTTGATGATTGAAACCTTTGGATTGAAACACGATAGTGTTTACAGCTACTTGACTTACAAATTGTGAGTGGAAAAATCGCTGTAGCAACGAGGTTTCATAATTCATTAACTTGTATTAGTTTCAGCTGAACAGTCCCGTATTAGGTTTACCAGGACCGCTGGCAGCACGCCTTACACATGAGGCACGTGCACCTCACGTCTGCTTCACAGTGTGACAACAAACCCCTCATTTTTTGTAGAGAAATTCAACTTGACGTCTGGGATTTTAAAGCATGTGGTTTCCTCTATAAATGACCTTTTCAACACATATTTGTCACAGTTTGCACTCATAACGAAACTGAAAGTTCATTTAGTGAGTACTATGAAAATTCACAGTAAAGTTTACAGACTACATGAACCAATGTCATGTGTGTTTTTGCCACCACAGATCCTCCTGGTATCAGATTATTTCTACGCCTACCTGCGTCGAGAACATCACCTGACGCACGGCCTCTACCTGAAGAAGGAAGATGGCACTGAAGCCACTCTTGTGTTGAAGTGATCTTCTTTCACGGGACTAAGAGATCTCACCGACTGCCTCACACTCCCAATATCTTTACTTGTTTTTTATTTAACTTTCCATTCACACTAGTTTTTTTTCCCCAGGTCTTTTAACTTCACCTCAATTTCCCTCTCCTTTCTTTTTTCAAAACCTGTTCCTTTCTTTTGCAAATTTGAGAGTTTTACCTTATGTTTGGATGTTGACACCCCCTCTTGGACCAAAGCTGTTTTGTAAGAGACTTTTCTGATAATGGGACTGACTGAAGGCATGTGATGATACAGGAACTTTGCTTTTACTTTATTCGGTTCCCTTGAATGATGCATTGAAAAAGAGGTGGAGAGAATGGTTATTTTCACTTTTGCTTTGCTTGTTGTCTGTCTTTGTTTCAAAGGATTTGCTTCCTTTATTAAACTCCTTTCAAACAGCGGGGTTGTTTAGTTGGACGTGCAGTTTGAAGTCATGGTCAGCAGAGGGTATAACATGAATGTGCAGTGATGGTACACACTTTGACTGCAGAGAGCTCAAAATGACAGACCCCTCAGAGCCTTTGTGGACGTTTAGCAGAACATGAAGTATGTTCGAATGTTCTTTGAATGCTTTTCTTGGCTTCACTTGCTTTTCTTTTCTGGATTTGGTGCTTTTTTTGTACGACAGTTTTGTTTGTTTTACGTTATTACAGAATGAGGGATTAAACTGCACTGCAATTTTATTTATTATTTTTATTGGCGATGATTTGAATTGTGTTCATTTTTCTGATTAATGATTTCCTTGGGATTAGGAATTCACCGTCTGGATTCACGTAGATCTGTGCTTTTGATCTTACTCCAGGGCACACCTGTACGACTCAGCTATCTTGTGGTTAGACCTTCCTTGTAGTCCTTAAATGATCAAATTTTCCATTGCCTGTGTTGTTTCCAGACTCCTTTAATAATCCGCCCTTTGGCCAGGTAGGAAGGTGTAGACATCCGGGTGGCTTTGATTATGAGGTCACCTGATCCAAAGTCTAGTGTGTGGCAGTCATCTCTAAAGTCATAAAGATATAGATACTAATCGTTTACAAACAAAAGCTACCTTACCTTTTTTGACCTTATATGACATACTTACTATATAACGCAAACATATTTTCCTTAAACCACTAAATTGGCATCAGTATTTTATATCATACTGTTACTAACAGGAAAATAATTTAAAAACTTGTAATCATTTTTGTCTTGATTTTGAGTATAAATAAGCTTAATTTTCAATTAAGTTTACTTTTCTTAACATATTGGCAAATAGTCTACTTTATTTTCTATATTAAGCCTCACTTTTTTGTTAACTTAAGAACTAAACTTTGTGCTATATATTTTATTTCTTATATCTTATTTTATATATTGTGGATATTTAGATATTGTTACTCGAAATCAAGACCGAAACACTGATTAAGGTTTTTTTTTTTTTTTGTATAATCATTATCATTTTGACTGAAGGTTCTGACCTTAACCGACCAGTTTCCCCTGTTTTACCTTGGATGAACAAGGTTACGTAAACTTAACGTCATTAATATGCTATTGGTACCAGAAACAATCGAATGGACTGGGAACTGTGAAAATCTTGGCACGATTAAGGGCTTTTCTCCTGCTTGCATCATAGGTGGAACTGCAGGGAATCTTTTAAGTTGTTAATGAAATTTTTAATTCCACTTTTTTTCAGGATCCTCATTTTGAATGCCTACCAGCGGTTCATAAATGTTCACACTGAAGTATTACGCATTACATGACCTCCATTTCACATTACTCTGGTTCCCCATTCGGTCTGAAAGGAGTTTGGGCCGTTTAGGATGTCAAGACACTGATTTTAAATGATTTGTAAATTATGTTGTGATTTAAATGCCAATAAAGATTATTTCTCAGTTGTGTTGTTTTGTTAAAAGTACATGCTGATTCTTGATTTAAGAGATTTAGCCTGTCATGGGTTTTCCTGGAGAAACAAGAAGTGTAATCTCTCATGTCAGCAGGAATTGTTTGCCACAGTTGAAACACATTGCTGATATCATGACTTGATGAATTAGACTTCTTAGTAATGTTTGAAGTTTTCTTCAAATTCTAGATGCAAACACATTCCTTTAAATGCTAGCAAAGGTTAATGAGAGCTGAAAGTCTAGCTGACAAATGACGGTGAAACAAAGCTATGGTTAAAAAAATGTTGAAATTGAGCAACCACACCCCACCTGCTTCTGATAGTCAAAACTAGTTGTACAGACCTCCTTGTTTGCATTTGCCACAAATTACAATCATTTTTTACATTCATTTCTTTGTACATAAATCATTCCAACTGAAAGTCAGAATGACTCTGCTTAACTTGTTTTCTCCCTTGTTTTGGTGTCCTTTGACCTACCAATGAATTTAATTATTACTTAACTAACAGGTTGTTTTGTATATTTCATCATATTTATCTTTTATTTTTTAGATCATTTACATTTGAATATATTATATATCTTAAGCTATAGAAGTGTCAAATTAAGTCAATATTTAAATGATAGGTTTTTTTGACATTGTAATAATTGTCATTCCCTGTCAATGGAATCAAAGTTTGGTAAAACTTTACAATAAGGTTGTGTATGTTAACACCTAACACATTAGTTAACATGAACAATTACCATGAGCGAAACTTTTACAGCATTTATTATTCTTGGTTAATGTTAATTTCTACAATCATACATTTTTAACATTTAAAGTTAGTAAATGAATAATAGTATGTTTTAATTAACTATCTTAAGCTGTAAAAAGTTATGGTTTACTTTTGATTCATCTAATGCTAACAACGTGTACAATATACAGTACAAACCATACTTATTCAAACTAAAGTTGGCTTACCACCACAATTCCTTTCATTCTCATGTGGTTTATGTGCAGACTGACTGGATAATGTTGCATAAGCATTTACATAACATGAGTTACCAGGACAACTACACAGGACCTGTTGAATCAAATTTTCATGTCACCATTCTTTGGCTCTTGAGCGGATGAAGCCATGTATTGTGATAACAGACTTGGTTCTCTTTGTGAGTGCCGTTGACTCAAATGTAGTAATAGTCAAAGACTAAAGGGAAACGCTTTTGAAAAGGGCCCCTCATCCTGTGCAACTGGAAACTTGTTGAGTCATGTGCTGATCTTTTACATGGTGATATTAGCCAACATAATTTAAGAAGATAGGTACAGCATGAAAGGAATTAATGAAGAGCTATAAAGACAGCATATCCTTGCCAAATTTATTTAGTAAATTGTTTGGTAGATATCCGAGAACATAAGGAAGCAGTCTTCTCAAACCTCAAAACTCATATCCAAGCTTCAATCAATGTTGCAATGATGTTTTTTGCCATAACATTGCACAAACAGTATGTTCCATCTTGACAATTTTTTTGTTTTCATTTTTTTGTATTACATATAATGTTTTAGAACCCCTGCAATAACATTGTAATTCTATAGTGTTCGTTTAAATACCTAGGAGTATGTGAATGCATATGAATTTGGTCCAAGATATATATAAACCACAGTTTACTTTTATATTTGTCCTTCAATTAAACACCAATATCAATTTATGACCTCAGTCTACAGGCAACATGGTTCCCTTTTAAAATGTGTGATCATATTTCTAGACACTGTTCTATTTCTTAGTCACACATTGAAGCTGCAAAACAGGAGCTGTTTCCTTGTACAAAGTATTAAAAAGTATCCTTTCATAACAAAACAAAAATGTTCATGGAAACCCAAACACCCCCCTGAGAAAAGACCTTAAATAAGGATTTAAGTAATTAGTTCCCAACAATGGAAACTTTCTTTCTCTTTTGAGGAGGGAGGGCGTCAAAGAAAATAACACAAATGTTTAGTTATTTTGCATAACCTGACCTAGTTATTAGCATGTCACCCACTCTGCAATTATTGTTTAGGCTGTAACTAAAATATGAACATTGATTTAAAGGTTTTACATTTATGCTTTTACAACAAGCAAATTGAACATGAAGTTCAAACCAAAAATAATATATATTAAAACAAAAAGATCGTAGAAAGTAACAGGGAGTAGCTGAGTGTCACCTGAACAAGTTACCATACCCAGCCATAAACAATTATTCAGAATAAGAATCAGAATTAGCTTTATTGCTGACAGGAGCTTCCAGTGCAGAAGAAAATACAGACATAATAGAAGAAACAAAGACTTAAATAATGGAATATAATACAGTAGTAGACATATATATATATAATTGATTTAATGAATGTACAGATATGTATTTACATGTGCACAGTTTATGATGTAATTTACAGATGTACAATTTTAGAAGTTATGTCATGTTGTTGATGTAACTAGAATATGGAGATTGATTTAAAGGGCAAATGTGTCAGGGGTATTACATTTTTATTTTATTTTTAAACAAAGCGATACAGTTACAGAATATACAAACAAAATATTTGAGCAAAATACACAAACCTTTAGCAGTTCTCATTGCTGTCATTCATGAGCAATCTGCAGTTCTGTAATGAATAAATGTTCAGAGATTAAATCTTGTGAATAAAGAATCTTCCATAAATAATTAACATTGTTATTACAAAAGAAAGGCTAAAATAATTGTTTAGGGAGCCAAAAAAGGTCATCATTTTCTTTAAGGGAGGAGGTGCAATGGTAGCGATAGTATGGCAGCGAGCCAGCGACAGTGTTCAAGCCGCTGCGTTTGCCGATTGGCTGATGTGGAGTGACAGCAAGATTCAGGCCAATCAGGGATGAGATCATTGTCAGTGAGTGGAAAACTACAAGCTACAAGACGCTCATACGTCAGCCCACACTGCACCAATCATAAGCGTCATATCTTACCACTTGCGATGATTGGGTCATATGGGACGGACTGTGAAGAAGAATTATAAAACCCGTTAGCGGCGCACGAGTCGAGTATCGTGGGCTCTGGGCTGAACGCTGCGGCTTCTCTCTTTACAGCCGGGAGGAAGCTACATGTGTATATTTACATTTTGTTTTAAAATATCTTTGCAGCCGCTTTGCTTGTACACAAGACTTTGCTGTTTTAAGTGAAGCGTGGCTTATTTGGATCTCGAATATTTGCATTAAAGGTAGGTGTCTTTTAACATTCTAAACGTGATGGCTTACTTTCATCACGCCCATCTAAGTTACATTATAAAGGGTCATCATTACCAATTGTGATTTGATTATTTGCATCAAATTTTATTTCATCTCTTAACCCAGCTTTGTTCTTGTTTCCTTAATTTGGTGTTGCGTCGTAATGTGTCCGTCGGATATAAAAATGGTCTCGTCTCGTGGGCATGTCTGGATTATTAGAGGTCTGGAAACAGTGGACAGCACGCTTATGAAAGCTCACGCGCACGTAACAAGCATCTGAGTTACGTAACTTACGCATCAGACCGTTAATTTACGGCTTTCGTGTAATCTTCCATATCCGTAACGTTAAATGCAACCCAGTTGAGCTGCATTTTCAGGGTGACTAAGAAACAGTGGTGTAGTCTACGTGATACGCAGGTATACGCCGTATACCCACTAGAAAATATCAAGGATTTCCGTATGCCCACTAGGAAATGTCAAAGATCTCCGTATACCCACTTTAAAAAGCTTGAGGATTCGTAACAACATCGTTTTGTGAAAGAACTTTCATTCATAAATTCACCCCGTCTGTGTTTGCGCAGCGACACGGATCGAATCGCGTAATCCACCAACAAATGTAAGCCTACTGTAAGGCGGAACGTCACGCAATTTGGCCATTTTTGAATGAATAAATAATGAAGTAATGATACAATGAATCAAATCTCGATATGTACTAGTGTCTATGAATATTAAAGCTCAAAAATACTGCTATTGAAATAAACTCTGAATGTTCTGCGTGTTTCTTTGAATGAGCGCTCAATGTGTGCTCTCCTACACACTGACGCGCGCGTGACACTCGTGGTGTTTTCAGCGTCTATGAGGAGGACATGCACACATTTGAACTTCATTGCAGAGCTTTTATGAGAGTAACTTCACAAGAATTTTACCATTTCATTTGATAAAACTATCGTCATTCATTCGTATCATATACACACTCACAAACTTTAAAGTCTTCATGACAACCTGTCAAAATCAAAGTTTTGTATAACTTGAAGAAAATATAACAGAAATATATTACTATTGCACAGTAGAGTATACTTCAAGTAGGCCTAATAATAATAATAATAATTATAATAATAATAATAGTTTATTAAAACACACAGAAGCTTAAATGTCTTTAATTTACAACACACTAAAATAAAAGTTTGTAGAGATATATAAAGTAACTCGAGGGAATTATGAAAGAAATTGCATAGTATGTACTTTTTAAAATAATAATAATCAAATCTATTAAAACAAAGTTTTAAAGGGATATCACACAAGTTTTTAAAAAGTAAATTTTTATTTGTGCTTATACTTTTTAAGTCTTTTAATTGTCAGCTGATAAAACCTGTGCTTTAGGGACCATATTCATATAACATTTAAGGCTAAATGTAGCTCTTTACTGGCTTAGTTAGATGGCGATTAACACTAAACAGTAGAAAATTGGTGGTGCTGGCGGCGGGGGGCTGGTATATCACAGTATACTCACTACAAAAAACTAGACTACACCACTGTTAAGAAACGCATATCATCTCTGGAAAATTCTGTGAAGCGCAGAATGCCTCAATTTAACGTTGAATGACCGGTGCACGCGGCGCGTTGTCACGGTGCCCTACTTTCAAATAGCGAGTATTTTTTGTTTGATAAGTAACGTTAAGTGGGGAGATAGCCGTTACAGGTGTGTCAAAGCCTGGGTAGGTCACTCGGTCACTTTAATACATTCTGCACAGTCATGCTTACACCGAACAACTTCTCTTATCATGGCTGTTATATGGCAAGCCGGTTTGACTTTCATTCATTCCCAGGATATGAATTCTTGATATCAACAATTAAATATTTACTAGTTTAAATGCTAATCCTTGATATCAGGAATTAAATTTCCACCATTAAAAATTGTTATTATTATTATTATCAATAATGACATCACTCACAGAAATATGAATTCTTGATATCAATAAAAAACTAGTAAAAACTATAATTCTTGATATCTGTAATTGTATTTTCACTAGTTAAATGTCACCATGGCCTGCCATTCACATTCAATTGTCGATGTCAAGAATTGATTTCTTACTAATTGAAATTCCAATTGCACATATCAGAAATACAAATCTTACTAGTAAAAATCATAATTTTTGATATCAATAAATACATGGTTACTAGTGGAAATGTCTGTTCTTCATATCAACAATTGTTACTAGTAGAAATCTAATTCCTGATATAAAGAATTGGCATTTTTACCTGGTGAAAAAACAGCTAGCCATACCTGTTATGTAATAACACTTCAGTTGATTCATTATAATTGTCTGAAGCTTACAGCTTGCCTTACTATAATGCAGATTATATAGGGTTATCTAATCGAAGGGGAAAGTATTAGTAATAATGACCATCATGGAAGGGATCAAGGGGAGGGGGTGTAGTGATCTGGGATTGTGTATTTTGGGAGGGTGTTTTATGGTTTTGCTGATAGCTTTTGCAGCTCGCCATTTGTTCTCTTTTTGCATGTGATAGGAAAGCCACTATGGAGCTGTACAACAAAGGCACAATTTCTGAGGATATCCTGCCTGTTGTCATTATTGGTAAGAGTCAACATCATATATTTGTTGTTTTTAAGCTTTATGTGGTTAAGTGGGTTCACTGAGTACATGTGACAGTATCATAATACTGTCTCTTCCATGTTTCTTTCTCCCATTTTCATCTTTTTGTAATCTAGACTGTACTTCTGTGAGAAATTTAAAATGTTGTATTGCAGCCAAGGTCCAAAATTAACTAATGGACAGGCTCAAATGGAAACTGGGCATGCAGAACTCTGCAGAAAGCTAAGCATAATTGGTACGCCTGTTAATTACAATATTCTGCACATCCACCACCCTTGGATTTTTGTATATTCACAATTTTGGTACTTTCATAATTATTACAGCTGCTTATAATTGAGTAGTGCTTTCAGTTTAAAACATTTACCAAGTTTAAATATGAAAAAAGTCTGGATGTGCTGATGACAGGTGAATTGAAGAAAAAAAATGACCAGTCATAAATATTTCTTACCAGCCATTCACATACCCACTTACATCACTTCCATCAGATTAAAAACTGCGAGGCTCAGACTATTGTTCTGTGACAGTTTCTAAACTTTATCAGCTTGAAGGAACACGCCACCATTTTTTGTAATTGGGGTTATTCACTGTCTCTCCTACATTTAGATAGGTGGGCAAACGCATTTTTGTCTCAGTGCATGCATTGTCTTAGTCTGGCAGCGCAGCCGCTAGCTTAGCTTAGCATAATGAATGGAATCCTTTGTTGTTGGATAGCATGTCATGAGTAAAAGTGATAAAAAAAAAGAAAAAAATTACTTCTTGTGGCCTTCGTATTCACAACGAGTACAAATAGTGATATAGATTAAGACTAGGCGATTTCCTAGGCAGATATTGACTTGGGACTATATTTGGGTGAAGCACAGGCGAAGCACTGCTACTTCTGCGCAGAGAGATCACGCCACAGCTGAAATCCCCCAACTTCCATCAACATACCGGCGTGAATATTAGCTGGCTATTTTTCCTACAGTAGACCTAGTAAATGGCGATGAACATGGCCGATTTTGTGAGAAACGAAGAGGGTGACTTCTCAAGACAGTCAAGATCCAGAACCACACCTCTACGAACCAGAGTTTTCAGAAGAGGAGCTGCCAACTTTGAAAATAGAACGAGAGGAGGAGGAGGAGGTTGCGATCACTCAACAGCCAGAGGACGTGAGGATGAGATCCAACATGAACTGGTGATGTGAGTGTGGGGGAATATGCCAACCTATGCCGACTGAAATAGTGTCTGTGCTGTGCCGAGTTGGACAAGGTTCTGCCATCGATGACCAGGCTCAACGTGTCAGATCAAGATGAGCGTGCCCACAGTTGTGTCACAGCTACCTAACTTGCATGATCTCTCTGTGCAGAAGTAGCAGAGCTTCGCCCATATCTGCCTAGGAAATCGCCTTGTCTAAATCTGCATTGCTATTTGTACTCGTTGTGAATATGCAGGCCACAAGAAGAAATTACTTGGGTTTTTTTTGGATCACTTTTACTCACAACATGCTATCCGGCAACAAAGAATTCCATTCATTATGCTAAGCTAAGCTAGCATCAGCACTGCTAAACAAAGACAATGCATGCACTGAGACAAAAATGCATTTGCCCACCTATCTAAATGTAGGGGAGACGGTGAATAACACCAATTTCAAAAAATGGCGGTGTGTTCCTTTAAAGGGATAGTTAACCCATAAATGAAAATCCTGTCATCATTCACTCGCCCTGAAGTTGTTCAAAACCTGTAAGAGTTTCTTTCTTCTGCTGAACACTAAAGAAGATATTTTAAAGAATGTCAGTAACCAGACAATTGATGGGGCCCGACCGACTTCCATAGTATTTTTTTACCCATGTTCTCCAAAATATATATTTTTTATGTTCCACAAAGCAAAGAAATGCATGTGGGTTTGGAACAACTTCAAGGTGAGTAAATGATGACAGAATTTAAATTTTGGGGTGAACTATCGCTTCACTGGCCAATTTCAATTGGTCTTAATTTTCACACCAAAAAAAACAAAAACACCTGAGATGTTTGAAAAGTTCTCTGGGGAATATATTCTAGAGCATTCAGTATTCACATGAATGGCTTTGTTTCTAACAGGTAATGGACCATCAGGGATTTGTCTCTCTTATTTGCTGTCGGGGTACACGCCTTACCTCTCCCCCAATGGCTTCCATCCCAACACAATTTTGCATAACAAACTGACGGAGAATGCTCATCTGTCTTTGCTTGACCAGGTAATTCACATATTTAATCCCTCTAGACACATTTACCACACCTCTTTACATAACAAGTGGTGATTAATTATAGTGCTTTTCAACAAAGGCTCTATAGCCTGTTCCAAGGATTAGTGAATATTGACTATATTATGACAAGATTTTGCACACATTCTTGTTCAAATACAGAAAAAAACTGTTTTGTCTTAATATGTGCATGTAGGATCTAGAGTACCTGTGTGAAGGTGTGGAGGGCCGTTCCTCGAACCCTGTGGCTGTGCTCTTCGATGCCCTCCTCCTTCCAGATGGCGACTTTGGGGTGGAGTGCGCTTCCCCACTGATATGGCGACATGAGCCGGAAAGGGCCACTCCTCACCTTGTACTGGGGAAGGGACCACCTGGAGGGGCCTGGCATGTAAGTAACCACTCCTAAAATTCTTCTGGCTTCTGATCTAAGGCCCCAGCGCTCATATTGTTCACTTTTTCAGGAAACTCAGTTCAGTTCAGTTCAGTTTCAGTTTATTGTCCCCTAAGGGAAACTTGTCTTGCAGCCAGGTAAACATACAGGTAACACAACAGGTACACACCACATACACATACAATTAAACAACACAAACTACTAATTAAAAAGTTATACACTACTACTCATCTAGGTCAAAGAATTGTGCAAATTTAGCAACCTAATTGCACTTGGTATAAAGGAGTTCTTTGTCCTATTGAACTTAAAACAAGGGACTCTAAATCTCCGACCTGAGGGGAGGACCTCAAAAGAACAATGAAGGGGGTGATTTACACAGTCCAATATGGCATCTGCTTTCCTCATAACCTGCCTCTCATAAATATTTGTCAAGGAAACCTGTGGACAGCCTATTAACTTACCAGCCACCTTCACAATATGGCTGAGGTTATTTTTCTCCCTCAGGCTGATGCCCCCATACCAGGCAATAAAAGCAAAAGAAAGGACAGATTCAATAAAAGATTTATAAAATAAAGACATGATAACCTTATCAACATTAAAAGAGTTAAGCTTCCTTAGGAAGTACAATCGTTGTTGTCCCTTTTTGCAGATCATCTCTGTGTTTATGTCAAATTTGAGTTTACTGTCTATCACAGTACCCAGATATTTATACTGCTCTACCACCTCTATGCTGATTCCTTTTATATAGGTGGGTAGAGGAGAACCAAGTTGTTTTCTCCTAAAATCTATGAGCATATCCTTGGTTTTAGAGGTGTTAAGCTGGAGAAAAGACCTGTCGCACCAACTGACAAACTCTTCAACCACTGGCCCATGCTGAGATTCATGTTTCTGCAGTAAACTGACAATAACTGTATCATCAGCATATTTCAGGATGTGTCTATTGCTATAATGGCTCCTACAATCGTTAGTGTAGAGAATGTATAGTAGAGGTGAAAGTACACAACCCTGCGGAGAGCCAGTGGAAGAGACGCGCCTTTCAGAAAGACAACCATTCACCTTAACTCGCTGTGTTCTATTTGTTAAAAAATCCATAATCCAGCTCACAAGATTACTCTCAATATTAAATTCTGATAATAATTTACTGACTAAAACATGTGGCTGGATAGTATTAAAAGCAGAAGAAAAATCTAAAAACAAGAGCCTGGCATGTGTACCAGGACCCTCTAAATGACTATAAAGGAGATTTAAAAGTGTAATCTGGGCATCCTCTACCCCTCTGCTAGCCCTATATGCAAATTGCCCGGGGTCCAGGGCCCCACCCACCCTGAACAGCAGAAGCCGCTTTACTATCCTTTCAAATGACTTCATGACCAGTGAAGTCAATGCCACTGGTCTGAAGTCATTTAATGTGCCTGCAGAGTTGCCCTTTGCCACTGGAACAATAATAGACTCCTTCCAAGCCATTGGGACCCTTCCCTGTTCCCAGGACATTTCAAAAATGTCAGCAAACACCCCACAGAGTTGCTCTGAACAACACTTCAATAATCTCCCAGTAATTCCATCTGGTCCTGGACTCTTATTTACCTTAATTCTCTTAAATACAGACCTAACCTCCTCCTTTGTAATTGAGAAAGGTATAGATTCTACCTGAGCCTGTTCCTCAGTTATTTTCCGTAGTTTGTCCGAGAAGTCATGAATATCAAAACGTGAAAAAAAGGTGTTCAGCGCTTCAGCTAACTCGTATCAACTGTATCATTGTTTATTTGAATGTCACAAATACTTGTCCAGGTCATGTTGCACTCCAAAATCTAAATAAAAATCAAAAAATATTTCACATCAAAAAGAAACTTAAAAAGTAATGATAGTATTTGTTGTATATTATATGAGTTATATTTGGGAAGTATTTGTTGTACTGCCTTTAAAGTTTGCTGAAATGTATTAGTTTATTATATATTTTACTGTAATATAGTTAAAATGTCTGTATTACTAATTAATCTAAATGGAATCACCATTGAGCATAAAAGGTAAAATGCTCAGACATATTACAGTAATGGGAAATAGGGTGAAATTTGACTTGAATATGTTCAAGAGGTTTCATGAGGTTCACTCTAATACAGAAGTACATCCCTGTGGGAAAAGCACATGAAAAGCACTTTATGTCTGAAAGCAACTTCTCTTGAGTTTTTTTTTTTTTGTACCAGTTTGATCAGATGTTATTCATGTGCTTTGCCTGCTTCATATCAAGATGTGACTTTATTGTTTATTGTTCTTTATGTCGGCAGGCAATGGAGGGCTCAATGTTGACTCTCAGCTTGGCTAACTGGATGGAACTTCCTGGTTTGAAGTTGAAGGACTGGATGAGAGATAAACGAAAGTATGAAAATTAAAACTTTATGAATTCAGCATAGAGAATAATGAGCTCACATTTTAATTCAAAATTCCCAAGAAGATTCTTGGCATAAATTTGAAGCGAAAATGAAAATAAGATTCTTGCATTGTGTTAGTCCTAGAACTAAACTGCAACTATAAGGGGACCTTCACCTCTTCTCTAGTTTTTTCTATGTAAAAATATTTTCTCATTTGCTAACATAATGTTAATAGTATAGCTAAGTGTGTTAAATTCAGCTAAATTTTTATATACTGTGGCTTTGTGGTGCTTTTAATCTTACAACGTAGGTTGCAGCTACTCAACATAAATTTTTAAAGGTGCAATGTGTAATATTTCTGAGGATCTATTGACAGAAATGCAATATAAGATCCATAACTATGTTTTCAGTGGTGTATAAAGACCTTGCATAATGAACCGTTATGTTTTTATTACCTTAGAATGAGACATTTATATCTCCATAACCGTGGGCACCCCCTGACTATGGAGGTCTACATATTGTGACGTCATGTTTCTACAGTAGCCCTAAACGGACAAACGCGTTTTGTTACTATGTTGCTCTTCGTGCAAGGAAGCAAGCTTAGTTCAGTGAATAAAACACTGACACAATGATGAACAAGTAACAATAATATTCACAATAAAATATAGTTTTACTGAATAATTAAGTAAACATAATTTCTTCTTCATTGCTGAACTGCTACTCTCTGCTGTCTCGGACGATGACATATTTTCCTGTCGGCCACCATAACTTTTGTTGGTTGGAATTCGTAACCTCACCACTAGATGCCGCTAAAAATCACACACTGCACCTTTAATGCTGTTGCCCAACCAAAGGTTTTTTTTTGAGGAATCACAAGTATAACACATAGGGTTGGGCGGTATTTCGGTAATATCGTATACCGCGGGGTCTTAAAATAGCAACGGTATCAGTTTCAATACCGTCATTACCGGCACTTATATATAATAAATAAATATAATTTATTCAATGCCTAAAAATGCTTATGTAGTTGTCATCAAGTGACAGTGTGGAGGAGAGAGAGAGAGAGAAGGGAGAGGCGGTAAATACTGACTAGGCAATTTGTAAATGTTGCAAAAAAAAAGGTGACAGCGAGAGATGGAAACACCTCTAACCTAATGTCGCATCTCCGAAACAACCACCCACTCAGTGCTGCCAGGATGCATTTTGCCCCGAGTTCATTAAATAAGCGCATTCGTTTATATTTGTTAAAATATTATAATGTTATTTTTTTTTTACGTTGATAATGAAAACTGAACAGCACGAGTAAGATGGGATGCATCGGGAGTCAGACATTGACCACTTAATTAAGTTTCATTTTGTAAAAGGCCTTTCTTTAAAGTGAATTTCGTTTTGTATAAATTGTATTCTAATTTTAATATTTTTTTTTTTATCAACCAATAATAAATAAGAATCAAATATAGCAGACAACATAATCATGACATGATCGTGCGCTGTCGCGCCGCGGTCACTTGCATTGAAATCTCATCATAAATTAACCGAAACTCAGTGTATGTCTCACAGACATGAAAGATATCTAAATAAAGCTTGAAATTTCATTAAACGAAACAATTCAAAACGAAAAGAAATAGGCCACTCGCTGATTATTTAATCCATGATGTGCATTTCTCTCTATGCGCGTTCATACGGAAATGGCGATCATCAAATTAAACGAAACTATTCCAAACGAAAAGAAATCGGCTAGCCTACTCTCTGATTATTTAATCCATGATGTGAATTTCTCTCTATCGTTCACTATGGAGATGGCGATTCGTCAATTTCTTTAAACGAAACAATTCAAAAGGAAAAGAAATATAGGCAGCATACTCTCTGATTAATCCAGGATGTGCATTTCTCTCTATACGCGCGTTCACTACGGAGATATCAATCGTCAATTTCTTTAAACGAAACAATTCAAAACGAAAAGAAAAAGGCTAGCCTATACCTTCTGATTATGTAATCCATGATTTGCATTTCTCTCTATATATGCGCGTTCACTAGGTGATGGCGATCGTCAACTTAATCTTTGCAGCACTGACAGAAAAGTTGTATTAATAAAAATCAATGGACGCGTGTCACCGGATTTACAAATGCACTTGTTGCTTGTTAATTTAATTTAAATGAATTAATAAAATGAATACAATTGTCATAATTAAAATAATTAAAAATATTATTAAGTGTCCTATTTTTGCTCATTTATAAATAGTATTTATATCTACCACCCCCTGAGCACCTGGGTTAAACAATTATTTGGCGCCACCATATTATAACGGCCCACGTATTAAAAATAGTCGAGTCTAAATAGGGCTCCGGCTCATAATTACATTTAATGCCGTCAACAGGGATCAGACACAACGTGCACGGGTTGGCCTTGATTTTTTTTGTGTGTGTTTTTTATGCCCGATCTGGTATTCAGTTTCTGAACGGTGTAGACACAAGCCAACAGTTTGGTGACGCTGTCTGAGCCTTATGTCATAATTTTTAATTAGTCACGGTAATACCGTATACCCCGGTAAAATAGGGAGGAGGTTTGACGGTATCAAAATTTGGATACCGCCCAAGCCTAATAACACAGTTCATGAAGATTGAAATGACCAAAATTATTTGCCTTGATTATCTAACATTTGTGTGTTTTGTGCGTGTAGAAATTTACGTAACGACCGGGCCACGCCAGCTGAGATTGCGTCCTACTACCAGCACTATGTGACTAAAATGGGTCTTGAGAGGAGCTTTGCTTGCGGCACCACCGTAACCTCACTCTCTCGGGTTTCTCTTGAATCTGACTGCTCCGTTTGGAAGATCGAAGGCCTCCAGAGAAGTGCAAATGGTGATGATAGAAAGGAAGTAATTGAAGTCCCTTTCTGCGTATATTCAGAGAACGTGGTGCTTGCCACAGGAACCCACGACATCCCAGCCCGTCTCGGTGTGGAAGGCGAAAACCTTTCCTTCGTGTGCCACAGCTTCTGGGAGCTGGAGGCCGCCATCTCCTCAGGCCGTTTGGACCATGCCTCCGAGCCAATTCTTGTGGTTGGTGCTGGCTTGACGGCGGCAGATGCCGTTCTCACGGCTCACCACTTGAACACACCTGTATATCACACCTTTAGGCGAGCTGTGACCGATCCGGCGCTTATCTTCAACCAACTGCCCAAACTCCTCTACCCTGAGTACCACAAAGTGCACCAAATGATGAGCCAACAGCAACACAAAGTGGGTGAGACGGAGGGTAATCTGTCCAACCAATCTCTTACTTCACCTGCTGAGAACACCAACCCGTATACCTGTTACCCTGGTTACCTCAGTTACCCAAAGCACCGTGTGGTTGCCTTCAGACCTGATGGCAAGTGTGTGCTAGAGGATGAGGGAGGGATACAGAGAGTGCTAAAAGTTTCAATGGCACTCGTTTTGATTGGTGCCCATCCCAACCTGTCCTTCCTCCCAGAACATGGCCGCCCACTGGGGTTGGACTCGGAAGAGCCAATCAGCTGTCGGAGGAACCCATTTGACGTGGATCCATACACATATGAGAGTGTGAAGGAGCCAGGGATGTATGCCATGGGTCCACTGGTGGGTGAGAACTTTGTGCGGTTCCTGAAAGGCGGAGCTTTGGCTATTGCATGTGACATCGCCCGTAAACAAAGTACCAAACGACAAAGTGCGACAGTACATTAAAAAACCAGCTTATTGAATATTTAACTGACCAACTGAACCTTGAAATCATGAAAAGACATAGACTTAAAAAAGGTGTGAAAAGAGATTTTTATGTATAGCTATCTGGTAATCTTTCAGAAATGCCCCACTCATCGGAAAGTGCTCAGTGGTTCTGCTCCGACTGACAAGAGTGAACCAGACATTGAACGGTTCAAGACCGCTCTGACATCCCACTGCAAGTGCTTGCATGCAGACTGCGAATGCACTGACACAGGTTTTTGTAGTTAATGGCTAACTAACCTGGCCTAAACATTCATCTACATAAGTCTACGGACACATGGTGCTTTGACTTCAGGGATTCATATGTGCATGGCTGCTTTTACAAAACATTACTCGTGCTCTGTTGTGCCAAATGAATGTTTGTAATTGCTGTTTTCAGAACTAACATTTTGTTCATGTAAGGAAAACGGAAGACTAGTCTTTGCCAAGCAAATGCTGCGGTTGTATCGATTCTGGTACTGATGTTTTAATTGTCTTCTTTGATGAATGTAGAAATCTTAGTGGACCTAAAAAATCAGAAAGATCATTGTATAATTTCAAGTCTTCCATACATTGCCTTCCCAAGTAAAGCATGCCCCTGGAGTGAGTCCATTGGTTATATCGGCAAACCTGACTTGACTGTCTAGAATTAGGGCTCCTAAAATTTTAAGATGTTCTTGCTTCATTCTGCTGTTGCTAACCACAAGTCAAACCTCTGTGAGGTCAGGCTGCACTTACAAAACTGACCACGAGAGGGCCTTTGCACACAGTGACTGAAGCTAGCAGCATTGCATCAGAAATAATGATCTTTCATGACATTATGTAAATGAATAATGTATCCTACATAAGCTTATTTATGAATGCGCTAACTAACATGGGCCAAATGTAACTTTGCCTATGAGATTGATGCATGGCCTCGAGGACCCGTTGATGCAATAAATAAAGTAACTGTACTTTTTTTTAGATTTGTAAAATGCATATCTATTTCCTTTTTAAGAATACGATTCTACACTGAACATTGCAACATTTGTTTTATCTTAAACTTATTCTTCTGTATTATTTGCCTGTAAGTTATGATCCCTGGCAGCTCTGATTAAACATGTTTGTAAAAATGGTTTGTATCTGTTGGAAAGTGCAAAAATACAAACAAATATGATGTATAGTTTATGTACATTGATTCTTGCAGTCAAACAAAACAAAAGATAAAACACAAAATAAATGGAGTTTGACAATGCAATAATTTATTTGAGTCTTTCCACAGCTAGTACCATAGTATTACTGTGAAATTTTAAGAATAGGTCAAAGACAAATAAGTTTTGCATTAAAAAGTGCCAAGTTTTCTCATGGTTACAACTTTTGTTCATGACTTCAACAGAATGTGTATTCCGTACATAATAGTGCCGAAATATAATATATTTTAATAACTAATGGGGGTTTTTTGTCACATGACAACAAAATGGTTTCTCTGTGTTGTGTAAACAACACTGATAGATGTATTCGATAGATTCATTTTATTTTAAACAATATTGCTTCACTGCCTTTTCAATATGTTATAATATGAAATTATGTCATATTAAAATCAAGTAAAGAAAATTAGTAGGCAGTATACAGAAAATACTGTACTTTAAAGTTTACAATGTTAGTATTTCATCATAAACATCGTTCTATTATTTCCATGCAAACACTGCATTACTGAAGTTTCGCCATTAGATGGTAGCAAGCGCCTTCTACAGCCATAAAGTACATCTTTAGTGCCAGTGCAGTCATGCTAAAAACTCCTTTTAGATACTGAATATAACGTAATGTAAGTTTGTTATACTTAGGTTCAACTCTAAATATTTAATCAGTTATACATTGCTTATTGTGAGAGCAATCTCTTTAAATGATTTCTAAAAAAAAAAACACCTTCCTTCTAATCATGGAGAACTGCAAAAAACAAACAAAAAAAATCATTAATAATCCTTTGTGAGTGATTTCGAAAATTATAATTCTTGTGAACTGACCTGTTTGTTTTCATAACAACACTTAAAATTGGGTCATAAAAACACAGTTAAATGCTCTATCCACGAGCCTTGTGAGTTTATGTGTTTGTGCTATGAGTGTGCACGTGAAGCTGTGGGAACTGAAGCCCTCTGCAGACTGCTGAACAAGGTGACCTCTCCTCTCAGGCAGACAGACAGGAGGCCACTAGAGGACGGGATGCTAAATTTATCACGTCTGCGTTGCTATGAGACACTGAGCTGAAAGGTGGACTCCTTTCGTAATGTCAGGTAACAGCACAAGGCTGGGCAAGATTTCAATGATGCTGACTCATAGATGTGATACGAATCCTTGAAAAGTAGATAAATGTAATAGAATGTAGCTCTGTTTATTCTGGTTTATCATTATAAAAAGTACATATAATAAAATGCTTCGGAAGACTGAGTCTAGCAACCATGTGGGCAGCATTCAGTCATAAGTAATCCACTAAATTTCTTGTAACAGGTTTTACGAGGTCCCTCAAAATAAACTTAAAAAAGGGTAAATAAAATATATTTTAAACCATTTAAATAAAATGGTTTAAAAGAACAACATGGAAATAAATACATAAACAAATAAATTCTATTAAACAATTTTTTTCATCATCAAAAGTTTTAATGGAATTTTAAGGGGGAAATGTATTTCTATTGTATTCTTAGGTGATACAGCTGTTACCCTCTTTCACAAGTTTTAATCACATTTGTGTCTTAAATTGCCAACTTTGTAAACACACATATTTCATATGGTCTCTAAATAATTATTTAACATCATACAAAAATTATTTATTATAATCTACATAGGACTTGGGGAAATGTTTATGTATATATATATATATATATATATATATATATACACTGCCGTTCAAAAGTTTGGGCTCGGTAAGATTTTTAATGTTTTTAAAAGAAGTCACTTATGCTCACCAATGCTGTATTTATTTGATTAAAAATACAAAACAAACCCAGTAATATTGTGAAATATTATTTCAATGTAAAACAGCTGTTTTCTATGTGAATATATAATAAAGTGTAATTTATTCCTGTGATCAAAGCTGAGTTTTCAGCATCATTACTCCAGTCTTCAGTGTCACATGATTCTTCAGAAATCATTCTAATATGCTGATTTGATGCTCAAGAAACATCTATGATTATTATCAATGTTGAATCCAGTTGTGTACCATTTTTTTTAGGATTCTTTGATGAACAGAAAGTTAAAAACAACAGCATTTATTTGAAATAGAATCTTTTGTAACATTATAAATGCCTTTACTGTCACTTAATCAATTTAATTCCTCCTTGATGAATAAACATATTGATTTATTTTATTTCCCCCAGAAAATAAAATAAAAATTCTTACTGACCCCAAAGTTTTGAACGGTATTGTGTAATGTTACAAAATATTCTATTTCAGATAAATGCTGTTCTTTTGAACTGTCTATTCATCAAAGGATCCTGAAATAAAAATGTTAATAACTGTTTTCAACATTGATAATAATGAGAAATGATTCTTGAGCATCAAATCATCATATTAATGATTTCTGAAGGATCATGTGACACTGAAGACTGGAGTAATGATGCTGAAAATTCAGCTTTGATCACAGAAATAACACACTTTATTATATATTCCAATAGAAAACAGCTGTTTTACATTGAAATAATATTTCACAATATTACTGGGTTTGTTTTGTATTTTTAATCAAATAAATGCAGCCTTGGTGAGCAGAAGAGACTTCTTTTAAAAGCATTAAAAATCTTACCGACCCCAAACTTTTGAACGGCAGTGTATATTCTATCAAGATGTCATGTCAAGTAATCTGTCGATGACAAAAGTAACATTATCGAAAAAGCACGAATATATCCGAAGTGCTCATGCTCCGCCCCTTTTTGAGTTCGTCCGCCTGCTGATCCTCACAAACGGGCTAGAAAGCAAGAGAGAGTGAGAGCCAGCCAGGAGTGAATAATGTTTACCACTCGCTCTGTGGAATCTATCAGGAGTCGAAACTTTAGTTAGGTTTTGCCGTATTAATTTCACCCGAAAGCCTCATTCAATCTGCAACCGATCAAAATCATCACTATTAAGGATATACCAGCGGCTGGATCGACTGAATGAAACCATGAGGAATAAAAAACACGGCGGTTGTCGCGATCTAAACTAACGTGACTATCGATCCAGCAGAGCCAAGCGTTTGAAAACGCCGAGCCAGGTACTTCGGCGCAGACTTTCAACGGTCATTTTTTTTTGCGGGTTTACCTGTGCTTACGTGGCACCTTTTTGACCTGAAGACTTATTGTAAAAAATCCCGTTCTAGGCTTTTTATCCACTTTTATCGTGGCGATGCGATGTATTTTTAGAGGTTTAGTAAGTTGCGTGGCCGGGACTAGTTTACTTGCGCCGGGCAGCTAATCAGCGGAATAACACTGTCCATTTTAGCGTTAATTTATCCTCATTTGCCTTGTTCACACGATAACCTTCAAATACAACCTCGTAGGCTACTGCACCCTTCAGATACTGACAGCGGGTTTCGAGACGAGCTTTCATAAGGAGGACAAGTGTCAACGCTGCTCGTGTGTTTTTGGGGTGGTAAAATGGATGCGGGAATGGAGAAGGAGTGCAGCGCTTTGGGAGGGCTCTTCCAAATCATCATGAACGACATGAAGGTGAGTCCTTCTCAGATTAAAATAACAAACCAGATGCTTTGATTCCCCCAACGTCATGTGTGGGTTTGGAGTCTGCCTGTAAAAAGGCTCAGAATAAGTTATTTTCCAGCTGTTTAGGAGGGTTGGCAACAGTTCTGTGGTTGGCCGGTTGCTGATAGATGTGAATCCAGCCGCCCTGTGATGTGCGTCCTCTTTAAATCATCATTTACATCTCTTTACTCTTATCATCTCGTATATAATTTGAATGCATTTACTAGTTTAGTTTACTAGTTATAAAGACTAGTATGCATTTAGGTTATTTGTAAAACAGTCAAAATATCAGGTTATTCCAGCATGATGGATATGTTCAAAGGTAATGCTGTCACACTAACATAAAAGCACCATGGTAGTAACATGGCTAATTAGAACTGCACCATGGTATTTTTTCTAATTATAATCATTTACAGAAAAATGTACTATGGTACTACTATATTTAGCTTTGAAGTACTATGTAAATACCATGGTACATGAATTTCAGTACTGTGGTATTTTGATGCAATGATATTGCAAGATCTATCTACAATGGCCACAAATATTCCAAAAAATACGAAATTACCATAATATCCTATTGCAGTGATGTTATGATGGCAGAACAATGGCAAAATCACATCCATATACCAAAGTGTTTAAATGGCACATCATGGGACTTCAAAAACACTGGTTTATGTCCCAAATGGCATTTAAATAGGGCTAAGTGTATAAATGAGTAAATAGTATTCACTGTGCTTTTACCTGGCCTAGTTGACAGTCAATCAGTTAACTAAAATGTGGCAGCTCAGTTTGTCATCTGTCAGAAGTTGTAGTTCTAGTTCACAGTCTCAGCACATGCGGTGGTAAGTTATGGTCTGATCTCTAACAGCAGTGTTGGTGACTTGGTGAAACTTCAATAACTGTCTGAATGTTATGATGCCATTAGGCGATTTGTAGACTTTTGAGGAACATTGTCAAACGCTGGGCCTTTATATTGTAGAGCATTTTCATGTTTTAAATACTGTTTGTTCATCATCAATAACTGACCAATTGTTTGTTTAGTTGAAAATGTGTTGTAATGCAGTGTTGTGTGTGCCTGCCCAGAGCAGGAGGTATAGTGTGTGTCACATCCTGTTGTAAACATGGCACAAATCTGACTCAGACTTTATTCATGATATCAATCATTTCCACAGTAATGCATTCAGTAAGATATAGCATTGTTTATGTTGTTTTTTTGTCTGGTTTGTTTATTTATCTTACTTGTCACTTAATGTGGTTTATTGTGTTTCAAACGCACAGAAAAGCATTGTGGATATCTTTTGGAGTTTTTTGTACTCAAGGATGCTCTCAAAACATTTTGGGCACATTACAAAATATGGTAATTAAAATATAATAAAATATATGATAATAAATAAATTATATTATGTACAATGCATGGCATTACATATAAGTATGGGTCATGTTATATAGGAACATAGTTTTGTATGTTTGGCATTTAATGGTTTGCATCTATGATGCTTATCAGTTCAGAAATAGTCAATTTCCACGTTTTTATTCGCACTCAGTTTAGGCATACAGTAGCAAAAGTGAATGAATGGACCAGCGTTTTTTTTGTTTTTTGGCAAGGTCCAGCTATCAATTTGTATGCATGCTGTTAATGTGGAAATAGGCCACTTGATTCACAGGAAGGGGGAAGTGTGCAGGATATCCCCATGATTGTGTGTGTTTGTGTGTGTGTGTGTGTGTGTGTGTGTGTGCTCGCATGGATTTGCGTACATGTAAAGAGATGATTCACAGAAAAACAACTGCAGGGCATAGGCTACATTTTGGCCTGTTAGTACTCAATAAATATCTCCGACCTTAATGTGTACACTGATGGCCAAGTTCATGGAGCAGAGAGTTTTAGTTAGTTTGCTTTGCAATCGAGCACTTAATGTAAGCTCTGAATCAAACAATACAAAGTGCATAGCTTAAACACTAACCTATTACTTAAATAGACTGGACTATAGCTCTTCCCGGATGTCAGATATATAGAGGGGAATCACACTTTTACATTTCTATATTCACACTACATTAGTACATTATTTTAGATAAATTTCAACAAAGTTCAACAGTAATGCATGTGAAGTACTTCGCAGGCTGCTGCTTGCTTATGTAAAATGTCACTTGCATTGACAGCCCTCAATTTAAGCGTAGGCTGTAAAAGCCAAAAGTTCAAATATAAATTGTCATTGATCAAAAATAAAGTTGTCATTGATCAAAAATAAAGTTAAGCTGCCAAGGGGAAAGTTGTTTCTTCTATGAATTTGATACTGTTCTATAGCACATGTTTTCTTTTAGAAATAATAAAAAGTATTATTGATGCTTTTTGAATGTATATGTCGTTTAGTAGTGAGTGATGTGAGCTTGGTTAACATCTTGGGCCTTGATGGATTCTTTTTGTTTTGCTTCATAGCTTGACATTTATGGATTGAAGCGAGTGTTTTCTGGAATGCATATGACTTGATGTTTCCTTCACATCACTTAAGAGTTTTTTTTTTTCTTTGAATCCAGACCAGTCTGAGATTCTACTTCCTCAGTGATATCAAACGCTTGGCCTATCGCTCTTCTCTTTCAAAAGGACATGTCAGTGTTCTGAAGAAATTTGGTCTATTTTTGTTTACCAGAAAAGTAGCGCATGCTCTATCAGCAGCTGCACGTAATCAAAGGGATCGTTCGGTTAAAAAAAAAAAGGAGCTAATTCTGTCAGCATCACTTCCTCATGTCGCTCCAAACCTGTATGATAGGACTATCAGTCATGGTTATGAAATTTTGTCTGATGATGATTAATTGTCATGCAATAGTAATGTATTTTTGTTCTAAACTCATTTTAAAAGCAACAGTGGTTTTAATATGTCCATTGTATAATTTCCATAGAAATATAATAAAGGGCTCATTTTCTTTTATAATTGGGCTATGTAACTTTTAATGACCAAAAATCTGTCAATTAGGAAAGCATTAAAATTTTTGGATGAACTATCTATTGAAATAATGAAAGATTCCTTTGCCCTGTACCTTGTGATCTTTACTGGACCAGCGTTTTTGTAGGTATTATTGGACACCTCCATTTATTTGGAGAGAAGGATAGCACAACAGAATTCCAACTCCACCTGCAAAAATACTGTGAAAGATTGGTTTCTATCATAATACACAGACCTTAGTGAAGAAATGTGTCTTTGTAGGGTTCACGAGTTGACAGGAGGGCAGCAGGTAACCCCAGAGTGTTCCCCCTTCTGTTGCACTGTTTTAATAAGGTGTTGAACTGGGATCAGATTATGCTGGATAAAGATTGTTTTATATACTGAAGTGCTTAGAACAAGCAAAGAGGCTTCTTGTATGAAAATGGACCTAAGCGATGCACAAAATAATTTTTTATTGCATTAGAAGAAGCACAGAGAAGAAAGTGAGGATGTGAGCTGGACTTGAATCTGCGTCACTTACATGTGCAACACTCATCATTGTTTTGGAGCATAATGCGCTAGGGTTGTGTGGTTAATTGTAATTGATTTAAAATGTTGTCTTCCAATATGAAAACAAGATAATCGAGGTAAAACGATTAGCTATTGTGCGGCTTCTGCATTCCGTTCTGCCCACCTCTCTTTCCTTCAAGGCGGCGTTCTTTCTTTCCTCCCTAAAAGCCCAAACTTAACTTCCAAGTCAGCTAAATAGGGCTACGTTCACACTGTGAGCCTTATTGCTCAATTTCGATTTATTGCTCAGATCTGATTTTTTTGTATCACTGTTAACATTGTTGTTTTAAATATGGCCAATATCAGATTACAGTGTGAACAGATCATGGTCCCGAACTGACCCGCATGCGTAAAAGAGCGATAAATAGACGTCACGCAGCACACTGCCATACAGAAGTAAAGACGGAGGACGTTAAAGTAAATGATTAGCCTATGCATTTATTTATAGTGTGATCTGCTGCGGAAGCCAGTGAATTTATGCGCAGGTAATATAAAAAAACAAAGATGAGGATGCGGAAAAAGAGCAGTTTTTAAACCTTGATGATACGAGCCATCGAGTTTTGCTTGTGTATAGAGCTGTCACTGTAATATAGGGCTAAAATGATTAGCCGACAAAGTCGACAGTAAAAAATTGCCGACAAATATTTTTGTTGTCGAGTAGTCGTTTGATCCCACGTGACCTAATGTAAGGGCTCGCAATATCGCGATTTGACCGCTACGGCGCTGTAGCGCTAAAGTGTAATGCAGCCCTTACAAACGCTATTGGTAAAAGAAAAAAAAGCGCGAATTATGACGGAGTGTAAACGAATCCGAACTAGCAAGGTTTGGGAAAGTTTCACAAAACTTCAAAACAAGAATGCTGTCGTGTGCAATACATGCAAGGTGGAACTTGCTTTTCACGGGAGCACAACATGCATGTTGGAGCACTTAAAGAGGAAACATCCCGGCAAAAGAGGAGCCGGTGAGAATTGAGTGTTCTCCAGCTGGAGCTAACTAACTAGGGGTAAATCTCTTTATTAGAGAATGCAATACACTAATAATAGTAATAATATTATCAATAATAATATAATTACAGTAATGTGATTTATTTTGCATAGAATAAAGCTTGATCTATCTTAGGAGTCAGGGCTTTTTAAATTATTGTAACACTATTAGGTATTATAGTCTTATCACTTGCCTGTATTTTGTTTCATAATCATGACTTGCAAAAAGGAGATGTTAGGAAGAATATCATGGGAGTTACTTTTTCATACTGTAAATTAAAAGGTGAATGAGAACGTCTCTGTCAGCTCAATTGTCATGTAAAAAAAAGATTGTAATTTTATACTTATAATAATGGTTTGCAGATTAATATTTTACCATTCTTTGTGTCCTGAAGTAAATGTCCCTTTTTCTGTTTCAATTCTAAGAAAAGCAGTGGGCCTATTAAACAATGCTTAGAGAGCATTTGTGTGTGATTTGAGTTGGACCGAAATCTGAAAACTTAAAGAGAATGACCTGTTTAGTTGGCTCAAAGTTCATTAAAACAACTATTTCAAAAGCTAAACTGATTTTCTTTTTTATATTATAGTAAGAATATGTATAACTCAATGTTTTAACTAATTGATAAAGCTGAATAATCGTTCCAAACTTACTGATTAGTCTGTGAAATCGACGATTAGTCGATTAATCGTTCTAATAATCATTAGATTAATCGATTCGATTATCAAAATAATCGTTTAATGCAGCCCTACTGTAATACTTGAGCTCTGACACATCATTGTCCTTCACTGACTACCTTTCGAAACTGTCTTGATAACTTCGGGTATGTAAAATCTTTGAAGTGAGACTCCCAGAGCGCAGAATTGTGTCTCTAGAGTGACGTAAAGGTCGCATGATTTCTGATGACTGTTCAGACTGAGGTCGCATTGCAAAGGTGCAATTCCAGATATGGAAGTGGCCCAAATCGGAACGGAAAAGATCACATTCCATGTGGTTTGTGGCATTCACACTGTCATGACAAAAACAGATCTGTGTCACATCTGAGCAAATCAGTTTGGGCCATATTCACCTGCAGTCTGAACTTAGCCGAAATGAGTGTTGTCAAATGCATGTGTTTTTTTGAAGTATTGATATTTGTGAGATAATCATAAATGGATAGATAAACGATGTCATGTCGAGATTGCGATAAAATTTACGACAATGGCGTTGATAAGCTCTGGACATTTTTACTCTGTGTTAATCTAACAGTGGATCTCTTAGGAGAAAAAAACGCGACAACAGCCAGTCAGTGCGTATCGCTAATAATTAATTTCTGCATGTCTCTGTGTGACTGAAACTAAAACTGAAAGATCTTCACGACGATCCCTCAAAAAAAAAGGTTGGCTTAACTTCAAGAAATTATGACAGAAATATATCACTACTGTATACTAAATGTATATGTAATATTATTTCTAAGGAATATTATACAACCAAGATATTTTTTTCATCCATGGTTCTGTTGTGTAGCATCTTATGACAAAAAAAAATTGCAATGATTGTATGTAAATTAATTGTTATATCTTCATTGATTAATAATTTTAAAAGCTTGATTAAATTGTTAAAGTTTATATACATTTATATTATATCATAAAACACAGAACCCCTAAAAAATTCAATGGAAAACAGAATTTAGGGAAAAATAAAATGGATTTCATGGGGCCCTTAATTCAAAGATAGCTACTCTGTGGAGTTTAATTGTGAACAAACAGGTTTACATTCATTCTCAAGGCCTAACAGACATGCGGAAAGCATTTCTTTCCACATTATTGTTAAATACAAATGAATTTCTATATAAATATAAATATCGATATCGTATGATATAATATTTTTGGCCATATTGCTCAGCCCTATTGTGAAATAATCAACAATCCACCAATAATCGTGATTTCAATTTTGACCAAAATAATTATGATTTTTACCATAATTGAGTAGCCATAATATGTGCTAATCACTCCAACAAAATTACATGTTATTGCATATTCCTGCAACTACGAATTTGGAACCCTAATTTTATACATTATATAGGTTGGTGCTCACTAAGTATGGTGCAGAATGCAGATACAGTAATAATATAGGTATATTGCATGAAAACTTAAGATCTGTGTTTGTGTTTTAATAAATGTGTACATTCATAATTTCTTATATTTTAATTAATGTTAATAGCAAGTTGCCTAAATAAGCGTAGTCAGCCACTGATGAGATATCGTACAGGACAAAAGTGAAGCGAAGTGTTTACAGTTTCAGTTGCAATGTCTTGAATCGTGATGTAACGCATATAGTGGGCTAATGAGCAATGTATTTAACCCAGAATTTCACTTGACCTTGCTTTATGAGCTTCAGACATGAATGATAGCTCAAATCATGCAGCATGGTGAGGTGCAGTGGTATTTTTTACTTCACGGTTTGCCTGGCGGATGATAAAACGGCTAAAAAAATCCCTTAGATTTATGTTTGAAGTGACTTAACCAAGTTCACACCAAGATTGAAAACTGTAATGATGACGATAGGCAGACAGGATGGATTCTGATTGGCTGTCAGTGTTTTTGTTTATCAGCTGGAAAAAAAAAAATCTAAAGCTGATTCCACTGGTATTATTTCTCTGTGCCGTTATCGTTATAGTTGTGTTGTGGACTCTGCTATAGATCTTATTCAGAGCAGCGCCATGACCGGTATGAAAGTGAGGCTGTGAGGGATAGACTTGCCGTGTTTCAATGGCATCCGCTGCATAAAGCTCCTTGATTACTTATTTTCCACAGCTTATATTGTCGGGAGTTTTTTGTCAACTGAAATTTCTTGGAGAGATATTTTTCCAGTGTTTCATGAGCAGAACAATCCAAAAACGCATTAAATAACAGTACATTCCATTGAAGAGATGCATGTCTGTCCCTCACAGCCTCGCTTTCATTCCCATTAAAAATCAAAGATGGCGCTGCTCTGAATAAGGTCTATTCTTTTACTTTTAGAACCGTTTTTTAAAACTATATTTTTATCGTTTAAGTTATCGTCCTTGGTGTGAACGGGCCATTAAGCTGTTTTGCAGCCATTTTGCATTCCTTCCCCCTCAACCACCCAGGGTTTATTCCTGCTGGACCCTGATCATTAAAAGGCTTTAACACTTCTTGTTGACATCAGCCAGGCTATGTGGCAGCTTAAGATGTATTGCTGAAACTAATGATTTCTGTCCTCCCCGTTTGGGATGACGCCAGTCTTCAGCCGAGAGGCTGCCTGCCTGTGCACATTCCTGCTTCAGGACGTCCCCCTTCCTCCTCTCCACCATCCCACAATCCCCCCGTCATGAGTAAGCATTGAATGTACCGTGCTCAGGCCTGCTTGTGAATCACCTCTGAAACACAACCCGTTTAAGACTCGCCAGACACTCGTACGTCTAGTACACGTGCACGCACACATACTGGATACACCCTTTCTGCCAGCTAAAGCAGACACACCCTCATATGCACACACAGGTGCCTATTACTGACATGCAAAGCTTGTGCTAATGAGAGACTTTATGACTCAAGCAGTTTGGAGTGCTTTATGATGTTCAGTAGTGGTTCACCCATTTGGGTTTTTCAGTGGATGATTACGATGATAAAGAGTTGGGTGGCCAATCTGAGTATTGGACAGAGACAGTTAAGGAATACTTAATGTCTGAATGTCATTGTTTAGATAAGAAAACTTTTCTCAGAACAAGCTTCACATTTCTGAGATATTTTGAGGCAACAGTTGGCGATCACCGGAAGACTACATTACTCACCATTTCTTGAGAACTACAGGAAAGTATGGCAACTCAAATAGCTCAAAATACACAGCACAGTTTTTTTTTTCTCATGTTGACGCTCCTGTGTGATGACTGGTTAGTGACATTGGAGTTTTTCCCCACTTTTCCACTTCACTTTGAATGAATTTATGAATGCCCATGCAGCCGTGTCGAATTAGCGGCAATTTGGGGGCGGCAATTGCTTGAATGGTCAGTTCATTATTTATTCTTTACGATTATGTTAGCAGGTTCCCAATTAGCATTGGGTTTTAATCCAAAATATTGCCCAATAGGCGCTTTTACATTTCGCTTCAAAACAAATCTTCTACAATCGTCTTGTCACTTGATGAATGAACTCTGACTCCTGCTGCTGATCTGTGCTGCGTCTCTTGTTCGGCTCACGCTGAATTGAGCAGACGTGTTCAGTTTTTAATAGTAGTGTCTGTTCTCTAACTGAACTAATTTCTTGGACAATTTATCGTCCAGCAAAATTTGTTATCGTGACAGGCCTAGCGAACTATAATTTATGTTTTTGTACAGCACCGTATTTGTATAGCCTGTTGTCCTCCAGCAATGCGAACAAACAAGGCAGCCACGGGCGTTCACACATCGTTGTCGTCATGTAGATGCACTGCTGCGCTTGTGACAGGGCGCATGAACTGAACGAGCAGAGATAGAGAGAGAGCCCCGGTCGCGCGCGCGCTCTCTCTGCGGAGCCAGGCGAAAGTATAGGCTGCAATGTCTCAAAACTAAGCACTGTCTTGCTCTCTCTCCCTCGCACATATTAATCAAAATAAATCGACACGATGGCAAGGTCGTAAGACTAAAGTTTCATGTGGAGCATTCTGAGATTTCTTTTTTCCTGAATTACCGCCGGATGGGAATTACGTTGCCTTATCTTCTCTGAAAAGCATTCCACACATTCAGCTGACATATAAACCACACTTTAAATAAATGAAAAAACTATCCAGTGATGAAATGTTTTCTGTGATGACACAAATCTTGTGGGATGTCCTAACCGCCGGGATAATCACACAACGCGCACACGTCCGATAATGACACGTCTAATTCGCGAACTAATGACTCATTTGAACCGATTCGTTTTAATGAATGGTTAAAATAACTGATCATTCCAACACTGAACTCACGAGACGTCTGAATCGGTGTGTATAACTAATCGGTAACACTTTACAAATAAGGCAACGCTGTTTGCCCCCGCGCACACATTTAAAATCAGCGTGTGTGTATGTGTGTAACATGCTGGGACACACAAGGTGGTAGAGTACATGTACAGGTAGGCTATGTTATGAAAAAATAGAGTAGCTTATCCATCGCTACTGTAAATTAAAATAAAAATAAAAAAATAATAATTTCCTTCCTATCCCTTACTGCCACTGGAGAAAAACAAAAACAAAAAAAACAAAAGTCCTTACCGACCCATGACCTCAACTGACAACCAACCGGAAACAAACTTTTTTTTTTTATGCCCAAGCTTAGTATAATGTAATATAATGTTATACATACATTCATACAAATATAGTAATACTTTGTGTGCTTTTTTAGACAATTTAAAATCCGTTAATTACAATAACAGGGGCCTTGTGAACATGTCCGACTATACGTATGTGTACTATATTTCTAAATGTCTCTTGGTTTGGCAGTTTTAATACAAAAGTGTTTACATTTGTGTGTAGACAAAGCAGCTTAACTTAAGTTGGCATATTTTTCTGTGACTATACACAGTCATGCAAAATGGCTGAAATTATTACCCTTTGATAAGTGCCCTTATTATAATATTCATAATTGTACAATTTATTTGTGCTATAACATTTATAATATGCATTTCATTTAGTTAGTCTTCTAGCTCTCTATTGTTACCATCTATATGGTCATTTAGTGGAAAAGCATAGTCAGGTTTTGCAGATCTTTTTGCCATAGCTGATGTTTTTGAAAGAAAAAGCCTTTTGTAGCTCAGTATGTGGATCATTAGGGTGTTGTTGGTTTACAGCACTATACCATGTCTCCCTTGAGTCCTTGTTAAAGAGGGGGAATGTTATTAAAAACATTTATTATTAATCAAAGAAACCATCTACAAGGGATGCCGTTTTTATATTTCAAATTCAGCGACTGTCGACTGACCCTCATTGCCACCTCCGCCTGCTGTATTATATACGCGTGTCTGTTTTGTCACTTGATACAGTGGACCAACTGGTTTTCTGTCCTCTTCTCGTCCTCCGCTCTCTGTGTCACCTCCACTTTACCACAGCAACAGGCAAAGATGAGAAGGATCGAAGACAGGAAATGATCATATATTTCTTTCATGCAGTTGAAAGCAGAACTCTGGGGGGCTGCTTCACAGGACAGGTCCTCTCCTGAGAGACGAGGGGAAAAGAACAGAGTTTGAAAAGGAAATGGTTCACAGGACAGATTTGGTAGGAGGGTTCTTATGGGTGGATCGTCCTTTTAAGTTTCTGACAGACTCAGGAAAGCCCTGAAGGCATGTGTACAAATAATGGTCACTAGTTTCCTATGAGACGCGTACTTTGTGATAACTATACATTCTGTAATTATGGCCTCCAGAAGGAGCTGCTATATTAAATAAGGCTGTGCCTCAATTCGCTTATTTCTACTATGTATTTAATAAAAGTAATTTGCAGGTGATGGGCAAAATAATGTTTTGCAAACTCTGTTTGCATTCCGTACATGTTAGCATAGCACACTGTATCTAGTCAATATTAGCATTAAGCTACATTTTAAAATGATTTTAATATCATTAATTGTTAAAGAAATTTAATATTACAAACAATTTGAAAGTATATCATCCAGGTATACCCAGGATTAATGTTTTATTTACTATTATCTGGCACAGACTACTTAATTTATTAGCTTATTTATTTTACATTTATTGGAAGAAAAACTTGTAAATGTATACAGTCTGTCCTGGTAAATAATACAATTTTCCATTTATTTACCAAGTCTTTAAGTCATTGTACCTTTGGGCAATATTGACTCTATCCTCAATATTCCAATAAACATATATTGAGTTCCAAAAGAAAATAAGGTTTGTTTATTTATTGTTTAAATTAGCTGAAATCACTGGCAGATAAAGAGTTTTTTCTAAATGTGTGTGCGTGTGTGTGTATATATATATATATATATATTTATGATTTTTTTTAAGAAGTCTCTTGTGCTTAACAAATTTATTTGATCAAAAATACAGAAACGGTATATGAACTTTTGTTGGAACAACTCAAACCACATGTATGCAAAAATCACATTTTCTGGGTGGTCTTATAAACATGTTAAAATTATTTTTTTACGTCCAGTGCATACATTTTTCCTCTTTATATAATTATGATATGCATATATACTGTATACAGTAAAATAAAGTTTCTTCTTTTGATCATTCAAAAGCTGTAGTGTATACTATAGTATATACTGTATATAACTAAACTACTAGGTTTTGGTCTTTGTATCATTACATGACCTCACATTTGAGTTCATTTATGGAAGAAGCGTTACACTGATCACATGCTTTAAAAGCTGAGAGATTTAGTTGACTCCCACAAGACAGAAGACTGTAAACCTCATCAGGGCAATTATATTTTATGGCCTTCTTATAAAGCATTTCCAGGTATGTCTATTTTTAGTGATTAGCTTGAAGACCTACTTTATTTTTCATCTGTTGAGGGAACAACTGCGCAATTATGCAGATTTGTGCATATTGTGTCTCTGCATTAAAATACTTTTATTCGCAGTGTTGGAGAAGCTATTTAAATAAAAAAAGTAGTTAGCTTCACTGCAAATAGTAGCTAACTGTATTAAAGGTATTTAAGGGGGCAAAATGTAACAACTGTGAAGTTATGAAATTTATATTTAATCAGAGCAGTGTATCTCGGGCTCAAAAACAAAGCAGGCCAACGTGTAGAAACATCTGCTGTAATGGAGATTTTTCACATTTTTGAACCCTGTCTTTGTCACTTGCTTCACCATTGGATTTATTTCAAGTAAATTGAAACGTCATGTGGCAGATAATGTTTCACCAATGCAATTTATAGTTTTTTTTTATAAATTATGTTTATGCTATTTGTGGAAATAAAGCCGTCAGCATTTTTTGAGATTTTCCGTAATCAGGATCAGCTGTTACTGATACCCGTTATTGCAAATAGAATTAGCTTGATTTGGATTCGATTTTTTTTAATAAACATTATGGAAAAGAATACTTAGATCACTGAGACAGAGACTACTGAGTGAACAAGACTAAACCAAAAGATATTCTGATTTATGCTAGTAGTCTGTGATGTTGTGAAATTACAACTTGAGTGACGTAAGATTACATGATTTAAAGTTTAGAAATGTTGTACCTGGTTTAAATGACATTCAGTTGAGCAATACATTCTGCACCTCTTTTAATTTGTAGTTATCTAATTAATCTATTAATTTAATTATTTGTTGCATTTGTGGCACAACCAGATAGTCAGTAAAGTTGTTTGATGTGACTTGTTTTAATTGTCATGTTTAATTCAATAAATTGTTGTTTAATTCATCATTGTTGCCTGTTGTCTGCCTATTTGTCAAAGTTGACCTTTCACTTTGTGAAAACTTGTGTTGCTGAGGTTGTTTTTGGTGTGAACGCAGTGTACACCAACGGTGTCATGTGATCTCAAAGTTTTCATCCTCATGCACTTTTTTTTAGGGATTTCAGTAAACTCATAACTCTAAATATTAAACTTAAAGGTCTATCCACGTCTGGAATACTTTATAGTTTTATATAAATGTAGTCAGTAATGATAGATTGTCTTTTAAACTAGTAAATGTTGATGATGGACACCAGATGAGCTGTAGGTACAGTGTAATGATTTACCCAGGTTTGCCCTGGCTGACCTCTCTTCTTCTCTCTCACTATTTGTTCTGTAGGCGAGTTATCCTGCTTGGGAGGACTTTGTCACCAAAGGCGCGAAGCTGCAATCTCAGTTAAGGTAAGAACAGGCCTCCTGCATTACACACTTCCTTGAATGGGGAATAATTATGATCATCTTGTTTCGAAAGCAGGAAATGTGCCTGATTATTACATCATTCAGGAAGGATTTGTCACCCAGTGTAACAAAAAACATTTGAGAAAAATGTCTTTTAAAGGATCCAAAAAGGCAATGAAGAGGCAGTTTTGAATAAAGAATGGGACTTTAGTTTACTTAAAGGAATAAAGAGATTATTTAGAAGTAGAGAAATTTAAATGCAGACAATTAGAAAAGGTGCTGCATGAAAATGAGGATGTATAGTTCATTCAATGTATTGTACTTAAAAGTCTTAAAGTCATTAGGAATTGCCATTTGCAACCCTTTGTACTTCCATAATGTGATGTGTTTCTGAGTGAAAATACAACAGGACTTAATTTTATCTGTCATGAATTGATTGTATCTTGAAGTAAGAGTCAAAAAGTAAGGGCAGCTATTAGGGAATTTATATCTTAAGTGAAAGTAAACAGTTGAGAAAGAAAGAATGTGTATCAGTTAGGGCTGCAACAACTAATCGATAAAATCGATTATAATCGATTATGAAAATCGTTGTCAACGAATGTCATTATCGATTAGTTGGTCTGCTTACGTCACGGGGAGCGTTTACTGGTACGCACACACACGCAAGGTCTCTCTCCCTCAGGCGCTCTGCCGAGCGCGCGCGCTACACGGTTTGGAGCAGTCTCTTCTGTCTCGCTTGCGCGCTCTTGATTTCGGGAGTTTGAACTAATTCGCGGGCATCAGGGAGCCGCAATCAATATGCGGGAGACTCCCGGGACTTCCGAGATCTTGGGATGTCTGTATTTTGTCTCGAACATCAGGTTGCGCAATCAGTTCGCTCGCAACGTAAGTGATGGATTAAAATAGCGCTACCGCAGAAATAGGTTAAATTAAAACGGTCTTTACAAAGCGAAGCACTAAATATAAAGGCAGTTAATAACAGCAGCAGTAAAATATTGTTTTTTAGTCACTGTACTCAGTGGTTTTCAGCGAATGCTTGTGCACTAATGCATACTTTCTCCTGTCCTTTACTCAAGCCTGTTAGCTTGCTGGGTAACGTTACCTCCATTCCGTTCTCTTTTTAAAGCATTTGTCTACTAAGTTTTAATTGTTTTTCAAACGCGATCTACTGCGGCTCTACATTCACACAATTGTTTTCAGTCTTTCTATATATATTTAATCAATTTATCCTTATATTATTCTTTTATATATTATATATAATATATATTATATTCTTTATCCTTATATTCCTTATATATAATTAATTTTAAATAAAAATTAAATGAATTATATATTTTAGATGTTTTTAGTTTGTTTTTAGTTCAGATATTCACATCTGAACAACATGTCTGTGTAAATTTGTTTTAACAAAAATTGTGTTAAAACATAATATGTTGGATATCATTTTTTTAACAATAATCATGTTTGTCAACTTGCCATCAGCAATTATCATTAAAAACAATGCAAATATTGATATTAGTAAAACTCAATGTGTGGCTTTTGCACTTTTTAAAGTACACTTTTACACATAAATACCCTGATTTACGGTTTTATATAGTTATAATAATAAAAAAATCTAATTTAATTTCTATCCGATTAATCGATTAATCGAAAAAATAATCGTCCGATTAATCGATTATCAAAATAATCGTTAGTTGCAGCCCTAGTATCAGTATATTAGATCAGTGTATTCACTCTTAAAGTGACAGCAGCCTAATAAACCTGCAGCTGTTCATGTTAATCAAACAACAAAAGACAAAGAAATCACTCGCTGCTTCTAACTGGTCCTACGTCATGCCTAGGTTTTGTTGACTTAATGATCGACACCAAGGTACGCAATGGTACAACCCATTGAACAGACTGTATTATTCCTTGTTAATTTGCGGCAGATTAAATTTAGCATCTATTCTGAAAAGTGTGAAACGGAGACTTATCAAGTGAAGAAATTATCTTTTAGTTTAGCCCTGGTTCCATTTTTCCAGCACGTCCCCTCTGCCTGACCTCTCTGTTCGGTCCCTGGAGAGTAAACAGGGTAATGACCCTCCCAAAGGTCCACTCCATTCCTACAGATAAACATCAAACACACTCCACTCACACACACCATTACCATTGCCAGTTCCTCTGTCTGGACTGCCAAGAGCTGATCAGGGACGGTTTTTTAAAGTTTCTCATGACTTTGGGCATTGTTAGTGTTTTTGTAAACTGAGTGTTGGGTAATATATACCCATTGCAGTATATCATAGTATGTCTAAGTTGAACAACATCTCCGTACATGCAAATATAGATTCTAGACTAGCTGGTTTGGTAATGGCTGCTTTAAATCTTAATCCAAACCGACTGCTGCCTTTTAGGTGTAGTTGTGCTGATCAGCCTTTAAAGTGCCATTTAAACACCATTTCAAAATTTGGAATGTTTTTGAGAGATGTGTGTCAGTAATATTTTTAATTCATTCAGACTGTGACTGGGATACACCTATTCTAAGATGAACCGGTTCATTCTTTTTGAATTCATTTATTTTGATGATTTCATGGGGTTTGAAGTAAAAGTTCTGTTTGTAGCTTTCCTGTAGCTCAAACAGTAGAGCAAGCGTGCTTGCAACGCCAAAGACATGGGTTCAATTCCCAGAGAAAACAAGATGTAAATGTGTACCTTGAAATGCAATGTAAGTCGCTTTGGACAAAAACGTCTGCCAAATGAAAATGTTAATGTAATGTAGTTGTGTACTATCTGTAGATAATCTAATAGTCTCATTTAAAGGCATAAAATTCCTGAAGAAAGTTTGGCGTGCTTATAAATTAATTGTTATTTAATAAAATAACAGTATATAATTAATATTTTATAATGAAAAAAAAAACGTTAAAGGTATTTGTAAACTGTAAAAGTTTACCATTGCACCATTTTTATTTGTCATTTAATCGAAGAAATTCAAAATAATCAAAGAAAAAACTTTACAAATATGAATAGGTGACTAGTCATCCAACAACTATGATATGTCTCTCTTAACAATGCACATAGTTAATCCAACCAGGATATAGATTCAGTACTATTAGTTTAGTAATGCTCTTCAAACGGAAGGTAACCAGTAACATATTTTTCAGGGCATCCCTACCATTAACCCAACTTCTATTACTAGAACCAGAATTAAAGAGATGTGAGTCTACCTATCAGGCACAAAAGCTTTTGCAGGACTTGGGGGGGGCGGCTGTGGCGAGGTGGGGGAACTGCTGAAAGGGTGTACTTTGTAGTTCGTATCACCTGATACCACAGAGCTTTCTCTGATAAGCTGAGATATCTCTCTCTTCAGAATGAAGGCTCTGAATGGATCCTACAATGGCACCATTGACCCTGTCAGTATGTGCCCCTGTCCCCTCCGATGAACACGCTGAACTCTTTCTATTGAGTGGCTCCGACCGTTTTCCATCTTCTGACCAGGGAGAAGGCTATTGATGTTTTTCACTGTCTAATCAAACGATTAAGTATATGTAAACGTGCATATAGAAAGGAATTTGTCTGTCAAAGCAAGTAGGATTGAGATTTCTACACAAGACCACTTTATTTTATGGCCACAGGTAAGGGTGTGCAATATCACGATTTTAGATCGTGAATAATTAATAAAAATGTCACCACGATCTGCTCTTGAAGAAAGGTTGTAGTGTCATACTACAGTGCACCTTCTATCAGTTGCAGTTCTGGCGCCGCCATCACAAAATTTAGTTAGAAGCATTTATTTTATTTACATTGCTACATTTAAGTTTGTAGCTGATTGGTCTGTGTTGGTAATTATCTTGAGATGACTTATAGCTTCAACACTTGTAGTGTAGACTGATTTGTGTTAGAACTGCTTTTGTTTTTGTTGATAGTTTGATAATGCTTTCAGCGATGAGTGAATTTTGTACTTTCAATTACATTTATTGAAGCTTTTTGTCATATTTATCTAAACCCTTTTTGCAAAGTCCCACAGTTTTCCCCCACCATTAGTGCAGAAAATATACAAAGTATGCAGATTGTTTTGTAGTACGTTGCAGTTTAGTTATCAGCATCTTCAGGTATTTAAATGTCATTCATCCTGAGTATTGCGGTCTGCTTTGCTGTTAACGTTGGCTCCTGCATCTCTCCTGGTGCAAGCTCCAAAAAACTGTCCGTGGAAATATTTGTCATGATATACCGACTGTTAGCAAGAATCCAGTTTTTTTCCTACAAACAAACTCTTTCTCTTTCTGTCGTTCAGGACAACAATCATCGTCACTAGCTCATTCTTGGACGCTTTCCAGAAAGTGGCTGACATTGCAACTGGAACACGAGGTAAGATGAGATCTTTACCTTCTTTGTCTTTCTCTTGTCTCACCTCACAAACAGGCTGTCTCTCTAGTGATCGTAATGAGGAAAGCAGGCAAGTCGTACTTCACAGGAAAGGTTATTCATCAGAAACATGCAGCATTGACTCGGAACACCTCAAGATTCGCCCAAATGTCTCCTTTTTTGAGGCAAATGTGTGCTGTATGACAGTAAAGTGAGAAGACAATGTGTTTTATAGAATTCTGAATGATAGTACTCCTGGTGATGTGCATAAAACTGAGAAATAAATCCTCACCAACCCTCTGGAATTTGACAGTGCATATTGCTTAAGTGTTTGGTACATGTTTTGAGCAGTATGTTATATGCTATTTTCCAGTCAAAAGGATTGAGACTAAGATATGAAAGAGGATGTGTGTAATATTATCAATGTTAAAACACTTTTTCCTATCCCAGTTTCAAGCGCAGAGATGGCTAGAAGTGAGCCATTCGTAGATTGACTCCCGTGAGAAGTGTGAACACTGTGGTGCTAGCAAAACATTGCTGTGTTTGTTGGAGCATTCCGGCCAACCCTAACGTAGCAATGCTGACTCAGCCAATGACATGATCTGGGGGGTGGGACTATCTGTTTGAGTGACCAATGACAGACAGGAGTTTGTTTGGGAATTCTGTTTGAAAAACTTAATTTTTTACAATTTTGTTTTGTTTTTACAAAAAAAGCTTAAATTTTGATTAAAGTCGTTTCAGTTTCCATTTTATCATTTCAAACTTGTTTTTTGGGTTATTTTGTTTATTTTTCTTGAGCGAGATTAAAGGAATCATGTTTTCCCTTTGAAGATCAGCTTTTTCTTATCGTTCTCGCAGTCAAAACTGAGAACTAGTAATGCAGTTTATCCTGTCATGCTCTGTTTCTAGTTTATTATCTCTTTGTTCATTCTATGTTATCTCTTTGAAATGTGTAGTTTGTTTATTTGCGAGGTCTCACTTTTAGGGCTGTGTGTTAACGTCCTGAAATCAGCGAAGTAAAATCCTCTCACCCTGGGCAACAAATGTTCAACCTTTATTGACACAAAACCAAAAGAAAGTCATCATGGTATTGTTCTGTGCTCAGACAATTGGAGGAAGGCATGACTGTCTCATAATGGCCAGGATTGGGTTACATAGCTCCACTCCTTGTTAAGGTGACCTGTTGGTTTCTGTAGTATTTACGCTGTGTGTTTGTGCTCCTCGTTCTTTATACTGCTTCTGTGATTTAGCCCTGACTCTGTTTATCTTGCTGATAGTCCAAGAATTTTACCTTGATCTTGTGTTGCTAAACGCGCTGAATGATATTAGCATTACAATCTGTCTTAAGTTGTTTGTTTCAGTTTATTTAATGAATTTAATCATTGTAGCCTTGGGTGGAAAGTATGCTTCCATTACTTTTATCCATCTCCCAATGTGCTTAAACTTAATTTTAGACTTGTATGCTTAGTGTTGTTTATATACTCCATTTTCCTTGTTCTAACTAGTCTACAAAGAAAATTGCCAACCATAGTAAATAATTTGTAAGTTGTTTTGTTTGTATAGAGGAAACCTGATGCTTGTTCCTAATGCACTGGTCCACAGCTGAATCAGCCAATGGCAAAGCTGTGTTGTATATCAATTGTGAGTTGCATTAAATTTCTTTCTACTTGGACAAATACAATAGAAACAGCATTTGACATCACCTTAAACTTGTGCAGAAGTCCACAACAGTGACATCACGAGAATGTGGAGCATGTCAGCTCTCTAGGTTTTGGAAAAGAGCTGTAGTATTAATTTATTAACAAGTTTTGAGTTTCGTTTCAATTACATATGCAAATATTTTTGTACCCTAAGAGAATTATTTTTAAGTCTTGACATGCCAGAAAAGGGAAGAGAAGGAAGGAGCATTTAAATATTTTCCTGCTAATGTTGCCGCCACACCTTATCACGAATGAGCTGTCATGAGTCATGAAATTTATTGCCATGTAGGCTGAAATGCCTTCTGATGGATTTAGTTGGAAAATGGTTACATGGAATTCAGTTGTTGTCATAATTCAACAATGTCAGTGTTTGCTAGGAATGGCTATGTTAAGGATTTTAGGTGATTGCTTTTTTTGTTGTCGTTCTCACAGAAGATAAGAATAGTGCATGTGTTTGGGTTGGAGTTTATGTTTGATTAGGAAGTTGGCATTGACATCACTGGCATCTCTTTCAGTCTAAAGAGATTTGCTGTGGATTTTACGTTCTTCAGATAGTTGTCGGCTTTGTGACAGGCTTATTCTTTGTGTAGTCACTTTCACTGTTCTCTTTACTGATGAATTACTGCATTGTGAGAATTTAATGTCATTGATACATTGTTTGCAGTAATTCAATAGGTGATGGTCCAAATATATTTAATATAGCTAACAAACAAACAAATGTCAAGATAACTACACTTGCAATATTTAGCAATGTTTCCTGCCTCATATTATTAGTCTGGTTTGTTTCTTAACCATATTTGTCTTGTACACTGAAGAAAAAAAATTATTTTTGATTTTACTAAAAAATAATAATTTTATCTTCATTTTAAACCTATATTTTTATTTGAACTTGTCAATGTTTTTTTATTTTTGATCAATTCAAATATAATGTGTAGATTCCAATATTCAAGTCTGTGATTGAGAAAATGGATAAGTCCTGTTAGTATTTAGCGTTCAGTTATGTTGTAATATTAATAAACTGTCTGCAGCTCGCACTGCACAAGTAGGAATATACTTGTTACTCCACTGGCATCAGCAAAGCTATTGCTCATTGGACGTAGCCTGATGAATCATAGTCTTTGTACGTGCAGCCATCCACAAACTAACCATAAGCTCTACACTTCAGCACAATGGTAACCATAAAATCTTCAATATAACAGAAACTCTTGTTAATGTTCAGTTATGTTTGACATTTGAAAGTATTTTCCTTCACTCAAAAACACATCAAATAACACTTAATTTCAACATTTACTTTCCTGATCCGGCCATATGCAAAGCATGCTGGGAACTAACAATCCACCGCCCAGTTTCAGTTAATGCAACAAAAATTATTGATGTAATCTCAACACAAATGGATTAAGTGAACTTCAATTTAAACACAAGGAAATTAAGGTAGGCGTATGACTAAATGTATAGCAATCATGTTGCTTTAGCTCATTTTGATTAAGTAATTTGAACAAGCAGCAAAATAATTATTTTCAGTATAGGGCATGAACACTTACTCTCTGTTGTCTAATTTTTACCAGGACTCTTCAGTCTCAGTATTGATTATGTTGACAAGCATATCAGCTGCTGACCCACTCACATCCCCTAAACCGTATCAATCGATTTCTATTGATTTGGAATATCCAATAGTGGGTAATTGATTGTTCCTGCCTATTACGTGGCTCACTTTCTTGATTTCAAATGGTCAATTACAACATTCTTAGGACAAATATATTTGTACAATGTACTGTTCACCCTTTTGATCTTTATTTTGCAATAATGTCTAGCTGACTGGACTTTCTCCATTACTTATCAATCCATGTCTGAGATCAATGATGTGAATAATAAAGACTAGACCAGATCTCCAACATAACCCTGTCTCCACTTTCTTTCATCCTAAACATCCGCCCATGTGGTAGCCAAAAGACAGGATGAGATAACCATCTTTCTAATCCATGTATTCATCTATCCCATACTTATTCATTCACTGAGTGAATTGTTTAATAGATTTGTTTTCCTGTTCTCTCTTGCATTTTTTGGAGGCTACTGACCAGAACTGCCCTGCATGTACTTCTTCAGCAGTTCTCTCTATCTGAAAGGGTGTGATCAGTTAGCTATTCTGATTTTACTTCCATCTATAACAGATGAGGAGAGAAACTATCCCGCTCCCTCGTTTTCTGTCTGGCCATCCTTTTTTTTTTACAGCACTTTTAAAGCAGCTTCTCAGAAGACAGCTGCTGACCTAAATGTGCAGCTCATGAATTTGTGCCTTAGTGAATAGAACATAAATATCAAAGCAGGACATTCCAGTGCTCACTTCTAAGGAAAATTCTTCATGTTCTCTCACTTAACATTACGTTTAAGCTCTTGTTCTTACAGCCCACTAATGATATAATCAAATGTCTGGGTAGCTGCTCTTCACGAGGTACTGCGCGTGTAAAGGTCCTTGAACAGCTGTGCTAAGACAAAAAGGGAAGAGCAGATGTATGATGAATATATGGAGGTATAGTTGGAGTCGTCAAAAGCACTGTTGCACCGTCACTGGCTGGGGTGCTGTTTTGGTCCTGCACCTGTTTTGGACTGTGCCTGGTTCACAGCTGCCACACTTTCACAAAGGGGCCACACCAGCCCCAGTTGTCTGTAAAATGTGTGCACGTGTTTGGATTTTCACTGACCCTCAAACGTCAGACCCCACTGCAAACATTCCAGATACAGGAAAGCTGGTTCGGCATGTATGTGTTTGTGGGGAATTAACCCACTGAGAGAGCTGACCCTCACTACTCCCCCTCACTTATCCCATATGAGAGTGATTGAGCATGCGGTGAACAGCTGTGAAGTCCCATGACCCTTTCACATAAAGACTATGTATGCATGCCGTACAGCATTATTTGTACACTCAATTCTATCGGACCTATTTTACTCCTCATAAACTAGATGCATGTGTCCTAAACCTCAGTGTTTAAAGCAGGACTTCCCAACCTTTCTGCTCAACCCAATTGGGTGATAGTTCACCCAAAAATGAAAACTCGGTCATCATTTACTCACCCTCATCATGTCATTCCAAAGCTGTATTGCTTACTTTCTTCTCTGGAACACAAAAGGAGATATTTCTAGTGAGGCTTGAGGCTGTAAAGTTTCAAATTGGAGGCAAAAGCACTTTTAAAGTACACTACCTATTAAAAGTTTGAGGTCAGTAAGACTTTTCAACAAAAAAAAAAAATGAATACATTTATTCAGCATGAACTTGATCAATGTGACAGTAAAAACATTCATAATGTTACAAATGATTTGTATTTTAAATAAATGCTGTTCCAGCAACGGATCAGCTTATTAAAATGATTCTGAATGATCATGCGACACTGAAGACTGGAGTAATGATGCTGAAAATTCAGCTTTGATCACAGGAATAAATTATATTATTTAAAATCTATAAATTATATTATTTTAAAATATAGAAAAAAAGTTATTTTAACAATATTTCACAATATTACAGTTTTTACTGTATTTTTTTAAATCAAATGAACGGAGTCTTGGTGAGCGTAAGAGACGCTCTTAATTTAGAAATGTTGTCATTATTTATTGATAATCCTCCACTACAGTGAGCTTTTAACTATTCTGACTGGATCATATATTCAGTGAGTTGAACATTGAGAATTGTGTAGAAACATTCAGAGTGGTTATTTAGTTGGTTATCTCGTTTTCTTTCCTAAATTGCTTTCCTGTGATTCACTTTTCATAATAAAACACATTGACGTATGAATGGACTTTACCTTTAGCAGTGATTTCTCCTTGTTATTGTATGTATTTTCATTATATGTGATGGTACGTTCACTGTTGAAAAGGCCTGCAAATACTTGCCTTGTGATCATAAGGTTGGTGACATGAGGGGATGAGTTCCCTTGGGGATGTTTTTTGAAGCACATCGTTTTTAAAAGAAAAAAAATGTTTTAGTCTCTTCTCTCAGGGAACTCATGACTGGTTACAGTTGTAGATGTTACATAATTGGTTGGCACGCCCAATGTTTTATCTAAAGTGAAACTGCCTCTGAAAATATTACATGAATCTCTAAAACTCCAGTGTGATTGAAGTACAGTATGACACAAGTTTTCAATTTAACACTAGCATGCATCCTTATGATTTATTCTACTAATTCATACTTTGCACGTGATGTCACAAGTACTGGCTGGCGAAGAACGTCGTTCTATAGCAACGAAACCCAGTAAACTAATCAAGGATCTTGCCAGGACGTCGCCAGTTTTAATATACAAAAGTTGGTGTTTTGAGGTGTAACGACATGCCAGATAGTTGTTGTGCTATTGGATGCACTATTATTCAGCATAATCGCGTTAAGAAAGTGCATGTGAACGCGCTCATTCCCCGAAAGTGAAAGTAGAAACGGACTGAGCTTTCAGCATCTGTCGCTGCATTAACGCCGCGTTCTCTCAGAGACGACGATGGATATAACAGTATAGCGACGACTATCTTAATTTACTGGCTTAATATTTATCTTGTGGACCTACATTAACTTTTTAAACAAGTTTTTGAAGCTGCTTTTGATTTTCACAGATGGCAGTGTTGTGCTGTTCGTAAACTAAAGACTGTTTTTAGGCCTATATAATTTTAGTGATATTATTCATATTTAGTAATTGTATTGTTTTTAGTGTTATTAGTGTCATTAAACGTTTTGTTAATGTGATATGGAAACAAAATACCCTCACTATATATTTGATTGTAGTATTGGCCATTTTGTGAGCGTTTGTTGCCCGCCAGGTATCCATGGCAGCAAAGTGACTGCAAAGTATGAATACTCATTTTACTCAATGCCTTATGCCGAGTTCACACTGCACGATTTTCAAAGTAGTCTGGTCACTGTTCTTTTCTCACTGCGCGACTATCTGGGGTATCATTCAGTTGTTGGTGTGTGCACACTGCACGATGGATCGGCGACAGGAGGTTTCACACTGCATGACTTTACAAAAGAAAGAATCACAGACAACTTCTGTCTGGTCTGCAAACTACGTTTCACAACCCGTGGCGTGAGAAGTGACAAGGAAATAACGCAAGATCACGCGTGCATGAGACCGAAATTGTTATTAAAAACGATAGGCTGCAAGAAGATTGCGATCCAAATGTCTGTGCGCTGATTTCCAGTGTAAAAGAGGGGGGGGGGAAACGATTATGCAGGAGGAAATGGTTTGGGAGACGAGGGGAGCAAGGATTGTGTGTTCTGCAAAGAGAGTTGGGGGTAATTAAATAATTTTGCAATGTGCTGCTGTTGCTGGTCAAGCAAATGTTTGTGTTGGATATAGTTGTAAATATATCTATTAAAATACTGATATTGTGGTCTATAACTCCTCCCTGAACATCCCACTGTCCTGTGTCTTGCGCTCTCATTCGCTGTAGGTCATCGCCGATGTAGTCTTCGGTCAGAACACATTCACACAGCAGGTTTGTGAATCGCCGCCAGGTCCAGATATTTAGCATGCCTCAGATTATCAAAGAGGTGATCTGAGAGAATTCATACTGCGGGATTGTCACTCAAGTGAACGAGCACAGATTTGCCGATGATTTCGGGCATTTGTCTGCGATTTCACAAAACTTCATTAAGTGTGAACTCTGCATTAGATATGCATGGCTGCACCGCTCTAAATCCCCATTCCATATACACTACCATTCAAAGGTTTGAGGTCAATAAGATTATTTTTTTTTTGCTCACCAGGGCTGCATTTGTTTGTTCAAAATTACAGTAAAAAACAGTAATATTGTATATATCAAATGTTATTACAATTTAAAACAACTTTTTATATTTGAATATATTTAAAGATTGTATTTAATCATTTGATGGTGAAGCTTAATTTTCAGCATCATTACTCTAGTCTTCAAAGTCACATGATCCTTTAGAAATCATTCTAACATGATGATTTGATGCTAAATGATTATTATTAATAATAATTCTTCACATTATTTTTTAATGTATCCTTGTTGAATAAAAGTATTAATTTCATTTCTCAAACAACTCTTGAATGAAAATGTGTGTATAGATATATATTTTTTTATGTTTTAGGTTTATATCAGCAGAATCATTATTTGTAATAGACATTTGAACACTTTGATGGTTGCTGCATTTCAAACTGTGAGGGAATTCCCATTCCCTATCCGACTGGCTGGCTTTTGTACTTTCCACGAGTCAGGGTGCCCAAGTTTTCATAGATTTTCCTGGAAACCAAGTTCATAGGCTGCTACATCAAGCTACGTTTTGCTAAGACAATTTGTGGCATGTAAACAATTTATCTTTTAAGCATCTGAATTTTTTTTTTGTCGTTCTCAGTTATAGCTGATTTCAGATTTCCCACCCTTATAATTAAATTATCATAATTATAATTTCCCGCCATCATAATTAACGAGGTTGTTTGTTTTATGTCCATCAGGTGGTTTCTTCCCATCTAAGTGGGTGGTTCTTGACCAGAATAATCTGCAAGTTGTACCAGACTTTATGCTGTTACTAGGGCTGCCCCAGACTAAAGAGTTTCCTATTCGACTAGTAGTCATTCATTTAAGCCATTAGTCGACTAATCACACGTTTATATTAAATTAATTACTTAAATATATACCAGGGGGTATACTAAACCACACTGAGTTTTCAATATATTAAGCCGTAATCTAAGCCTATTCCTCGCTCAAGCACGCACACCAAGCTTGCTGCAAAGCACCGGCAACAGTAATGATTATGAATGTGTCGGAAAAAATAGCAAGGAGACATTTCAATTATTTATTAATAAGCTAGTCTTTTCCTGAGTCAGTGTCAGCTTCAAAGAAGTAGATGATGCTGTCTCTCCATCTCCGCAGTATAGTGGACAAGTATTTAGAGAGAAATGCACCTTTCATACAGATTACATTATCAGAGAGTACTTGTTTGTTTATTTGTTTTGATTTGAATTGGTTGGTTTAAAAGTAGACATTTCAAGCTTTCTGTGGATATATTTCTCATGTCTGTTAGGCAAGTTGCCTATACACTGAGTTTCGGTTCATTTTTGTGATGCGCAGAAAGTGCATCCAGTTTGTTTTAAAAGCACTGTTTTAAAAGCCTCTTCTCACGACTAACGTTTAGTCTACTATTAGGGGGCAGCCCTAGCTGTTAGTCAAAGTCTATCTGTGGGACACTAGGTACAGGCCGGCAGGAGGCGGAAACTTACAGAGAAGCAAAAAACCATGAACACTGAGTCATGGGCTCTTGAAAAGAGTGTCACACAACAGGAATGTAAAAAAAACCATGACATTTCCGTTCCATGGTCTTTTTGTAGCACGTTTTTGTGACTTTTTATAAATGTATAAATAAAAGGAAGGCGTCTGAACCATGAGCAGGCGTTGAATGTGGAGTCTGTGCTGTGGAGAGAGTCAGTGGGTGAAGTGAGTAGGTGTGAACAGTGACGGACTGTGTAACACGGACACACTGGATGCTTTTGTGCGGGCTGGGCATGAGTGGGCACCAGCTAAACTAGTGTTTAAGAAACGAAGGAAAGAGTGTGAAGTTTATTTTGGACTGTCTATAGAGCCGCAGGGAGGGAGTATAGACACGAGGATGGGATGACTGTATGGTCATGTTTGGACAAAAAAATTAAATGTGAGATCTATGACATATTTTTCTAAACACCATGTCATCAAGTTAGATGCAATAAAGCAGGAACTAAAAACGACCTTTTCCATGTTAATTAGAGGTTTTGTTTGAAATCTGTGGCACTAAATCTAATCGGTGAAAGTTGGTTATGCTCTTGTCTTAGGCTGTAATGTTTGTCCAAATGTCATATGGACCACTTTTGCACACTTCTTGTTTTTATAGACACGTGTTAAACCAAACCCAGATGTTATGCAATCTATGCCCACAGATCATCTGCTTACAGAGGAATTTCTTGAGGAATACTTTGTTCATGTCGCTCTTCACAACGACGTCCGTGAAAAAGTTTTATTTACATATGGTTTACTCAATGCCATAGGGCCGATTGTTCGCATTAACCGAATGTTTTCCATCATTGACTGAATTTTCTTAGCAGTGGCGGAAAAGTCTAAAGGTCATCCGTCATTTTGATAGATTACAGTGAGGGTGATCTATTGTAACTTGTAACTTTAATTCCCACCCCTGTACAGTTGGTGGCGAGTGTGCAAATTAATCTCAATGCGTGATGTCTTTGTCCAGCCAGTGGCTTCAGTCACTGCAACATACAATTGCGAAGATGTCACGGCAGCTGAGTGTGAAAAGTTTCTTCAAATGGCCAAATTGTTGTGTTGTTGATAAAAGAGGTGAAGAAAGAGGGACTGATCCGGATGCGGCGGAGGATGAATGACAAACAACAGACAACGTTTATCAGTCACTGGCACAGGCAAACACACTTTAAGTCCATGCGGACCAAGAGGAAGGCTTGAGTCCAGGCAGATACAGATAGTCGATTGAGTTTTTATGCATTTTGTTGATATTTTAATAGTAATTGTGTTTTGTAATATTGAGTTGTTCAGTTCAGGCACAAACGTCCTGTTTTAGTGGCCTCTGCTGTCACTGCGGAAAAAAACAAACATTCGTCTGCTCCGTATGGTGTTGAACATGAAAAAAGAGATGGTCTCTGTTCATCTGTTCTCTTCATAAATAAATACATAACCCGACCGAGCTAAATGCATAATTTTGCCCCATATGCTTGTTCTGTACGTTCATTGTTAAAAATGTTAACGAAAACAAAAGCTGTTAAATGTCAGATCATTAAAATATGAATATTAAAACGACTGGTAATAGAATATAACATAAATTTTACGACCCTGTCCTTCAAAATAATGAACAATGAGAAAGTCTAACGCAACAACCACTGCGTGGGGCGTTTGTGTGGCAGACGTTTCGAACTCACATGACCCATTGATCATTTGGAACACAAACTGCCTAAAGCTTTTATCTTTTTTGAGGCTCGTGGCTAAGTGCGGTCTCAATGACTCACGTGGAGAAAGAAACCAAGTGGTACAAACCCAACCCTGTGATTCAGTGGAGAACATCCTCTTTCCATACTTACATTTTAAACAAGAATCACAAGTCTGTGTATATAAGATCTTTTGGTCAAGAAGCAAGCTTATATGGCTTGAAATAGGTGAATGTTGTACCCAGTGACGGTAGCTTTTGTAAGTAAAGTTTAAAAATACTGTTTCTTTTTTGCTTTAAAGGATTAGATCACCCAAAAATGGCTGTATGCAATGACATCGTACAGTAACCACAGACAGAAGGTCCAAATAGGACATTCATGCACCATAAAAGTAGTCTAAATGAATTCTTATGAGCTATATAAAAAACAAAACAAATTTACACTACCATTTTTTATATGTATATTTGAAAAGTCTCTTATTCTTAGCTAGGCTGCATTTATTTGAGCAAAAATACAGTAAAACAGAAACATTTTTAAAAATGAGTAGCTTTTTCTGTTTGACTTTTAAAATGTCAGTTATTTCTGTGATGGCAAAGCTTTATTACTCCAGTCTTCAGAGTCACACAACCCTTCAGAAATCATTCTAATATGCTGATTTGGTGCTCAAGAAAAAAATCTTACCATGTTAAAACCCTTTTTTTATATAAATAGAAAAAGATTTTTTTTTTGTAACATTATGAATGTCTTCACTGTCACTATTGATCATTTAAATAATGCATCCTTGCTGAATAAAAGTATTCATTTCTTAAAAAAAAACTGACCCCAAACTTTTGAATAATAATGTATTCCTTGAGTATGTATGTAATTTTGGCATTTAGGCTGGTATTATGAAATTAAGACCATTTATTTGAAGGTCATCATATTAATGCCTTTTTTAAATGCTAAATGGTTATGCTAAAAAAAAAATAATTCTAATACAGTTTCCACCTAACATAGTCACCATATGAAGTTTGACTGAGCCAGCCTTCCTACAATGGAATCTTGCTCGCAGAACAAAAGCGACCTTTGCTGGGCTCTTTTTTTAAGTGTTTTTCTCAGTTGGAGAGACTTCCCAGCTCTCAGCTAACTGATATGGTGGTATGTGTTTAAAACCCTCCTGCCAACCAATGATATTCCTAGTTTTCTTTCAGATTTGTTAAATGATAGTGCACATAGGTAAGAGGAGTCTGAGTGGAAAGAGTTCGACAAAGTAATGACGAAACGCAGTTTGCACATTTAGATGTATAAGTTTGTGATCAAAACTAATTTTAGCTGGACAATAACTTTATTCTAGAACTGCTGTAAAGACAAAACAATCTCTGTTACTTTAATTTCCTATTATCACTGCAAAGATGCTTTGAAACAGTCCATATCATTAAAAGCGCTATATAAATGAAAGGGACTTTGTGGTATATATTAAGGAAGTATAATACAAACAATGCCTAAAGGTCAGGAAGGACTTGGGATGCCTTGGTATGCTGTGACATCATTTATAGTCAGCTTTGGGAGGAAGTTTGTCCCCCAGACGTGGTTTACGAGAGAGTCCCGACCTTGGTGGGGAAGCCAAGCCACTGGCCGTTTCCTTTGGAAACACGCTGGCCCCCAGTGAAATGACCTGTGACTGCTCTGTCTCGGGCTTAAACTATTTTTGGTTTGAATTTGAACACCGCACAGAAAACAGTAGTCAGATTCGGAAGGTTCCGCGACACTTAAGCGAAATTAATTATGTGGTATGATGTCACTAGGAAAATAGTTTGACTAGGGCTTTGTTTTAGGTTTTTGGTGGTGAAAATTGCACATTACATGCTATAGATCAGTCCAGCTGCTGTTTCTTGGTTAATAATGGTGCACTTTGAGTTTTGCGTGCATCTGTGAGTGTTTGTGTGCATGCTTCCTTTGAGAGATTTGCAATTCATTATCCCCCTGAAGGGCACACATGACCAGAATGAAGCAGAATTGGCAACTCTTCAGTCCACTGGTCCCTGAAGTCCACGCAGGACGGCTGGCCATTCTGCTGACGTTGCTTCTAGCTGATCTGCTACAGGGTCAGCCTTCATTGACACAGATGTCTTATATAGACAAGAGCTTTTCTTTGTATTGCACCTTCATCTGACGTCACAGGATTCTAAACTTGGTGCTGTTGAAATCTTGAAGTGTTAAAGAGGGAGGAATCCCTCTCTTAATGTGATTTCTACCAGAATTTCTTACTTGTACATAAGATTGGTTTTATTGCAAAAGTTTTTCATAAAAATAAAATAAAATTGTGCTGAATGTAGATATTTTCCCTCTGAACCAGATCGAATAAGATTTAGACTAGCTGATTGATCCCATCCCTATGGAGAATATTTCATTGTTTGCCTGCATATATTTACCCTTTCCTGACATTTTAAAGGCTGTTTACACATCAGGTTTTCGTAATAAGATCATGTACGTGTCTTTCATGACAAGACAATGCCTATGAAATCCCTTCTTTTTTTGCAGGCTGTCATTTTACTTTATTATTATTATTATTTATTCATTTTTGATGCTGAAAAAGACAAACATTTATAGCTGTTTTATATATATATTTATTTATTTCTATTTGCATTAGATTGGATGCAAACTGGTCTTACTGCTGAGAAAAGTGCACCATTGTGTATTAGGAAATGCAGTAACGGATTCACTCTATGATGCTAATCGGATTCGCTTGCAAAAAAACGTGCTTCATTAAGACGCTCTTAATATTTCACTTCCTCACGTGGGGTCATTAAGGTTCAGCAGTTTTTCAAGGAGACCAGCTGGGAGTGTAGACCTCTGGTGTTTTTAGCACATCAGCACTGAATAGTTTACCCTGATCCGACCTGCATACCAGCATGCAAATCTTTTTTTTTTTATTCTCTTCAATAGTCTACTATGTCTCTGTACCCAATCATCAAATAGACAATTTTTACTTTTACAAATGGAAGTTAATACTTTTATTCAGTGTCTTCACCATGAGCACTGCATTTTTTAAAATTGTTTTAAATGTTTTTTGTTATTATAATTATGCTACTGGAAAAACTAATATGCTGGACACATTTGTTTTATTATTTTTATACTGACTTGCAGAACTTTAGCCATCTCTAGTGTGACTGAGTGTCTGTCATTGTGTATGTGTGAGTGTGTGATCAAGGTGTGCTGTGTCTGTGTGAATGGTCGTCTTTGTCCACAGAATGGCCTCTTTTAAGCATCATATCACAGACAGCAGTGAGTGCTTGTTAACTAAGGTTTCATTCTTCAGGCCTCTCTATCTGAATGAATATATTGTAACTGACCCGCGGTCAGAAAACTCAATAGAGAATCTGAGATTGAAACGGAACGCTGTGAATGCTGGCCCAATGTGCTTTCTGTCCTCTTTAGATCTCTTCATACAGCCATCTTACGTGCAGGGGAATTAAATTGTGGCTAAGCAAAAGCTTTTCCATTGAGGAAAACGTGGAAAAGTTTATTGCTCTTGAGCAAACATGATTTTGACCGTTTAAGGTGATGAGGCCGCCAGCTAGGTGTGCGTTACTGAGCGTGTTGTTCTTCTGAGGTTGTGTGCAAAGGCTTGGCTTTATGTTGAGTTATGAACTCTTTTCTAACGGCACAAGCGAGTGGAAAGTATTTGAGTGCTGACGGAAACATACAGACTCTCCGTCAGTGATAAAGACCGTCTTTGTGTGATTTAAGAGGTTTAAATGGGGATCATACATCATATTTGCAAGAAAAGTGAAGAACCTTTTTGTATTAGAGACACAGATCTGAGTGCTTGAATGTTTTAAAATGGTTTTAGAAAGACTAGATAATTGATAAGATAATTGATATTTTATTCAAATAAAACAAGTAAACAATAAAAATATATAATAAATTATATATTATGTATACGTATAGGTTACAGATATTTATCCAAAAATATAATTTTAGTGCAATGGTATTCTTTTGAAATTGTCCTATGGTAATACTACAGTGTATATGAATTAGTAATACATGAATACCTTGATATATATTAATAACCCTCACATTACTGATACCATTGATACCATTGTTTATCTACTATAAGGATTTTGAAGTATTAGACTTTTTTATTATTATTATTTTTTTTATTGTAGTAATGCATGATTTTGGTAGCAACCAGGCCTTATTAGTACATCATAAAAGTTAGTGTACATCTGAATAGCATTGCTTTTATAATTGGAACTGAAGTCACAAACGAGTTCCTTGCTTAGCCCAAATATGCTACCTTCTTTATCTCCTTAATTTTGCCCCCAGATTTATTTCACAGGAGAGAGGGAACTGCAATTTATGGGTAAAAGACGGGATTTGGAAACAATTTGGAGCTAGATTCAAACCTACAGATCTTAATGAATGTTTCAGAACATGTTCGTTAACCGCTAGACCACAACTCCATCTCAACTGGTTTAAAAAGTTGTATGCAGTTGTTTGGTAATGTTTTATAGCCACAAAAGATAGATTAATCTGATTCAGACAGAAACGAGCAGTTAAATTAATTGAACTCGCCCTATTGTGGTTTCCACCAAGCATAACAGTTGATTTTAAAGTGGCTGGAAAATTGGCAAGGTGGTGAAGTTTTATCCCAAGAATATACAGAATAGTGTAATCAGCTTGATCTGTTACTCTTATAAGGAATTAAAAAAGGGAAGAACAAATTTCACACTGTTTTTGAATTGGCAGCTTTTTGCCTGACTTTAAGAGGGGTTTACACTCAAACACCTGTAATTAAAGAGTTAGAGAACTATTGTTATAAAGTTTGTGTCTTTTGAGCTCCCTTTATTCAACACCGGTTGATTGACATCAGAGACATCTGAAAACCTTTAACTCGACCCCCAGCAGATAACGTGTGGAGAACTTGCATGTGAAATATGGTGGCAGTAATGCGGCTCATTGAACGTTAGCCCGAGGCTTCAGGGTGTAACGTGACGTCCCACCTCCCCAGCCGAGTCAGTTGACTGCAAAACATCAACAGAGACCAGTTTGTGGCAGTAGTTTCCGCGCTGAAGATCATGCTCACAGCAACAGAAAGACCAATGAGGTGCATGATATGACATGTCTAGTCGAACTCCTGCTGGAGGAACAGTCAGATTTTAGAGAGCACACATTTGCTGCCCCTGGCTATAGACCAGGGAAATGCTTACCAGGAAGTACAGTGACATATGTAAACTAGGGCTGGGCGATATGGAGCAAAAAATATATCTCGATATATTTTGCTATATCTCGATATACGATATTTATCTCGATATCTTTACAGGAAAAATAACCCAACAAAAACTAATGCAAAAACAAATATGCCAAATACCACAGTCTTTTTTTTTATTGGAGTGCAAAGAGGTAGGCAGTTCATGTAGTCCAAAGTGCTTCTGCGACATTTAAAAAAAAAAATCCCTGTATACAAAAATAATAATTGTATACAAATTAATTGCTGTTTACAAAAATAATTGCCACCTGTCCCTTTTTACCGGGATTGTCATCCTTTTTAATAACATGTGCCGGGAAATGTATCGTTTTCGAAAGGCTGTGTGAATGTTCAAACCATGGTTCAAACCGTGTAGCGTGCGCACGGCAGATAGGGAGAGAGCACCGTGTAGCGCGCGCACGCCAGAGAGGGACAGAGAGCGAGAGACCTTGCGTGTGTTTGCTAGTGTGCGTGTGTGCCTCAAGAAGTGCATGTAAGACAGCATTTAAGACGATCTTTTTAGACGAGTTCTGTAGCCTCCGGGCTAGTTGCGGGCGCCGCCATGTTGAATGAGACAACACGCGAGGGGAGGGGGAACAAAAGCAAGGAGGCGGGGGCGAGCACAGCGCAGAGAAGACAAAGCGGCGAAATCAGAATTAAATATAAACAATATATCGATATATACGATATGTCAAAATCCATATCGTGTTTAAAAATATCTCGATATATTTTAAATATCGAGATATCGCCCACCCCTAATGTAAACTTTTAAACTTTATTTGGGAAAAAAAGAGAACCTTATCAAGAATGGACTTTAGTTATAGGATTATAGAATTAACTTCAATAATAATAATGTATTTAATTTTAATGGGAGATATGTAGGGTGTCTTAAAGTGTAAATTTACTTTTAACTTGCATTATGCATGTAATGTTTACTTATTTTTTATTATTCACTTATCTGTTATTATTTTTTATAATCGAATTTCCAACTTCGATATGGTACCTTGAAAAATATCGATATTCAATACCATTTTCGATACCACAGGGAAAACTGCCATATATACCGCCAAACAGATAATTTATCTCATAATTTTTATTAGAACAGTTGAACTACATTTACAAAAAAAAGACAAGTAAACAGTAATACAATAAGAACAAATAAACAAATTGCAAACGATAGCACAAATATAAATAGAATAAAGAGACTAATGAAATAAACATGGCTTTACTTTTTCAGATGGGTCTAGTGTTCATGTAAGAAATAGGCTACTACAGAAATTAATCAAATGTAAAATAACACTGGATAGTCTTCATTGTAAAAATGAAATGCAGATTGATGCTTACAACTAAAGTTACAAAAGTTATACAGTCAAGAGCAGCGAGTGATTTTGTCTTTGGTTCAGCAGCAGGTTTATTAGGCTGCTGTCGCTTTAAGAGCTTATGCACAAATCCATACTGTGATGCGTGCAATTTATTTGTCAACTATTTACATTCCAAAACTGACTATTCCCTAGAGTACTCGGCAAGATAATTATGTTTACATAATTTTGTATGTTTTTGAACGTTTAATGCAATAATCCATGAAAAACTCTGTTTTCGCAAGGTTTAGTTGAAGGTGGTGGTCCTTCATCCAGCCAGAAATGTCTGTCAGGCAGGCTGAGATGCAAGCAGCTACCGTCGGACCATCAGGCTGGAATGAGAGGTAGAGGGAATGATCAGCGTAGCAGTGGCAGAAAGCCATGTTTCTGAATCACAGATCATAGTTATGTCATGTAGATGGAGAAGAGAAGTGGTACAAGCACTGAGCCCTGAGGCACCCCAGTAGCTAGATGTTGGGTCTTCACCCCTCCACTACACCCTGAACGACCTACCTGAGAGGTAAGACCTGAACCATTGTAGTGCGGTTCCCGAGATGCCCTTCGTCTTTAGGATTGACAGGAGGATCTGGTGGTTAACGGTGTCAAAGGCAGCAGACAGATCCAGCGGGATGAGAACTGATGATTTGGAAGCTGCTCTTGCCAGTCTCAGAGCTTCAATTACCGTGAGCAGGGCAGTCTAAGTTGAGTGTCCGCTTTTGAAACCAGACTGGTTGTTGTCCAGGAGGTTGTTCTCTGTAAGAAAGGAAGGGATCTGCTTGAAAACAAACTCGTTCAAGTGTCTTCGTGACGAATGGAAGAAGGGATACCGGTCTGTAATTTTCCAGTTTTGCTGGACTTAGAGTGGGTTTCTTAAGCAGTGGGGTTAACCGAGCCTTCTTAAATGCTGTGGGATAAGTAACAGTGTGAAGAGAGGTGTTTATGATGTGCGTGAGTGTGGGTACAACTGAGGAACAAATGGCTTGAAGTAGATTAGTGGGAATAGGATCAAGCGGACTGGTAGTAGGGCGAAGGAGTTGGAAAGGAGGAGTTTGGAGACTTCTGCCTCTGAAAGCAGAGAGAAGGAGGGTAGAATCTGTGTGTTAGTTGATAAGATGTGTGTGTCAGTTTGTGGTTTGGTAAATTGGCCGCTGATGGTGCTTGTTTTATTTATGAAGAATGTGGCAATCGTCCGCTGTTAGGGTTGATGAAAGAGGAGGAGGGTTGAGAAGAGAGGGTTTTGAAAAGCATGCGAAAGTCAGAAGATGTTGTTAATTTTGTAGTGATAGTAAGTCATTTTAGCAGTAGAGATATTAGCAGAGAAGGAAGAGAGGAGGGATTGATAAAGATCAAGGTGAGTAGGATCTTTCGATTTGCACCACTTCCTCTCTGCACCCCTGAGTTTAGAAAGATGTTCACGAAGAACATAAGATAACCAGGGGGCAGAGGGGATGGCGCGGGCCGGCCTGGAGGAAAGGGGGCAGAATTTGTCCAAGCAGGATGTCAAGTATGATCAGTTGCACTGTTAGTATCTAATGTTGAGAGCTGATCAGGTGGAGGAAGTGTGGATGAGACCAAAGAGGATAGGCGACAGGGTAAGAGTGAGCGTAGGTTTTGCCGAAAGATGACCTGTGGAGGAGTTTGTGTTTTGTTCTGAGGCAGGTTGAGGTTGAGCGTGAGGAGAAAGTGATCTAAGGTGTGCAGCGGAGTGGCCAGCGTATGGTCAGTGGAGCAGTAGCGGGTGTAAATAAGGTCTAATTGGTTACCTGATTGGTGAGTAGCCGCAGTAGATACTCGTTTGAGGTTGAATGAGGCAAGCAGGGTGTGGATATCAGCAGCCTGAGGTTTTTCTAGGTGGATGTTGAAGTCTCCAAGAACTACGAGAGGAGTACCATTCTCAGGGAAGGATGAGACTAGCACATCAAGCTCCTCCAGGAAACTGCCAAGTTGACCTGGTGGATGATAAACAACTACAAAATGGATTTAAATAGGCCTAGTGATGGTAATTGAATGCGATTCAAATGAGCTATTGTCACACAGAGGTGGTAAAGGATAAAATTTCCAATTGTTTTAGATGAGAAAACCAGTAACTCCACCCCTTCCGGTCAGGCGAGGGATATAAGAAAGTTAAGTTAGTGGAGAGAGCAGCAGATCTTGCAGTGTCCTCTGGTCTGATCCAGTTCTCTGTCAGGGCCATATTACTGTTATAAAATTCTAATACTGAATTTAATCATTTTATCACTGTGAGTGAAAAGTAGAGTGAGGCCCTTTTCTTCTAAAGAGATCTGAGTCCACTTTCAAAGCCAGTGAGACCGTGTGAAAGCATGCAGAATTGTGATCCTTTTCACTTTTGTTTCAGTTAATTGTTTGATTATTTTGAAGAGGACTCAATGATTGAGAGAATGAAAACTAGAAGTGAGTGTTAACGATTCAGATGAATGGCAGGTTTTACAGCGAATAAGAGCACTTGTTCTGTGCACAATTTGCATATTGCGTCAACTACTGTACATCCTGTTCAAACACAGTCAGCAGTCCAATTTAAAGCATATGTTATTTAGATTATTTAATTTAATATTTCAGTCACTGTGACTAAAAGGGTTGAGTATTTTCATAGCAATAATGTAATTTGAGTTTCCGACTCATCAGATAATGTGACCTTTTATGTGTGTATGGGTGGGTGGGATAATGGATGTATTATTGTGATATAATGCATAATCTAAGTAGTTCATCAGGTTTTGTAATCAGAATTATTCCGAGTAATTTATCATACAGGCTAATAGTTAGCCAGTTTAGTCTATGCCTTTCCCAGATGTTTACCTCAGCTGTTATCAAGTTTATAGATCCATTCCTCTCAGATTAGTGATTAAATATAGCTTTTTTGGGCTGTGCTACACAACTATACAAGTGTTAGCCCAAAAATGTAGCATATTTTTGTTTTCCTTTCCTTAGCTGACTTTAGGTTGGGGAAAGTCACATAAAGTCCAGCAGTGTGTGTGGCCCTAAAATGGGCTGCTTTTACTGATTGTGAGAGATTGTTTTTCTTACCTAGAAAGAGAATCATTGGAAAGGCTATATAAGCAAGGAATACAATTCATAACAATCTTTTGTTGATCATAATGGGAGCGATCTAATTTTGTTCTGGCTAAACTGAGTTGTTACTAACCAAAGATAATGAGTGCATAGGCTTAAGGGGGTGTTGAAGAGCTGCTTTTTCTGGCACCCTGTCTTGTGTGAGCGGCCTCTTGATAAATGTGCAGTGCTCTCTCTGCAGGCTGGAGGCTTTGCTGCAGTGATGCATTAGTGTGATTATGCAGAAGCAAAGTAATTGACCTGTTTAAAACTTTGGGGCAGCAGCACTAATTCCTCAATATTACGACACTGAAGAGTTTTATATAAAACCGTGCATTATGAGTTGTTTTATAGTTTATTCAATTCAGTTTATAAAGAAAAACATAATAATTGGGAAATATGATTGCATTTTAAAATAACTGTTTTCTATTTCTAATATATTTAGAAATATAATTTATTCCTTTGATGGCAAAGCTGGATTTTCAGCATCATTACTCCAATCTTCAGTGTCTGTCACATGATCCTTCAGAAATCATGCTGACAATTTTTGTATTTATATATAAGAGAATATAATAGAAAGAACTCTATAATAAAAAGTAATAATTTGTTAAAATATAAATATTTTTCAATATTATAAATATATGTAGCTGTCACTTTTTTATCAATTTAATGCATCTTTGTGGAATAAATATGAATTCCTTTAAAAAAAAAATCTATGCTGTTTTTGAAATGTAGTGTAACCTATAAAATGTATTTGTTACTTGTACAGAATGAAGAGTTTATTTTCCTTAGTTCCCAGCTCTATTTCTCTAAATTAGAGGCATTTTGTATTTAGAGAGGAATTGCAACTCGGTCAAGATATCATATGTGTCCCGTCCTCCCCTCTTCTGGGTCAGATTGCCCTGATGCAGGTACATGGCCTGTGCTAAAATAAACTAGGTCAAATTTGCTTCATGTGCCTTTTTTACAGATCCTGAGTGTAACATAATTACCAACCTCAATGGAATGATATTTCTGCCGTTATTTACTCCCCTTCATGTCATTCCAAACCAGTTGGACTGACTTTCATTATTCCGTGGAAGAAATTTTGACTCTTTTCCATGCAATGACAGTAAAGGGCTACTGATGATATCAAGTAGTCCTAGAGTATGTCTTCTGTCTTGTGACTAAATGATTCTTTTTTCCATATGGGTTTAGAACAACATGAGGGTGAGAAAATGATGACAGAGGTTTCATTTTTGGACAAACAATTATTTTAATCCGCATTAATTAGAAATTTGTGTTGCTTTGTTTGAACCATACATTCCTGTGAAAGATAAGATGAGTTATGTTGCAAGCTGTCTGAGACATGTTACAAAATGAAGACCATTCAGCCACTTATTAAAGAAAGAGTGGGGGAAGAAAGGATTAAAGAGAGGAGAGGAAAAATGTGATGAAACTGTTTCAAAACTCTTAAGCAACGTGTTTTTCCTCTTGGCATTTAGCAGATCCTGATGGAGCTCAGAATAGAAGATTGTGAGATAAAGGACATTGATATTAATTTCCTCTCTCTTTTTTTCCTCCAGGAGCAACGAAAGAGATTGGATCAGCTTTGACCAGGATGTGTATGAGACACAGAAGCATTGAGAACAAGCTCAAACTGTTCACCACGTATGACTTTCTTTTTTACTTCTTTTTTACACGTATTTACTTCTACTTTGTTTTTCATAAGCTGATTAGTTAAATTGGTAATGAAGATTATGTATTATACAATTCATTACCTGTATGGACAGCTTTAACTGTGTGTGTGTGTGTGTCTGTGTGTGTGTGTGTGTGTGTGTGTGTGTGTGTGTGTGTGTGTGTGTGTGTGTGTGTGTGTGTGTGTGTGTGTGTGTGTGTGTGTGTGTGTGTGTGTGTGTGTGTGTGTGTGTGTGTGTGTGTGTGTGTGTGTGTCTGTGTCTGTGTAGGGCTCTCATGGATAACTTGATCACTCCTCTGGAACTGAAAATTGAAGAGTGGAAGAAGGTTGCCAGTCAGCTGGATAAAGACCATGCCAAAGGTATCGGCCTCATTCCCTGTGTGATATAATCGGTATTCGACAGGTTTAGTATTTAATCTTTGTGTACAAAAAGTTGGCAGGAGGTAAAGTATCGTTTTAATCCTATAATGGAAGTGTTTCAAGCTAAGTAGGGTTGAATTCAAAGGAAGAGTTTACCTGAAAACAAAAAGTTGACTCGAGCTGAATAAAAAAAAAATTAACAAAGAAAAAGTTTACAATGAAGTCTTAAAGGGATAGTTCACCCAAATTTTTTTATTATTTCATGTTTTATTCACCGCCATGTCATTCCAAACCCATAAATCTTTGGTTAAAAACTTAGAAAATCAAAAAACTTCATATAGGCATCGTAAAATTAATTACATAAAATTAATCCATATGAATTGTAAGAAAATTAACCAGAGATTTTGTGGGTTTAGAATGACATGGGAGTGGGAAAATCATGATAGAATTTCCATTTTTAGGTGAACTATCCCTTTAAGAGTATAGTAGCAAAGATTATGATTGTTTTGGCACAAAAACTTGAAGTGGACCTCAGGGCAAAAAGTTGGATAAAAAAAAAATTGATTTCTCGATTTTAAACGATTCTCGTTTTTATGAGCTGATATCGTTTCTTAAATCACAAGAATCAATCTTTTAGTCTGCTGTTTTCAGGCGATGAATGAACAAAAATGTATGGCGTGCTTCACAAACGATAGTTTTTCTCGATAAAACGATATCAAGAGTTTGATAATGTTTATGCGCCAAACCGGAACGAAACTCATTTGAACCGCGTGCCACATGGACCATTTATCCGCTCGACTCGAGTCCAAACGCAAGGGAAAATTGATGAATCCATCAGCCGGAAACTGAAGCCTCGCGGGAGCAGCCATTGTAGCAGAACTTCACCTGCTGTTAGCAATCTATTGACTCCCATTCATTTTGGCGTCACTTTGACAGCGAATAACTTTACATCTGAGGCGTCCAACGACTTAATTTTTCCATTATTTATTTCTAAAGAAACACGACAATGTATAAAAGGCTCCATTACTTTGTATCTTACGTTATGGCCCCATAGAAGCCGTTTTTGTTAAAAATAGGCTAACGATTGCGTCATAACCACGCGACTTTATGTCGCACAATAGAGACAATACCGTATAGACCGGAGGAGAAGCTCGCAGGCAATCTTTTACTGTCTACGAGGCAATGGTGGGGACATAGAGGCATAAAGTCAAGGGAGAAGCCCATAAATAGAAGGTCCATAAAAGCAACGGGACAAAATATTTCAACAACGTTTTTGAGGTATTAGGTGATTCAGATTTGTCTTGCTACAGCTACTAGAAGATTTACAACTGTCAGACTGTCGTCACGCTCAGTTTGAGCCTGCGCAGTCGTTCAGCCATCAGACAGGAAGTGCAATAATCAGGCTCCAGTCTTCGTTGAAATCAATGGGGTCGCTGTGTCCATTTCTTTTACTGTCTATGTCCAAACGACAGCGCAGCGCGAGCTCACGCAGACGCGTTTACTCTGATCGGTCTCGGTCACGAGATCCAGTGAGAAGCGCCTGAATTCTGCGAAGAACACAAATTTCTCAGCGATTTAAACCAGTTTAAAGGCAGATGAAACAGCACTGACAAACAGGAGAAACACTGTGCGCAACGATACAGTCAGAATCTGAATTGAATCTGAACCCCCCCCCCCCCAAAAAAAAAAAAATATATATATATATATATCGCCACCCCTTTAAGAGCACCAGTGTCGGAAAACCTGTCCTATTAGCTGCACCCTGTTAATTATTAAATGGCTCTTAGCTCTGTGGGAGTCCCTCAGACAGTTATATCACAGCTCATAATGGATCATTTATTCATAAGAACAATCCATTATGTCATAAAATAGGCATTCAATCAGTTGCTTTGCAACTCGCCAGTAAATACGCAGCTACACCCACGCAATCTCCAACACGGCTGTCTGGGGTTGCTAAGGGGTCGTTTCGTTTGACATCATTGTGAATAATTTATAATCAGTGCTTGCTAAGGAAGGCAGAGTTATTGTTGCTCATATTTAAGGTTTGGGATTTGAACAACTGCCTTAATTACAATGTATCTTTTGCCTCCACCGAAGAGGCTAATGTTCTTTTCCTGCCCGTGTTTTTTTTGTTTGTTGTTTTTTTAGAATATAAGAAGGCACGTGCAGATATCAAGAAGAAATCTTCAGACACCATTAAACTGCAGAAGAAAGTTAAAAAAGGTAAGATCTGACCGCTTGGATAGGAAATCATTAAATGAAAGTCACAGAGGCTGAACACCTTGGGTAAATAATGTCTTAATAATGACCAGTAACCAAAGCATTTGAATTCGCCACTTAAGTAATAACATCGCTACGAGATCTAGTGAGAAGCGTTACAATTTCTTCGTTATTAACTGATCAAACAGCGCTGACGTGGAAACCAGGAGAAACATCGTTCCATGAATGAACTAGTTATAGGTTTTAAGTCCACAGATCATTCACCATGGATTTAATGTAGTAACACTAACTTGTAACCATGGAAGTTTGGCAGAAATATTAAAATGCTTTCAAGTACGTCAGACATCTTTTTCCAGCACTTCAAAACTCAAATGTTATATGTTATTTAAATGTTATTTTTAATGTGTCAAGTCAAGTCAAGTCAAGTCATCCTCATTTAAATAGCGCTTTTAACAATGTAGATTGTTTCAAAGCAGCTTTACAGAGATAAACATATAATTTAAGGTAACAGAGATTGGTTTGGTTTTATAGTGGCTCTTGAAAAATGTTTTTTCCAGCTAAAGTTAGTTTTGATTGATTCACTTCCGTCTAAATGATCATTTGTTATTAAATTAGGGGCCGCTAAGACGACACCGTTCTCTCTAAACAGACTTTAAACGTGAACCTGTGATAGACGATGATGGCGTTCACATGCGCATTAAGAATTGATTCTATGGTTATGTGCGTTTGAATATATGTGCGCAGGTTTGTAATTCCTTACAAACCATGCCTAAAACTACTTGTCTATAAATTTTGATGCAGAATTTTTATTTTATCTTATCACTTTGGGTAGGTACGCGAACCGAAAATCCCCTGGCAAACCAGTGGATATCACACAAGCAATGTGCAAACTTTGTCCAATGTGATAACCAAAACATTATTTGTTCATCCTTCAAAGATTACCCCCATTTATAAAACTAAAAGTTTCAAGATGTAGGAAAACTCACACTTATTTAAACATATTTTTTTCTTTTTATAAATAGGAAATTGCTATGGCATTTCTTTATTTTTGCTGTATCGAAAACGTACCGAACCGTGTCACCACTGTATCGTATCAAACCGAACCGTGAATTTTGTGAACCGTTACACCCCTATTAAAAATATACAAGAACAATAAAGACTTAATTGAGTAATATTTTATTATTTTAAAAAGTTTAGGAGTCTTTACATCAATAATGTCTCATATCTTTATGTACTAGTAATTCTATACAATAATATGTCAAATGCCGCAAGTCAAAAGACTAACTGGAACTTCTTTGCCAGTTTGCACACATTTCTTTGAAGGATGGTAAAAATATCGTCTGAATATTGATATCGAGATATTGAAAAAAAATATTGAGATATTCATTTTTGTCAATATCTCCCACCCCTAACACACACACACACACACACACACACACACACACACACACACACACACACACACACACACACACACACACACACACACACACACACACACACACACACACACACACACACACACTTTCTCAAATTACTGCCTCAGATCTCTTTGTCTGAACACAATAGGATATGCCCATGACTTCTGTTGACACCACACCTTGTGTTGTCATAATACCGTACCCTCTGTTGTCATGGTATCAAGCTTGGTGATCTTGGCCCTGGTCAAACTGCATTGTGCACACACCTTAAAAAATCTAGCCAAGAGTTAACCAAGTACTGTAATGGAATGATGAGGATATAGTTTTACCAACAAATCCAAATACACTTTTTATTTTTTTGGGAGAATCTCACATCACCTATAAAACATGTCAAGGTCATAATTCACCCCAAAATCAAAAGAAAAAAATAAATAGTTTGCATAAGGAAAATTAAGCTTGTTTGCAGAATCATCACATTCATCCTCAAATTTTTATTAAGGTAATGCAGAATAAAAATTGTATTGCAAAAATGGCAAGAATTACCAAAAAAAAAAAAATTCTGTTCATTACTTATATACTATCATAGTATTTTTAATTTTTAGTTTTAGTGATTTGTGCTTTTTTTTTTATTATTACTTAGATTTTTGTTATACTCATAGTTTGTTATACTGACGTGCACAAAATGGGAATCATTTTCCATCGGCAAGCAAAGATGGAGTCGGTGATCAAGACAAATGTCATGTTGCAATGTTGGAATTATTTCAGTTTTAAACCATGAAGGCAAACCAGTGGATATCACACAAGCAATGTGCAAACCTTGTCCAAGAGTAATACCAGTGGAGAAATCTCAAACACCAGTCAATTATCCACTATACAGATTTATTACTTTCTTTGATTTTAGTGTGTGGGCATGTTTGTGTGAGATTCAGCTTTGTGTATTAAATAGTTTACAGAGATTTTGAATAAGATTTGAATACTGTTGGCATCATTTTGAGAGTGGAGGAATCTGGCACCAGACGAGTTCTAGATGTGATGCATTGAATGCATGGAATAAAGGCGTTGAGAAAGATAGATGCGTATGCAGATGTGTTCTGTCATTATGGTGGGTGTCGTCTGCTTCAGCTGTGTGTGGGCAGCAGTAAGAGACTGAACAGTCATTCGCTGTTCACTTCTGCTCTGGTCTGTTTGTGGGGTCAAACACCCGCTGATCTATATTCTGCATCCACCCTCACTCAAACGCTTATTCAACATTTCCAGAGGATGTGATAAGTGACTTTTGAAACATCAGTTTTCAGTGTGCTCATACATGCAGTATAAATCATAAAATGACGAGTTAAATATGATGATCACCTAATATATATATATATATATATATATATATATATATATATATATATATATATATATATATATATATATATATATATAATTGATTTTTTTTTAAGAGATAAATTTATACTTTTATTCAGCAAGGATGGATTAAATTGAATCGAAAGTGACAGTAAATAATTGTACAAAATATTTATATTTCAACTAAATTCTGTTCTTTTGAACTTTCTATTCATCAAATAATTCTGGAAAATGTATCATGAATCCCAATAAAAAAATGAGATCCAGTTTCATAAAAAAAAATAGGTTTCTAAAAGGTGCTTTTATGCATGTTTCTGTAATTTGAGGAAATGAGCAGTTTTTGACAGAACATTGTCACCAGAATAGCTCATAGCTTAAGGCCACACAAACTCTCAGAGAGGAAAGAGATCCCCCATCCTTCCTTCAATTGGCATGTCATCTTTCCCAACATTGGGAAAACACCCTGTGGTCATACAGTCTCTTTCATATAGAAGGGTGCTGCGGCTGCACAATCTATCTTGTCTGGAATTTAGGAGTAATATGACCTTTGATCTGGTATCTTTTGGTTTAAGTCACTGATTTTGAAAACTGAAAAGCAAGATCTGTGTAATTAGGCTGGACATGTTCCCTCTCGCAAGATGTTTTTTTTCAAATTCACTAGTAACTCTTTAGCAGACTGTTTGTATCTCCTTGGTTTGATCAGTTTTGCTCTTATATTTGCATTTTCAACCATGCATTATTTTATATTTCCAACTAGCCAGTAACTTGGTTTAATTTACTCCCTAAATGAAAATCATTTCTTTAATTTTTAGTTCCTCCCTCAGGGATATGATTTCCATATTTTCCAACCAAGTGAATTGTGTAAATCCAAGATAGAATTTATTTTTTGGTGCCTGGGTGCTGTATGATAATCGAATTCGCTAAATGGTCATAAACAATTACTAAAAAACTGCAAAATATTACATTTTCTAATATATTTATTTCACAAACGGATTGCTTCTAACAGCACTGCACAAGCTCGTGGCACCATCTGCGGGACACTATTAGCATGTTAAAAAGGGTTCAAAGCACCAAATGTGTGTAACTCTGTCAAAATACATTTAAAAAAAAAAAAAAAAGGTACCAGGCAACTGGCGAGCAACACAATGCATGGTGGCAAGAATGTGATTGATCTGTCGCCAGCAGCCATATCACCCTGTAGCCCAGGACTGGTTGACCACTGAAGCTTAGCAGAGCTGAGCCTGGTTAGTACCTGGATGGGAGACCTCCTGAGAAAACCAGGTTGCTGCTGGAAGAGGTGTTAGTGAGGCCAGCAGGGGCGCTCACCCTGTGGTCTGTGTGGGTCCTTACGCCCCAGTAGAGTGATGGTGACACTATACTGTCAAAGAGCACAGTCCTTCGGCCAACCATGGCCTCCTAATAATCCCCATCCATTGAATTGGCTCTATCACTCTCTCCTCTCTCCACCTATAGCTGTGTGTGGTGAGCGCACTGGCGCCGCTGTACTGTGGCTGCCGTTGCATCATCCAAGCGGATGCTGAACACTGGTGGCGGTTGAGGAGAGATCCCGACATGATTGTAAAGCGCTTTCGGTGTACAGTAGTACATATGAAACGTGCTATATAAATGCCTCATTTATTCATTCATTCATTTATTCATATGGATTTGTGCGATCATCAAATCCCAACGGTTGTGATGTAGTTATATAAATACATATAGGCCTAGTCTGACACGCTGCTTGTAACAGCACTGTGTTTTCAGTTTCGATTCATAGTAAATTGTGCTCTGCAAGTGCTGTGTGTTTGAGTTGCTTATAATTTGCATTTGGGAACGCAACATCCATGATGAGAATTGTTTATAAATCTGTTGTTGTCAACAAAGAGAAGCGTGGTCAGGTTTGCCTGCTCCCTCTAAGGGAGTCTTTCACTATGATGTTAGTCATCTGCAGCAGAATGAGGAAAACATGGCCTTGTCTTGACAGTCTGAATCATAAGATAGGGGCCGAATGAAGTGCTAGCATAAGTGATTCAGAGGCTAGCGCTTTTATATCACCACTGCACATCCATAAACCCATCGCTGTGTCGTTTGATTTACTGCTGTAACTCACACAGATGGTGAGAAAATGGAAAATAAATATGGCGTCTAGACCTGTGATGCGTCTCGGAGTGCACATTCATCTTTATAACTTGCATTTGTGTTACTCAGAGGTCTATGGGGCCAGACCGCTCAGAAGACTTGGACGCCTCAGTGTGGAGATTGTGAAGAAGAATAGCATTGGTTCTGAATTATTAAAATACATGCACATTAGTATTCCAATACAGTTGCCGCTGTGTTTGAGATGGTATGAAGAACCAGAGCTCTGGATTGTCTGCTCTCTCTCTCTCTATCTAGTGTTTGAATTAACTACATTTTTTAAATTAATTAAATTGTATTTGTTTATATTTGATCTGAGTTAATACATTGATAATTAACTTCCTAAATTTATTTGCATAATATTATTTAGACCTGGTATGCTAAATAGTATACAAACCTGTTGCATAAATTGAGCCACTATGTTAAGACTGTCTTAAAAACTAGTTTGAATAACTAGCAGTTAACCAAGGGGCAATCAGTCTTACTTTTCCAATTTAAATTAGACCAAGCTACCTTTTTATGTAACTGGCCTTAAAAAGTTAGATGACTAACTTTTAAGACTAGTCTAAGCAGTTTATGCAGCCGGCCCCAGGTCTACATTCACACGTTGCCATGCTCTCATTGGTTAACAGTGAGATCCTTGTGGGCGCTTACCTTCATTCAGGAGGGGGTACCGTCATCATCCTCATTATTATTAAGGTTCCTTTGCCCTACCTCTCTCAGAAAACCTGCACACCTGCCTCCTGCTTGTATTTATGGAGAGAAGGTGTCTGCTTATGATGACATCATAGCTTCCAACCACTCGGGATTTCTAGACCTGAGGGAATGTCTCTCTGGCATACACACAACTGTGTCTGAATGGCTCTGGCTTATTTTACACCTCACCTCCCTTTTCTGCTTTTAAATGAGGTTTATGTGTTTAACAAGCTCAAGCCAAACGCCAGAGCTGTGCTACTTCTCAGAAATGTGCATGGGTCATTCCACTTGGTTCTACTTTATATAAACTTTATAGAGTTTTGAGAAGTTGCTTACTGGCCAAGTCAGTTTTTTTTTTTCACAATGTTTAGTTTATCACTCTTTCGCATTTCTCTCTGTTGACTTAAATTCCATTTAAGTTCTGTAAGAGGAAACAGTGTCCTGTAACATACTTCAAATAGAGCTGTATGTTTCCTAAGCCATTTGTCTTGCAGACAGGCCGTGGGATTTATCAACAGACCTACTGACCTTTGCCCTTTAAACTTCAGATGACCTCAGCCTTAAGCTGACCAACCCAACCTGGGTTCATTTTATCCTTCACTATAGGCTATGTTTGAAGGTGCAATGGCCTTAGAGCATCTAAACACACATGCAGTCACACTCCAGCACAAGGTCAATGCACTCAGTGACCAGGGATCATCTCTTTTCTCGGAAGGTCAAAGGACTTAATTGAGTTTCACAACACTGACAAGAATTGCTTAAATCCCAAAGATGCAAATGCAGCACATAAACTGATTTGCAGAGGTTGTTTAGAATTACTGTGTTGCTTGTGCAACATTTGTTTATCTGTTATTTGATGGATCTATTTCTATTAATCTAATCAAAAATGTGACTTCGACTTAATGGGTGTTCTCTAAACTTCAATGAACCTTATTGTCAGGATTTTAATAAAAAAAATTTAATCAAGAAATTGTATATTTAAACTGTTGGAATGTTCTGTTCTCAGGTGTTTTTGTCACCAATGATCAATATTGTTTTTTCTTCAACCAAAAGTGTAAGTAAGTAGTATTCACCAGGTCATATGATTGTCTTCATCTAATGTGAGCAAACATTATTATAAACATGTCTGAAGTACTTCTGAAGAAACCTATGATAATAACCGTACATCTGTCTTGCATGCCATCTTGGATTGCAGAAGATCAGGTATCACAAAGGACACCTGAGGTTATTGTTAGCAATGGGTCGATGAGGTCAGAGATGTATGCTTGTACACGCCTTGCTATTGCGTCCTGCACACAGCTGTCAGAGTGCTGTCCTGTCAGTGGAATGCTAAGCATGTAGCTGTGTGTATTTTTGAGTCTGAGAAGGGCTGCAAATTGTCCATAAACATGAGGTTTTCACAGTGATGCTATAGAAGAACAATGTTGGGTTCGCCAAAGAACCTTTCAGTGAATAGTTCTTAAAAGAACCATGTTTTTTTAGCGCAAATAACATTAAAAAAATTGTGCAAACAAAGTTTCATTGATGTTTAAGGTTTTACATGGAACCACAGATACCAATAAAGAACCTTTTATTTTTAAGAGTGTAGGTCTGAGCAATATTGAATTTTCATGATAAATTTATGACAAGTTTGGTAACTATAAAATTAAGATTGAATATCAAGATATTTCTCATTCCTGTCATGCTCACTCACACACAGAGGAAAAGCTCAGGTCATGTGTTTAAAGCTCCTCACGTGGTGTGTGCTGGCATGAGGTCTGACTCTGTAAACAAACCTCTAAATGTGATTAACCTCACATTTCTCCCATTGCACTTCATCAGTACAGTTAAAGCACCAGGAGACAGAAGCAGTCATGAGTTTTAGGGTATGATTGAATAAATCCAGTCATTTTCGTTCTTATTTACTATCAATATATTCATATCTTTATTATATCACATACACACACATGTATTATTTCGGCTACCCTGCTTTGTAGAATCAGTTGATATTAGCCATTGAAAAACCTGTATTGGTTGACCACTTCTGTGTAGAGAAACTATCAAGTAGCTACTCTGGAATGTGAGAGACTGTCTCGGTGGCAGTTGGACTTTAAATGAAACACACGGACACATGCCCACTATACAGTCCACCTGTGTACCATTACCAGAGACCCCAGATCTCTCGTCACGCCTGGTCACGAACGGCCAATGAAATCTGCACAGCGAGACTGGAAGAACAGCTATTAGCATTGCAGCAAATATTTACATGGTGTATTGTGTCAATAGAAACTGTACTGCCTCCTTGTGGTTAACCATGATGAGTTTTAATCACTGATCTATATAAATGACTGGATTGCTCTTGACTTCATAAAAAGGGAAGCCAATGCATTGCCATATTGGTATTCCCTCACATTCTATTGAATTAATGGGAAATCTTCTGATTTTAATGAGAAAACATTACAGTTAGTGGTGAAATCTGAATACAGATTTATGCTTTGTAAGTTATGTACATACAATTTAATTTGCCATTTACAGTTTGCTGGGGTTGTGTAATATTTGTGAATTTTTTTTTCCGTATAAATGATTCAAGTGTTTTCGTTAGATAACGACTTAAACGATAGTTAAATTAATAATTAGCTCAACAATATACAAAGAACACGCAATTCATATGCAAACTGTAATGTTAGTAAAAAGCCATAGAATTTTAGCCGACCTGTGCCTTTTTAACGGTTTCTAATATCTCCAAGAGTCCAAAGTACATGTTTGTCAACAAAAAGACATCAGGAAATAGTACACACATTTCACAACTTATTCAGAGAAATAAGTGTTAAAAGCACAAAGCTTTATTTCTAAGCATTTATACTGTCGCTCAGAGCAAGATAATTCATGGTAACCTTTTTAAAGGTGCAATGTGTAATATTTCTGAGGATCTATTGATAGAAATGCAATAAAAGATCCATAATTGTTTTCAGTGGTGTATAAAGACCTTGCATAATGAACCGTTATGTTTTTATTACGTTAGAATGAGACATTTATATCTCCATAACCGCGGGCACCCCCTTCTATGGAGGTCTACATATTGTGACGTCATGTTTCTACAGTAGCCCTAAACGGACAAACGCGTTACTATGTTGCTCTTCATGCAAGGAAGCAAGCTTAGTTCAGTGAATAAAACACTGACACAATAATGAACAAGTAACAATAATATTCGCAATAACATATAGTTTTACTGAATAATTAAGTAAACATAATTTCTTAATTTATCCTTGTAAAGAAACCTCATTGCTGAACTGCTACTCTCTGCTGTCTCAGACGATGACATATTTTCCTGTTGGCCACCGTAACTTTTGTTGGTTGCAATTTGTAACCTCACCACTAGATGTTGCTAAAAATCACACACTGCACCTTTAATATAGTGCAATTTAGTAATAGGGGATTGTATGTATTGTAATATTTCATATATCGCTTATCCTGCCCGAAAAGACCATAAACATTACAGATAACAATCGAAGTATCTCTAATGTACATACTGTACATATTTCTTAAAAACTATTAATGTCGACTGATATGATGCCCTCTGTCGGTAGGGAGTTGTGAGATGGCCGCTTCGGTGGCTTTACCGGAAGCAATGAGCAATCCAGTCATTTATAAAGATCAGAGGTATTATTTAGTATTATTTATATACTATTATAATTATTATAATATATTAATTTAGTTTATATTTTTGTATTTTATTTTATTTTAGTTTTAGTAATTTTGTCGTGTGCTTTGTCATTTTCCAATTTTGTTTATATTTCTATTTAGCTTTCATTGATTTTTATTTAAACTTTTTATTTATTTATTTTTTAATATTTGCGTTTTGCATTTATTGAGATTACTAAAGCCTAGAGAGGAAGTGAAGAGAGAGGTGGAAGGGATTGGGAATGGTCTGCAAGCCAGGACACAAACTCGGGTCGCCCAAAGCCCAACCGTGCCACAGGTCGGAGCGCTGCCCATGAGGCTATCAGCTCCGACTTTATTTCGATTTTACCCATTTTAGTACTTAAACTTTATTTTATTTCATTTTTTAGGGCAACATTTCAAAATTCTATTTAATTCAGGAGTTTCATTCAGGAGTTTCATATGAATTAAATGTTTTGAATTAGTTTCGAAAATGTTTTTAAATTTAGTTTACAATACTGCACTGGTTGCATTTTTCTTTAATATCCACTTACCCTGTTTTGTGACCAAGACTTTAATTTGAATGATTTTTGATCTTTTCTTTCTTGTTTTTTGTAAAAAACAACAACAACAAAAACGTTGTAATGTTGCCAGTCACAAAAGTCAGTCTTTCTGATCCTATCAGTGGTTCAAGAAATGTGTTTGTGTTTGCGTAGGTAAAGGCGAGGTGAAGATGCAGTTGGACAGCGCTCTTCAGGACGTCAACATTCGCTATGCTGTGTTAGAGGAGACAGAGAAGAGAGCTGTGTGTCGAGCTCTTATAGAGGAAAGAGGAAGATTCTGCTCATTTGTCACAATGCTTAAACCTGTCCTGGTGAGTGTCTGAACAGACTCTGGTTTAAGATATATATTGTTTGTATTGACTATTGAGACATACATTTTAACATGCAAGGAACGATTTTCTTGAACTGGAAAATATTTAAATGTTTTGATTTAGTATTTGTTTTAATGTTTTTATTTGATGCGTGTTTAATTAAACAGGATGATTTTCTTTACTGTTTTACAGTAAAACATCAGAATGCATTACAATTATGAGAACTAGGAAAAAAATTAAATAATGAAAATTATTATGATCTCATGTTCCTAAAGCATGCTTTAATTTTTATTATAATTTTAATTGTATTTTTATTTTTGGATGACAGATTCATGCAGGTGTACTGTTATGAATATATTAATATTTAATTCTACATAAATATTGTCTTGACTGTTTTTTTACCCTGGGTAATGTCAGGACGAAGAGATAAGCATGCTTGGGGAAGTCACCCACTTACAGACAATTCTAGAAGATCTTGGAAACCTGACGGCTGATCCCAACACACTGCCCCCTGCTAGTGAACAGGTACTGCATGTCTTCTAAATAGGCCAACATGTTACCACTTCATATTTCTCTCTCTCTCTCTCTCTGACTTTATCTTGTTTTGTTTATGCAGGTTATTCTTGATCTGAAAGGCTCAGACTACAGCTACTCGTATCAGACTCCACCCGCCTCTCCTAGCAACACGTTATCACGCAAGAGCAGCATCAGCAGGTGATTTCAGGGAGAAATGTTCATTGATGCAAAAAGTGTTAGTTGATTACAGATTATATATATATATATATATATATTTATTTATTTATTTATTTATATTGTATTAATGTTTTCGTTGCAAGGCCCATTGTTGTTGTTTTTTACATTTATAATAGACTTTCTTAGGGGCAACCTACAGTAAGATATTAAAATTTAACTCAATTTTAACTTACTGATTTAAGTAGCCATGTAATACATCTTTTTTTTAGAAATTTTTTACACAAAATAAACCCCTGAATGTGATGTCCTTCAACAGTGACCAACTACCTGAACATTATGCCTTGCATATATTGTTAATATTTTTCATGACATGACAAGGGGTCGTGACATGCTAAATCAAATATGCCTATATCTTTTGACATATAAGAGGCCTTTGTACCATCAAAACATCCTCCTCATTATAAACAAAGCATTTATTATGAACCTTGCTTTGATATTGCGGGATCTTTGACGTCACACAGGCAAATACATTTGCATATGACTGCCTCCAGAGCAAGATATTGACTAATAGTTATACATCGTCCATAGACCGCCGCCCACTGACACTCAGCCACTTAAAGGGATAGTTCGCCCAAAAATTCTAATTGTCATTATTTACTCACCCTCAAATTGTTTCAAATTTGAATTTCTTTTATCTGTTGAACACAAAAGATATTTTAAAGAATGTTGGTAACCAGAAAATATTTTCTTTTTTGTTCCTTCTATCCCTTTAACAGCTGACATTTGCCTAAACTGGATGTGAATATTGCGTCAAAAGCAAATAGAACCCATTATAATCACTGATGCTGTCGTGCAATAGCAGTTGGCATTGATACTGTTTCCAATCCAATGGCATTAGCCAATCATAACAGTGGCCGTTTATTGACAAGCCATAAAGGAGCCGGCCATTAAAAACGGATAATTTCAGACAGAGGGTCAGAAGGAAGGTTGAAAATAAATAAGTGAACCTCGAGGAGGATATTCAAATAATAACATCCAATGTCATGACCCCTTTAAAATCGATTGGAAAAGTATGAGTGCAGATGGATTGCTCATCTCTTTCTGTCTCTCACAGTAACTACACCTCTGTGCGTCATGTCCCGTCACTGGACTCCATCTCCAGCGCAGTGGACGGGCTTCACCTGCGAGCCCCAGACCCAACACGGGTATTCCCACACCACAAAACTATTGATCTAAAACTTACCTGGCCCATTTATGATGTACTAACCCTGTGAAACCCAAACAGTTTCAATAATTTGCCACTCAAAACACATACAACCTCATTCAGCCCAAGGAAGAAAATACAGCTGTAAGCATCATTGCATAATCCAAACCCCCCTCAAAATCCCAACCAAATTTATCACGGATACATACACATAATTAAACAGTACCTCAGTGGTTGATAATATAGTAGATGTAATGTAGTTTGTCTGGGTATTACAGTATAATGAAAATATGGTACTATTTCACTGATGCTGAAAATACTAACAAATAAAATGCTTAGTAATAAATTATAAGCATAAACCATTTGACAATAAAACATATAATATTATTCCCAAACTATAATAAAAACATTTATTATACAATTCAAAGCATTTACAAAAAAGTAGCATAGGTTATTAAGGTATCTAACTCTGAGAACACTAAATTATAATAAAAGTTTGCTTTTATTATGTGTAGTATGCTTGCCTGATTTATTAGCTAAGTTAACCATAATTTGAAAACACAATGAGGCAAGACACCAGAGGTTAATAGGGTTAAAAATGTAAAAAAAAAATTGCAAATGTATCAAATAACTAATTAAAAACGCATTTATTTTCATATTTCCAGGACTAAAATCTGAACATTGGGTAATGCCACATTCAAAATTATTTTGTTGACATTTCAGAATTTCTACAGATGGAATTTTGGATATCCATTTTCATCACTCTATAAATCATAAAATACCATCAACAGCCAGGGGGAAAGAATCTCCATGTTTTTATAAATAAAATGTCAGGCGAACGATATATAAGCAAACCCCTCTGTAGAAACCTTCAGAATATATAGAGTTTGGTGAATGGAAGTGCTACTGAAGTGGAGATTTCTGGCTCAGTGGAGGAGAAAAAAGCTTTTAAAGATATGTATTGTAATTTGGAATCTACAGACAAAATATTTAAAGTGTAATAAAATATTCAATTTTAGATGTTTTCTTTACACTGTTCTAAAGGAAGATGTGTTATGGAAGTAAAATAGCCACAAAAAAAACAATGGTTTTGTCCATATCATCTCTGTTTAAATTTGACCATAAGTAGTTATATTTTGTGATATAATTTAAATCAAGAAGTGATATTTTATGATTTCTAATCAAGCTCTGAAGAGAGTACTTTGGCCAAAGAATTGTTTTAGTCCAAGAGGGTTTGGATTTTGACAGAGGCTTGGATTTGACACCATCTGATCTCATCTTTCTCTTGTCCCACTCCTCTCTGCCCCTCACCTCCATCTCCCAGCGCTCACGCAGTCCTCTCCTCCTGGTCGGAGGGGAGGAAGGTGCTCGCTCTCTCAGTGAGGGGAATTCTCCAACAATCCCTCGCACCGGCCAGCGTGGCCCACACCTCCGGCACAGGAGCACTGTGAGCATAGACTCAGTGTAGTGTAGTGCTGTGTGTGTGTGTGTGTGTGTGTGACTGTGAGTGGGTCCATTATTGTTGCATGTACTACTGGAGATTGTCATTGTGCATGTGTGGAGGTTGTATCTGTGTGAAGGTAGAGAGCGCCCTCTGCAGGCCATTTTAGAGGGAGACCGTCTGATAAAACTTTACACAGGGAGAAATAAGCTATTTTAAATGATTTTCTGATTACCAGACCCCATTTCTTGAATCCAACACACTAACCAGTATACTTATCTACAACTATAAATCTGCATGCTGCTTTAAAACTCTTTTAGCCCATCTAAACATTTACCAAACTGTCATTAAAGTCAACAAAAAAAAGAAAATGACTATTTACATTTATAGTTAACCAATGACCTAATAGCTATTTCGTATGTCTGTAAGAATGTATCAGTTCACGTTTTTTATGTCATACATAATATATATATATTGTCGCTATCCACGATACATATTTGTGTATAGTTGACCTAAAATGAAGGTTTAGACCGATTTAATTTAGCATCAAATGTGGCAATAATGGCGCGACAAATAGGGTAAACCCAAAATGTCACACTTTTATGTTTTTTTTGTTAATTATTAAATATTAAAAAACATTTTTTAATAAAATACAATATATATCTTTTTTTTTAAATGTGTGTGTGTGTGTGTATATATATATATATATATATATATATATATATATATATATATATATATATATATATATATATATATATATATATATATATATATATATATATATATATAGTGTGTAACATAATTCCATATTTTTATTGGTGTAACGTTTGATCTGTCATGGGGGAGAAGAACATTCATGATGTAATACCAAATTCAGCATTTTAATGAACAATACTTTTTATTAACAGTTTATCAGTATTGTGTATCAAACCGAGTGTATTGTTACACTTCTACTAATTAAGAATGATTATATGTTAGTGTTGTAGGTAATGCAGACTTTAACAAATGTAAAAAAAAAAAAAGCGTTTTTTTTTTAAACTGATCTAATGGTTATTATCATTATAAGAATAAAGGGTTCTGAAATAATAGCAAATAATGGAAATTTGAAAATAAGCATTAGCATTATGTTGCAATGAGAAGCTTTGGATTTGTGATTTGACCTTCAGCCTCCATATCCTGGTTAAAAACCCTTCAGTGTCCACTGCAAACTCACTTTCAGGTCTAAAAAAACACCCACTTTTCACAATCCAATCAATTCCTAATGGATAAAATTAAGTTCCACCCTACATTTTATTTTCTTATAATGAAATCGGTTCGAACATCATTTCATGTTGCCTTTAAGAGCATTTTCAGACCTGTAGATCGTTTGCTTTGTTCAGAAACAGGGAATTAATTTGTTAGAAAGTTGCATTTTCTTCTTGTTTCGGTTCACTTTCACAAGGCAGCATTTCAAAGTTCACTCCGTACGTTCCTCTACATCATCCATCAAGATGGATTGACAAGATCACTCCATTGGCTTATTGTGGCTTTATCTGTAGCTGTCGAGACACACGAAAACACTTATATGAATATAGCCATCATTCCCGCTCTAACTAATAAATGATTCACTGCCCAGCCAAAAAAAAGTCTCCATTTGGATTTAAATAGGCAAATTCTTAAGAATCAATGACTGGATATTATTGCAGTGATTATTATGTTTCTGTCATGTTATATGTTTGGCAACAGTTCTTCTAACCCTAATTGATGGAGTGTGTAGCTTTTCATTTCTTAACAACCATGTAGGAAAACACATCATGGCCATATTCCACAATGACAACGTCAAGATTCATCAGGATCAAAATTGTGAAAGAATGTTTGTGAGGAGCATGAAGAATCATTTGCACACATGAATTGGCACCTCTGAGTCCAGACCTTAAATTCATTTAAAGTCTTTGGGAGGTGCTGAAGGAGACTTAACAGAGTGCATTGTCAATACAAGATCTTAGGCAAAAATTGATGCACCTCTTGATGGAAATAACATCAAAACATATATTTCCATCAAGCGGTGCATCTTTTTTTGGAGGTGCATCAATCTTATATTGACAACGCACGAGTCAAACACTCCTGACGATACCGCTTGGTTCTTTGGTCCGTTGGGTCGGATTGCTTTCTCACCTCAACCAAACCACTCAAGAGTTTTTCAATTGTGCCAACACAGTCTCGTTTTGGCGATCTCAATGATTGTCATAGTGCGGATCCGAGCGCCATGTTCACATATGCCTAAACGAACCGAACTAAGGGAGAAAATGCACCAGGTTCCAGAGCAGGTGTGAAAACGCCTAAATCTTTATTATCTTCTGACTACAGTGTTATAGTGTTTTGTTTTTCTCACCTGTAGTAAGTTCACATGGACTGACAGAGTTTATCCTTGTCTAGGATCAAGGCCAGAACTCTCCTGGCACAGAGAACGGGACCTCCATGCCCCCACTACACAAAGCTTACAGCGGATATGAGGAGAAAGCCAGGACACTGTCCATGTCTGGCAAGGTACACACTCTTTTGAATACAGGAATGATGTTTTTCTTTCCTAAACTAAAAGTACATTTTATACACCTTTTGATTCTACTGGAGTTATTGTGGTCTACTGGAGTTATTACTTCACACTTGTGATCTCTGATTGGCTCTCGCTCCTGTCCGTAGCCACAGTCAGCCAGGGAGCAGCTGGGTCTCACTCTTGGAGGCGGGCTTAATACAGAAGCTCCTCGAACCAGCCGTGATTCCCTCCACTGCTCCAGCGGATACAGCACTCAGACCACTACACCATCCTGCTCGGAGGACACCATTCCCTCGCAGCATGGTCAGTGCGCGTGCACGTACACACGCATGCATGAGCTTCTTCACATTTATTCTTTTTCTGTTCTGTAATTTTCCTTTTAAGTCTTCAATGCACACACTTGAAGAGATTTATAAAAAAGTGCTCAACCTAGCTTTCTTTTTCTCCTTTGTGTTTTTGTATGGCATTTTCCCCCTTTATGTTTTGACACTTTTACCTCGTTTTTCAACACAGTAATCTGATTTGTGGTTTGTGTAGGAATTAATTGACATTATTGGCCAATTGCAGACCAAATCTGATGTGCTTGCACAAATCACAGACTTAGATTGCTGTCCAAAGTGCGTGTTTTTGGCCCTTTGTATATATGTTAAATGTACTTTATTGTTCTTTTACAGCGGTAAAGAAAGAACCTCCTCTATATGGTAGGTTTCTGAATGTCATTGCATAGACTTGATTATTCTCATTGTGATCATATACCAATAATAAACATTAAATGTCTTTATTTTAGGAAATCCATGTCATATTGCAGGCGTGCCTTTGTTGAAAGAGTGTTATCTGTATGCGTAAGATTTGAGTGTGTGCAACCATGAGATATGCCATCTTGTCAGTTGTCAACTGTTATCCACCTTGTCATGTTTTTCGAGTGCAACTGAAAGACACAACTTCAAACTGAGCTTTTGTGCGTCTGTTGTATTCATTTTCTTGGGAGGTAATCCATTGTTAGTCTTCATGCAGACAATTTTAGGGCTGTCAATTTAGTGCACTTAAAGACAATAAGACAATTTTTATGATTTAAAAAAAATTTTTTTTATTTTATTTAAAATGCAGATATTTATAAATTAGCTTTTTCTGCCAGTCCATTAGTTCAGGTTTACACAAAGAAAAAGTATACTTAAAAAAAAAAAAAGAAGAAGAATGTATATGCATCATAAATAGCATTTTGCATTTTTTTAATGTTGGTCCATTAGTTTTTTTGCACCGGAAAGTGAATATACAATTAATAAAATATATATATATATATATATATATATTTATATATATATAAATATATATTTATGCCCACTCTACAAAATGTAAAATGTATACCATTGCATTTGTATGTTTCATTGTTTCATTTAAAAATAATTACTAATTAAAATGTGTAAAAACACATGTACTGATCAGCAAAGGGAAGATGTAGTGACAGCACAGCCCTGTCCTGAAAGAGCTTGTGACGGGCCCTAAACACTCTCACACCATTGGGCTGTCTTTATTGTTAAGCCCTGACTTCAAATTTTGAGACATGAAACCGCTTTTGTGTTTTTTCTTCCACTATCATTCCCTGCATATGTAATTTCAGCTTCAATTACTTTTTTAATTTAATTGTTTTTTCTTCTAAACGATGTAGAAGTGCTATCATTCAACATTAACACGGTGTGTCCTCTCTTTCAGACTATGACTACATCTCTCTGCACGGAGGAGAGGACGCCCACAGCCAGTCTGAATTTGATAAATCTTCCACAATTCCTCGCAACAGCGACTTAAGTCTCAATTACCGCAAAATGTTTATAAGCAAGAGGCCGGCGTCTACCGTCAGTCTGCTGATGGATCCGGAGCCTATAGGACCCCACACGGCCACTATCCGCCGGAAACCCTCCAGCAAGCCCAACATCCGCCGGGGAACCATCAGTGGAGGAGTGCCTATACCCATCTCCACACCACAGGTTATTCATCTTCTGAAACTTAAAGAATGTACTGGAGACCTACTGGGATATCTATCATAATGTGTATCCAATCCAAAAGAATTTCAGCACAGCATTATTTTCAAGCAAAAGTTCCCAAAATAACTTTTACAATTACCTGGAAACCTGGAAAATCGCTGATAAACTTTCCAGTCATGGAAAACGCATGGAAAATTAGAGAAAATGTAAAATGTCCTGGAAAATCTTGTCGTTGTCCTGGAAAATAATTTTTTTGAAAGTCCTTCAGTTGTTCTTTAGCAGAGAACAAAGAGATTATCCTCTTGCCAAAAACAATTAGTATATTGCTCAAACCTCACATACAATATAGCCTACTACCCAAGACACCTTCTTTAGATGTGACGTAATGAAGCAAAGACATGCTCGAATTTCCTGCGGAAATCCACCAGTACCACTGGAATTACTGGAACATTATTACAGTTTTGAATCGAGCTACGGCAAATAGGGCCTCATATCTTGCAATTCTGACTTTATACCTCGCAGTTGCGAGTTTATATCACAATTATGTAAACTCGCAATTGCAAGAAAAAAAGTCAGAATAGCGAAATAAAAAGTTGCAATTACCTTTTTTATTTTTTATTCTGTGGCGTAAACAAGCTTCCACAGTCATAATGTATGATTAACCCCTTGAGGTCGGATGACGCGCGGGCGCGTCAACTCGATGTTTACTAAATGTTTCTAATAATATCTCCGTGATTGTGCAGCACACATAAATGGTTCTGATTTTGCCGTAATCGATAGATTCTCAGCTTCAACGTCCTTATTCCGCGAGATCATACGTGACTCACACAGAGAGCAAGAGGGAAGACAAGATGGTCGTTCACCTTGCGTGATTGGTGGGCTAGCTTGCCTGTCTGCATTTTGTGTAAAACCAACCAATAGATGCAGTTGAAATCCCTAAGTACCCTCCCATCTCCTCACAGTGAGGAAAATACCTGCTGACATGGAGAGAGAAGCTTGATATGTAGTAGGAAATTATTATAGTCCTATTTTATATATATTTTAGTCTTTCTAACATTTGGTGAAGGTAGAGTGAGACAAAACTTGTACTAAAAAACGATTTTTCAAAAATGTCACTTTAGACAATTATTATTCATTATCTACTATTCTATTAATATATTACACTACTTTTGTGACCCTTAGACTTTGGGTAACCCATTTCAAAGACCAAAATAATTCATCCACATGAGTAATGGTATGTTTCCACAAGAGATTTGAAGAATTTCTTTGAAGAAATCTGACTTAAAATTTTCACCTTTTAGAGCCAGATTATCCACCTCTCTCTTTACACAATGCTCTAGGAAAAGTGGTGAACTCACCAGTAAGAGAGCTGGGTTTTCTCTGCACATTTTGATATAAAACATATGGGATTATGTTATGTAATTGCCTTTAAAAGGTGAATTTAATAAGATATGTAAAACCGAAGGAAAAAGTGAAAAAATGCCCTTTGACCTCAGAGGGTTTTAAGAGCTCATATTAAACACTGATTTTATAGTTTAAGTCATGGTAATAAACTGTATGCCTTTTAAAGACTTAGGCTGAATTTGAAATCGCCCCCTCAACCCTCATTCACTATTCCCTACGTTTGTCCACTAATACTGTTCACTTGAAGGAGTGAATGAAAATGAGCGAGTGAATTCGGACAGCTGTTGAGCGTACATCGGTTGTACACTCGTTATTGCAGTGCAATGTGGGATTGAATGAGTGCACTCAGTAACGTCCACTAAGGTTTCAGACAGCACTACAAAATGGCTGTCCCCTCAAATAGCACCCTATCTGAGGGTATATGGGGTGATTTCAGATTCAGGATCAGAGAGCAATATATCACTTTAGCACGTGATCCTTGTCTTTTATTCCCGCCATAGTAAAATTGAAAATGTCCTGGGAAAGTCCTGGAAAATGATCACTGAAAAAGAGTGGGAACCCTGGTAGTGTGTATATCCAGTATTTTATCATTCTAATGCAATACAATTAGGGTTCTAATCCTGTAGTACTGGAAGAATTAAACAAGAACCAAATCAATTATTTTAATTCTTAGGAAAGTTCTTTTAGAGTTCTTCTGAAGTTATGATAGAAATTCCAGTTGGAATCCAAATTAGCATTGGAATCATATTTTGAGCTTGTTTATAATATTAAAGGTGTTTTGCATAAGCATTTTTAACATCCGTGTACTGAGTTCTATTGAATGTTTTAAAGAATCATCGAAGAACCTTTTCGTTGTAATTTTAGGTGCCGCTGAAGGCATCCGTTTCTTCCGCCGGCCTGAGCGGCAGTGAGGAGACCATGGGCCCTCCTGGGGTGATTCAGAGTAACAGGTTACCTGGCTCTGATCTGGCGCACACCAGACATAATCTCTGTACATCGACTCAGAGTCTGAGTGCAATGCCACCGCCGTACTATTCCATGTTCCCTGGCCAGCCACCAGTGGGCAGTGCAGAGCCGATGTATCAAATGAATAAGCAACAGCAGTATGCATTGCACCAACAGCAACAGAGGCAGTATCAACAACAACAGCTGCAACACCAGTATCAGCAACAACACAATCAACAGCAATATAATCAACAACAGTACAATCACCTACAGCAATATAACCACGCGCAGGAGTCGCAATATCAAGAGATCCATCAGAAAGAGCTCCAGCAGAAACTCAAACGTCAGTGTCAGCAGCAGCAGATTCAAAGCATGGCAGCTCATAATTCCAGCGCGCCAGTTGAAAGTGGGCAGGCCAATTCTACCCAGCCCGGTGTGGACCATCCCGACAGCGTTCCTGATCCGGGCAGCGGAGGTGACATGTTGAGTTTGATCCGCAGAGGAGTCAAATTACGTCGGACACTCACCAACGATCGTTCGGCACCTTTAATCACCCCCAACCATCTCAACTGATTTTATTTTTTTAATTTGTCTGTGGCCTTTTATGGTTGCTTTTTCCGTCTTTTCGCTTAGTGACCTTTTTTTTTCGTGCCTTTTATTTTTGCAGTTTGTGTTGTTTTTAAGTAAAGGCAAAACTGTTGATTAATGTGCGACTTTTGCCACATGAAAAGACAATTGATTTAACTACTCTGTGCTCGAAGAACAAACGTTTTGCCGTGTCCTTACGAATGTTGCCTCTCAAATTACAGTTAATTCTGCAGGCTGTTTGCGTAACATATATGTATACTTATAAATACAGATATATATGTATTTAGAGATCTAGATCGAACGTCGGAGCTTAAGATATATTAAAGTTATTTGTTTGTCGTATTCGCAGAGATAAAGCACTCGGCCTTTCTGGTTAGAGATCAAAACCTTCTGTATATATTAGTGAAACAATTGAAAGACTGTTGTATTATTATTAATTTTGTTTTCTTGTTTGTTTTCGAAATTAGACAAAGCAGCACTAGGCGTCTATTTTTGTACAGTTTAGGGTAACCGAATACTGCACCACTGCCTTTAATCCGCCCAATGACTGGATGCGAATGCAGCCAATGAGAGAAGTGGAGGGAGGGAAGGAGCGATGTGATTGGGTGGATGAATGAAGGACTGGAATAGTGGAACTTTTTTGTGTTGCTTATGACTGTGAGAGCTTACAAAGGCATCACTGTGGTTATTTATTCAATCTGTTTGATTCTGAATCATTTTTAATCGTTTGTTTACCAAAGCTTTAATGCTGTAGCCCCGTAGATGCGTATAAATCTGCTCTCCTGGAGGATTTGCTATAAAGACTCTATTCATAAAACCTCAAACTTGTGGCCCATGACTTTTTTTTAGCATTCTTTTGTCTTTGAATCAAAAACTTTCTTAAATACATTTATTATTACATGACAAGAAAGTGAATGACTATTAAATCGGAATGGCTTCGATTTAATTAAATATATGTATGGCCTTCATGTTTCAGAGTGAAGTGTGGCATTGAGTTCTTTTACACTCGAGCAGCTTGACTCAGTTTTCTTAAAACGTGTATTTTGGAAGGCAACTTGCATCAACCATATTCCCAAACTTTTAATGAGAAGCGCTTATAAACTATCAACAAAAGAGATGCTTTAATACAAAAGAGAAAACAAGCAAAATAAAAGCATGATGGTTTAATGTTTGAAAATGAATTTAGTCAACCATAAATCTTAGTATTGTAATTTTACAGTTGTACTTTTTATTATTTAATATTTTCATTTATTAGTAATAATAATCATAATAATAAATAATTTTATTTTACAGTACAAATATTATTTTATTGTCATATGCAATCGCCAAATTGTCCAGCCCAACAAGCAAACCTGGAGCTTTTTTTATTTATTTATCGCGTTTTAAATCGTAATTACACTATTTGTCTGAAAATTCGCAATTAGATTTCGCGCCAAATCATGAATCTAATCCCAAATGCGAAACTAACATCATTAACTGCTCATTATGACAGCTTTCTCTCACAATGGTGTGTGTAAAATGTTCTGATGTTGAGAATTAAAGTGGTTCTGTGTGTGGGGGGGGGGGGTTCTAATATTGAATGTCGTTTGAGAGCAAGTGTTAACCCTAGTCCAGATGCTTGCCCCATTTATGTTTATCAAATTTTAAAAAAAAAGAAGCCTTTACTTGAGTTTCTTCGAGTGGATTACCCAGAATGCTGTTGGTCCGTTGTGATGCACTTGTGGTTATTGCAGCTTTGCTACGCTACCCAGTTGTTTTTTAAACAAACGTAAAAGTGCATCACCAATACCTTTAACATTTTTAATATTGAATCTATGCATCAAGCATCGTTTTTAGCACCTCTAGATTAAATTCTAAAACATTAATGGGAAAATAATCATCTCAATATGAGTTTAATGAACCTGTAATCCAGAAGCACTTCTAAGGACTGACAGCATCTCCCACCCATCTTGGATGTCTTATAATTGATCATATCCGTCACACACGTGCTGGCAGGTGCGCTTTGAAGTTTCCCTGCAGCTACGAAAGTTGTTTCTTCATATCTTACCGCATTCTTTTTTTACCACCCCTATTTTTGTATACTTTTCAGATTATTCTCTATGTTGGGTTACTTCACACCTGTCTGAGTCGCGTCTAGGATTTCTCGCCCCCGCTCCATCTGTATGCTCGATTGTCTCCAGTGATTTCGACATTGCTAGAGACTCCTGACACAATGCTCCTCTGGCCTTTTACTGTAGGATTAGCTTGCAGCTGCTGTACGGCCCTCCTGGAGTGTAATAAGAATATCATTTTACTCTGAAAGGTGAGCTGACCGAGGTGTGTTTCCACTACTGCGCATTAATAGTGCCGCTCAGGGCGATAATGTCTGAGGTGTTTAGTTGGTGTTGTGGAGAAGGTTTCCTTGCTGAGATATGAAGGTGGTTGTATAGTGAGTGTTGCCTGTTGCAGGGATTATTCAGTTCAACCGAATTATGAGAGGAAATTTGTAAGATGTGAACATTCTCACTTTTTTGATTCCTTGACCTGAAGTGAAAAGAAAGGGATGAATGTCAAATTAAAGATATCTTAATTATTGTGAACTTCCAGTTTGTGTCCAGTGACATTTTGAAATCTGTTTTTTGAGACTTTCAGATTTTAGTAGTAAATTAAAGCAATAAACCACAAGAAAGCTGTGCATAAGTGATGTTAATAATGTTAATGTGGGTGGTTACTAGGGTGCTGCTATGCAGTTGCTACTGTTATAGCTGTCAAAAAAATCGTAAACCACGTCAAAAGTTTGGGGTCAGTATGAATTTTTTTTTTTTTTTAACAAGTCTCAAACAAAAATCGTAAACCACGTCAAAAGTTTGGGGTCAGCATTATTTTTTTTATTTTTTTTACAAGTCTCAAACAACATGGGAGGTTAAAATGGGAAACCATATCAATTTGTTCTCATCCATTTATTTGTTTTTGTGCTTAAAAAAAATAGAATAAGAAATGTGTGGAAGTTTACATCTTTTTTTTTTAAATCTTATTTCATTAAGTTTAACCTTGAGAAGGTAAGGTAAAACTTTATCCCATAAGAGAAATTTACAGACCTGGTCTAGAGAGATTTTTATTTGGTAGAAATTAATATGCCCTTGTGTGGATGGTGATGTCATCAATATTTTTATCTGTTCTCTCTGTGAATTTTAAGTGCATATACCTGAAAAATGTTTATCCGATTAACTTGGAGCATCAGGGTTTTCCAGTGCTGGGTTAGATAGGTATTTGTTTATATCAAATCTCAGTATTTGTGTACAAAAGTCCACACAACCGACTAAGTATTTCGTTTTAATAATTTAAATCTGTTTCAAAGGCTGGAACCTGAAGGAAAATCCTTAACATGTCTTAATATATTTTAGGAGCACAATTATTTTTTACGTGTGATATTTTTACGATAATCAGCCCAGGTTTTTTTTGACCCATGTCAGTTATATATATATATATTAATAATTCTTAATCTTAATTTATTTAATTTTGTTTACTTCTGTCGATAAAAGAAAATCTGATGAGGTTCAATGCAAAGTCCGGTCCTGAAGTAAATGTTTTTGTTTAAGTCACTCACACAAACAGACTCACTTCTATGCGTAAGGCGGTCCTGTATCACGTTGACTAAGCGATTTATAGAGGCCGTGTAACTTTACCGGTCACGTTAATTCGGTGATCTCATCTGACCTGAATGCCTCTCGGTATTGCCGAGTGATTGCAGTGCTGACTCACCTCCTGCAGTTCCAGCGAAGATCACACCGCGGCGCTGCGACCCGCGGCCGAATCTTACATCCGTCATCACTTCCAGGAACATCGGCCGCTTTTCCCAAAATAGGAGGACTGAGGAGGGAAATCTGTTCTCCTGGGAAACAAAGTAAAGTGGCGCAGGGCAATGTAAGTAAGGAATGAAGCCAGTGTGAGTGGTCATGTGAAAACTATTTCTCTTCCGAAATTTCCTGTCAGCTGTTAGGATGTGAGGAAAATGTTGAGTTAGCCTACTGTAAAAAGAGGAGGAGGTCTTGATAATCACTGATAAACTTAATATTGTTAGGCTACAGTGTCCACTGAATGTATTTGAGCACTTAAATCGCGATTTAAACATATCTTAAAGGCATTGAATTAAATACAAAGAGAGACTTTTCAAGGTAAACATTTCACAAATATAAGTTTAGCTTTTAAGCATAGTATATTCGTAAATATAAGTTACTGTATATCTAAGTATAATGTACAAATACCTTTATACATGCATATAAAATTAAGTAGTTGGACACTTTCTGATTATCAAACATAAGTGTAACATGTTCATAATCAATATAAGCTAAAACTATCACTAAAAATCACCTTGACACCGGTCAGTTTGTAGTGAGAAAAGGTCTAATGTGTTTTGTTACGGGTGCCATTTTGTTTTGTAAATTTTGTTAACGGAAGTTTTGACATTCAGACATTGTTGAAGAGTGACTTGAGTGTCCAAATATGTTTTGGTGCCAATGTAATATCATGGTAACAACTTCTTATTGATAGTTTGTATTGTATTGCAACAGAAGGGTCACTGGCCGTGGGTAAATTAGTCATATACCTGACCAAAGATAAAAGTAACTACAGTCAATTTAATCTGTTTATGTTGTTCTAACTCCATCTGTTGCCCCTTTATGTAATTCTGCTTTCTTTCTCCATTTGGGACGAGTTGATTGCTCCAGCTTCTGACATTAGAGAGAGAGAGAGTGTGTGTGTGTGTGTTTGTTTTTAAAAAAGAGAGTGAGTCAGTGAGATTTCATCCCATTACTGAGGCTTGTGCACTGACTCACTTCCAGAACGTTATCCACCAGCAACAGCTTCCTAAACCACAAACACACACACACACTCACTCCAAACATCCATAAACAGACCTTTCCTCCAGTTATCCCCTTCCTTATCATGTATGTTTTTTCGTTTTACACTAAACCAAAAACACCTGCTTTACTTCCCTTGGGATTCCACCAACCCCTGCCCCCCCAGCCCCCCCGTCTGTGACCTTGCCTGTCTTGTGTGTGTTTAGGTCTGTCCATGAGAGGATCAAGCTATGACAAATTCACACAGACCTTTGATGTCTTTTGTGCGTACATTTAAGCAATAACATTCATTAGCATTGACTCCATAGCCAGATTCAAGGAATTGTTCACCGACGAATGCAATTTTTGTCATTTACTCACCCTCATATCATTACAAACCCATTATGACTTACTTCAGTGGAAAACAAAAGATGTTTTAGGAATGTTCATGCTGCTCTTTTTCATTCAATATAAAGTAGGGCTGTCAATGAAGGAAAAATGAAAGTCTTAAGAGTGTCGATTAGACTCAATAAGTCTTTATTCACCAAAAACGTATAATTATGTACCTTGTCTATTCAGTGCAGTTATTGTTAACTAAACTACAATGATTCAAAATTCAAAAATAAATGAAATATAAATAGATGAAAAACTTTGTCATTGCTTTGGCAACTAACTCAACTAAGTTTAAGATGAAGTAATACAATTACTAGGTTAGACTTTATTTTATGATGTCCGTGTTACAGTGTAGTTATAAGTATTGAGTAATTATAATAATTGATAATAATTAACCACATATACTTGCTCTAGGGTTAGAGTAGGATTAAGGTTTGGTTTATGGTTGGTTGCATGTAATTATGCATAATTTATAGTTTTTACTATAGGAACTATAGGCTACATGTAAAGTGTAATAAGGTCACTAAAATAGTGTTAACAATTACTAAAACTGAAATAAAAACATTAAAGCTAAAAATAAATATATTTAAAAAACAAGTGACAAAAGCACATGGTAAAATAAATAAAAACTGAAAGCAAAAGATAAAAGCTGATTCAAAATATTCAAAACAAATACTATTGTAGTACATATAAATAATACTAAAATAGCAATGCTCTTATGATACTTTTTATGGTGCTGCTTATAATGGAAGTGAAAGGTTGCTAAAATATGTAAAACAGCAGCTGGAACATTCTTCAAAACATTTCCTTTTGTGTTCCACTGAAGATAGAAACTCGTACGGGTTTGGAATGACATGAGCTTGAGTAAATTATGCCAGAAATTTCAATTGGCTTAACTATCCCTTTAAGTTGTGCCAGAGCTGAAGTCGAGCGCTCACTGTGTGCTTTCTCTTTCTCCTCTCTCCTTCTCATTATGCGGTCTGAAGAAACGTATGTCTGGTCGTGTCTTCTGTAGTTGTGCCAGCTTCTGTGATTGGTCATGGCCGAGATCTCTGACGCACTGCGTGATTCTGCCCTCATCTCCTCCTGATCGCTGCCTCACGCCGGCTCCCGTCTCATAATTGGCTTTAAAAACGCTACTGTACAAAACACTTTCTCATTACTGATGAGACAGAACAACTATGTTCTTAGAGAAATAACGGCACACTTATCTCTTTTTTTTTTTTTTTTTTTTTTTTTTTGCATTTAAGAATTTTAGAAAATTCAATTCTGGTAGTTTTGACTTCCGCAAGTAACTGCATATAGCAAATAATAATCCCTTTCAAAAGTAATGAAAACAACTGTACTGCTTAATATTTCTGTGGAAACTTACTTTTTTCAGGATTCTTTGATGAATGGAAAGTTCAAAAGAACAGAATTTATTTGAAATAGAAATCTTTTGTAACATTATAAATGCCTTTACTATCACTATTGATCAATCTAATGGGTTCTTTCTGAATAAATGTATTAATTTCGTAAAGGGATAGTTATAGATGGGGATAAATTCTTCATGTCGTTCCAAACCTGTAAGACTTTCGTTCATCTTCGGAACACAAACCACTAACGCAACGACCACTGCGTCTGACACTTCAAAAAGTTCATAAAGAAATCGTAAAACTAAGAATTGATCAATTTAGTAAACATTTTTTGAAGATACTTCATCGCTTTATATGATAACAGATTGAATCTAAGCTTTTATTCACATATAAACATTTATCAACTCACACATCAGTTGTGGTAAACAGAAGCTCAATGATGTTCGCGTGACTTGCGAAAACCAATGAGGTTCATTCTCGTGTTACGCATCATGTTTGATCGTCTGCAAGAACCAATGAGATTTATTCTTGCGTCTCAATCAGGTTCGGTTGAGCTTCTGTTTGTTTTCTGATCAATGTTTATATATAAATAAAAGCCTAAAGTTAATCATATATGAGTGTCTTCAGAAAATTTGGATTAGTTTTACAATCTCTTTATGAACTTTTTGAAGCGTCAAAGTGTCAGTTGTGTAGCTGTCAATGGAGGGACAGAAAGCTCTCAGATTTCATTAAAAAGATCCTCATTTGTGTTCCGTAGATGAACGAAAGTCTTACGGGTTTGGAACGACATGATGGGGAATAATTCACGTCAGAATTTTCATTTTTGGGCGAACTATCCCTTTAACATAAGAAGTCTAACTGGTCCCAAGCGTTTAAATGCAATACTTGACTTTAGAAAGCTGTCGAGTGTTTGACATCTCTTGAGTCACTGTAGTGCTACTTTCCATGTTTGTGCGTGTGTACGTGTGAGTGTGAGGGCATCATGAGGCGTCCGAATCTAATCTGTGGGTGACGTCTCTCACACTTGGTTATGTTGCTAAAGGAAATACTCACATTATCAGTGGCGCCTCTAAAGGGGCTGGTTGGTCAAGTCCATGATGACAAGTAAAACATACAAATTTCATCATTTTATTCAGGGTTAGTTAGGCACCTAGTTATTTGTAATTATTATTTAGTATGTATATGCGAACAGGACTATAAAATAATGTTACCAAAATTTTATTTAATCTGAGTATATCAACCTGACAAATTAAATCAAAGAAAGTATTTTTGTGTTTTAGATCAAGTGAAATAGATCCTTGAAATTATAATTATAACTTTTTTCCCAGAGTATGTTTTAGTGCCACCGTAGGATTTTTACTATGCCCTTCTAGCCACTCCATTAAAAATGTCCTTCTAAAACCATGTTATGACATGGGGAAACTTAAGTGAACTTAAGAATAAAGTGACTATATAATGCTAGTTTGTGTATTTCTGCAATCCTTTGAAGCTTCAAAAACAATGCAAAAGTGCCATAAAAGCGGTCCATATAAGTTGTGCATCTTCTGAAGTCATGTGACAGCTTTCTTATGAGAAACATGTTTATCTGACATCCACCCTTCATAAGAGTAGCGATGTCGTTCTTGTTCTTTTGGGAGTTTTCAGTGAATTGATTGATCCAGTCCACAGAACCAATGTGAATTGTTTTTCAGATTTTCGGGGGGGAATTATTTATAATTGCATTTCAGATTTCTTTGAAACGGTTTGGGACTAGTCACGAGATGACAGCGAGTAAATGATGACAGAAGTTCATTCTTTGATAGACTATCTCTTTAAGTCTTTGTAATGAGCGCCTGGTCGTAAACTGAGAATTATGTCTTTATGAATGAGAGTTTACCCCCCACCTTACCCCGAAGCATCTGTTGCAATAGGCACATAAAGGGAGGAAATGCTTTTACGACCCTAACGGTTAGATTAACTAACTCTTTGAGCCTTAAACAGTTTCTGTTTGCTAACTTATTCAACACAAACTCTGCTGTGTCTATCTGTGTTATTACTCATACTGTACAATAAATTAGTTAATAAGTTTCCACAGTTATGTTTGAAGTATGAATCGGTTAAATGTCCTCAAGACATTGTGGGTAAGCAGTGTCATGTGACTAACAGCTCTTGGACTTCATCCCAGTTTGAAAAAGGCAGTTTGTCAGTGGAGTGTGTTTTATTACACCCTTCCTAAAATTGTTTTAACAATTTCTCAAATTGCGATAACGCCTGGTTCATTTCATGTGTTTCTCATTGTAACACAATGTGACCAAGTATACCACATCATGGTATATGATTTTGGTAAATGTCCAAAATTATTACCATGGTACTTTTTGATACTCTTTTGTAAGTGCATGGTATCAAAGCACCATGGCATTACCATCTGATACAATGACTATATCATGGTATCACCACAGTATTTTTTTTTTGTAACAATGAACTTTATAAGAAACTTTTTGCATATCACAAACTTTTTGCATATTACAGACAATTTGTGAAAGTGTCTTGGGTGCTTCTCCTCAGAGACGAAATAAGATATTATCTGCGCCTCTTTTCAGTACAAAGAATATTAAAGTACACAAAAGCTTTGTTTTTCTGAGGGAATTTTCCCGCCAAAACGCAGCTGGCCTTGTATCTAGTGTCCTGGTAACCATGGTGACGGAGCCTGTGCCACGTGAATAAGGAGGCCGTTCTATGTGTTCAATTACACAGTGCCACACACTCTGATGCTGTTAGTCAGTGCCACATGGACTGTGTGTATGTGTGTGTGTGTGTGTCATGCTGAGGTAATGAAGTTTGGCAGATCCCCAGGAGCCCTTACCACGTCTCTGTGCTCATTGAGTTACATGTCCTCTCTTAGACTTCAAACAACATCTTCACAATGAAAGCCTGAAATATAAAGGTCCTTTAATAGACACTGGCAGTCAGTGAATGTACTGCAAAATAATAGCTGTTCGTCGTCATGGTGCCGTTTAACCACCAGAGGCCCCTGTAATGTTAGTCAGGAGTGTGTTATTTTGTGATACTGAAAACAGGTTTCACACACAGGTAGAAACTCCAGCTTTGGCTCTTTTCTATTTAGCTGCAGTTTAGCTCTAGCCTGTCTATCCATCCATCCATCTATCTGTCTGTCTGAATCTGTCTGTCATTCTGTTGCTTTATCTATCTGTCTTTCATTCTGTTGCTCTATCTATCTATCTATCTATCTATCTATCTATCTATCTATCTATCTATCTATCTATCTGTCCCTCCGTCCGTCTGTCCTGTTGCTCCATCCATCATTCTGTCTGTGTCTGTCTTTTATTCTATCTATCTATCTATCTATCTATCTATCTATCTATCTATCTATCTATCTATCTATCTATCTATCTATCTATCTATCTATCATTCATTCTGTTGTTCCATCCATCATTCTGTCTCTGTATTTCATTCTGTTGCTCTATCTATCTATCTCTCTATCTATCTATCTATCTATCTATCTATCTATCTATCTATCTATCTATCTATCTATCTATCTATCTATCTGTCATTCATTCTGTTGCTCTATCTATCTATCTATCTATCTATCTATCTATCTATCTATCTGTCATTCATTCTGTTGCTCTATCTATCTATCTATCTATCTATCTATCTATCTATCTATCTATCTATCTATCTATCTATCTGTCATTCATTCTGTTGCTCTATCTATCTATCTATCTATCTATCTATCTATCTATCTATCTATCTATCTATCTATCTATCTATCTGTCTTTCATTCTGTTGCTCTATCTATCTATCTATCTATCTATCTATCTATCTATCTATCTATCTATCTATCTATCTGTCCCTCCGTCCGTCTGTCCTGTTGCTCCATCCATCATTCTGTCTGTGTCTGTCTTTTATTCTATCTATCTATCTATCTATCTATCTATCTATCTATCTATCTATCTATCTGTCTATCTGTCTATCTGTCTGTCTGTCTGTCTGTCTGTCTGTCTGTCTGTCTGTCTGTCTGTCTGTCTGTCTGTCTGTCTGTCTGTCTGTCTGTCTGTCTGTCTGTCTGTCTGTCTGTCATTCATTCTGTTGCTCTATCTATCTATCTATCTATCTATCTATCTGTCATTCATTCTGTTGCTCTATCTATCTATCTATCTATCTGTCATTCATTCTGTTGCTCTATCTATCTATCTATCTATCTGTCATTCATTCTGTTGCTCTATCTATCTATCTATCTATCTGTCATTCATTCTGTTGCTCTATCTATCTATCTATCTATCTGTCATTCATTCTGTTGCTCTATCTATCTATCTATCTATCTGTCATTCATTCTGTTGCTCTATCTATCTATCTATCTATCTGTCATTCATTCTGTTGCTCTATCTATCTATCTATCTATCTGTCATTCATTCTGTTGCTCTATCTATCTATCTATCTATCTATCTATCTGTCATTCATTCTGTTGCTCTATCTATCTATCTATCTATCTATCTATCTATCTGTCATTCATTCTGTTGCTCTATCTATCTATCTATCTATCTATCTGTCATTCATTCTGTTGCTCCATCCATCATTCTGTCTCTTTATTTCATTCTGTTGCTCTATCTATCTATCTATCTATCTATCTATCTATCTATCTATCTATCTATCTGTCTATCTGTCTATCTGTCTGTCTTTCAGTTGTTCTGTTTCTCCATCAGTCCATATCTGTCTGTCTTTCATTCTGTTGCTTTATCTATCTGTCTGTCTGTCTTTCTTTCATTCTGTTGTTCTGTTGCTCCATCCATCCATCATTCTGTCTGTCTGTCTTTCCTTTTCCATGAATAGTAGCATATCAAACCTGTATATTTTTGTATGACAGAGAGAAAATAGTAGGCTCATTGGTGGATGCTTCTGGAACAAGTGTTAGTGAGCCAGCAAGAGAGTAAGATCACGTGAGTCCCTCCCCTCAGCACAGCGGACTCATTGACCTTTTGTTCTCTCCTACTCTGCTGTGAGAGAAGGGGAAGCGCGCGAAACACCAGCCAATCGTAGCGCGGTGTGGCAGCTGGAAGAGAATACTACAATGGCATACAGTTCTGACAAAGGGAGGGCCTGTTCCCGCACTATGCAAGAACACTGGCAGTCTTCCAAACGCATTCTCACAGAAAGACTCCTTCAGAGGGAAGTTGAGAGAATGAGAAGCACAGGGTTAGAATGAGGAAGTATGCCGGCTGTATTGTGCTGGCTGTTCTTTTTCTCCCTTTCCGTTTGAAAACTAAGTTGGACAGTTAAGTGTTTCATCAGCAGTGGTTTACCGCACATCCAGTCAGACAGTTGGTAGAGATAGAGGTCTTTTGCGATATTGTCTTTTTATTGTGCATAAAAAGAAACATTTTCGTAAAGTGTGCTACAGTATAAAGCTAAACTGAGTTCAGAACTATTTGTGTCGCAGAGTTCCAGAAAGAAGTGTTTAGACTACGGATGAGGATTTGAAACGGGCAGCATGGGCCTCTCGCTCACTGTGTAGTAAATCCAGTCGTGAGACAGCATGAATGGGGTTGCAGCTTTGGCGGTATCTCCAAAGTCAAACAGCTTTAGCAAACAGAAGCACACTGCAGTACCGTTGGCTCTGTCAACAGTCAACGTGTCACATTTCCACTGAAGAATTCGAGTAGTCTCTACGTTTACCCAGAAAAACCCACCTCCCCCTTCTCACATTACGAATGCAAGTCGAAAGATGCCTTAACACCCCCTTCCCAAGATCCTCTTCTTGATCCCACCCATTTATAACTGACAGTTCCATCAATACTCCCACCACACTCTCGCTGTGTGCTGCACGTGTGAACTCCCAGGTGTCTTTAACATTTGCCTTCGAAGACCCTCCTCTTTCCCATAAGTAACGTCACTACTCTTTAAAAAAAAAGAGGAAAAAAAACTGTACCTTTACTAACCCATTTTTATCTTTTCTGTCATCTACTTCCTCTCTCTCTCTCTTTCTCTCTCTGTGTCTCTACACAGTGCAATGCAACGTGTCTGAGACATCTGATCTTTCTAACAGTTGTCTTTAGCGTAGCCTACAGAGAAACCCGTATAAGGGCTTTTTGGTGCAAATGGTGGTTGGCTTGATGACAACTAAAGAGAACATCTGGGTGGACCGAGATTTAGAGAGAATGTGCAATGGCATATATATATATATATATATATATATATATATATATATATATATATATATATATATATATATATATATATATATTAGTAAAAATTTTAAGATGATGTGAGTGGTGCTTGCATGTGCATGTTGCAGGGTAAATGGTTATGCACCAAAGTTTGTTAAAATAACTAATACTACGCATTAAAGTTGGTTATTTATTATTACATTTTTGTCTGGAAGATGATAAAATGGATTAAAAAAGCCTTTTCAAGCTATTTCTAGAGACCAGAATATTATGATTTAGTGAGAACCCACCTGGAACAGCTAAGCAATGCCCTAGCAACCAACAAGAACACCTTGGCAACCGCATCACAGAACACACATATTTAGCAACATGGCAGAGTGATGGCAAGTTGTGCACGAGCAAACACGAATACGGTTATTTTTACAATTATGTTTGCTGCTGCAGACACACTTTCCCTTTAAAAATATGTGGAAAATATGAGTTTCAAAAAGTTCAGACTCATCTGGAATTACAAGGAGGAGTATATGTGTTTTAATGGAAGACTGTATGTGTTTCTGCTTTACAGGTATCAGAGCGGCACATTCATTTTCCAGGGAACTCAAAGTGCCTGTTGTGCACTGTGTGTGAGTTCGCATAATGCACATGTGTGTCTGCACACTCATCTAAGTCTGGGCTCAGTGGGTCATGATGGAACACAGTAAGTGAAGATCCTCGGACGCCTTCTGAGACCACAGTATGTGAAGCTCACCGAGGGGGAGGAAGGACACTGCATAGTCTGTAATCACACCGACACACACTCCTCCCTGACTCGGTGAAAGAATGGAAAAGCTGTCGCTCGCAGGCCACACAGACATCCCACACAAACATGTACGTATGCCACACGCATGCGCACACTCTCACACTAGAATTGAAAGGAATTCACACTACTCCTCTGCATGTCACCAAAGCATACACAGAGAGCGGTTTCAGTCAAATCATGAGCTTTGCTTTCATTTCAATCTCAAAAAGAACTGGGAACATTATTAAAGTATTTAAGATCGTCAGAAAAGCTTTTTGCTGATGCATTTTCTTTGCTTTCAGCTTTCTAATGCTCAACCTCAACACAGCTCTTCCTGTCAGAGCTCAGTGGAAAATGAGGTTTATTTGTTCTTTTACCAAGTTCAAAGCAAAGAATGTTAAATTTTGGTTTCTTTATAATTAAAGAGACTCATATAAATGAGGATGCTGATTACTTGGCCAATATCAGTCCATTTTACATGATTAGCATCAGAAAATGATTATGCTGATTGTCAGTTCCAAAATCTACCAACATCCATGTGAATGAATAAATGTGCATTTTCAAATATTCGTAGTGCATTATGAGTAAGATAACTGATACGATTATTGTTGCTAAATTTAAATAATTATCTTTCTCAATATTTACACATAATGCACTCGCAAATATTTGAACCATATAATTTATATCAGCACTATGTAAAAAAAAAATTAGATTTTGAATATTTTTGAAAAGTCACTTATGCTCACCAATGCTGCATTAATTAATCAAAAATACAGTAAAAACAGTAATATTGCGAAAATTTCAGATTGCTGAAAATGTAATAGAACAGCATTTATTTGACATTGATTTACTTTGTAACAGTGCAAAAGTCCTTGTTGTCACTTTGCTGAATCAAAAAAATATTGATTTCTTTAAAAAACAATCCGTAGCCTTATAACCCAAAACTAGTTTATTCACCCTATTTCCATGCCATACTAAAACAAATCAAAGTAGGTCATTGTTTAATGGTCATTCTGTCCTGACTTTTGTACCGTGTTTGGTGAATGTCATGTACCAAGAACATGATCAATGGCCACACCAATGTCAGAGAGACACTGCTAGGGACATGTTACTCAATCAACTGAAAATAAACCTTTATCAGTAGAATGCCATGATAAAAACTGTGAGAATACCAGACAGTGTTTGTTCATGTATGTGATAACAGCTAGCTAAAAAATTAAGGGTAATGTACTAATGTTACCGCTGTAATACACACACTCTTGGTATAGTTACCATTACACAACTACCTTATGCCATCATGTGAGAAAGTGCATCTGTGGACCTTATTATGTTGGTTAATTCAACAGATATCAAACACCGGCCAATGACATCACTCAGTCTCATTCTTGGCCTTCATGATCTGTTATCAGGTCAGAGAGCTGGTAAACAACACTGACACTTTTATCATAGCCAGTGTGATGACTGACCATAGAGTCATTCGCTGAGTTTGCGTGACAATGAATATGACTATCGCATTACCCAAAAAAGTATCATTCTGTCATCATTTACATAACAAGAACAGGGACTGTTGTTTCAAGTTTTTTTTTAAAAAGAGAAAAACTCCATAAAGTGTCATAAAAGTAGTTCACTGATTTTGACTGATTATCCAGTGAGAGGTTAACTGAGTCAGTCAATTGATCTGGTTTGTGAACGAAACTTTTAGAGCATTTTCAAACAAGGTTAACTAGACCAAACCCGATAGGTGTGAGTTTTTTCATAAATAAAGCATTGGAATTTCTTTCATGAGATCTCGTATGCCAAGGAGAGTTTGGTCAGATTTTCAGTGATTTAAATTTCACTCTGTTATAATGCTCAGAATATAGTGCAAGAGTCATATGTACCCCTGCTTTGGTGCATTTTTGTGCCATTTGTTGTAATTTTATGAAAAAGAGCAACCAGTAGATTTAAAACATCAGATCTAAATGGGATCTAATGAATGTCGCCTAGTGTTCCTTTAACTACAGATTCATTTTAACTCTGCAGATCAGATAGATGGTGGCAGAAGCGGGTCATTTGATTTATATTACATGCTGTTGGCTCACACTAAAGTTGTTCGCTAAACATGGAGTCTCTCTGTAGCTCAATCATTCACATATGCATGTGTGTATGAGGACATATTTTCCCATCATGCTGGAGCTATTCTGAGTCGTGTTGTGAGATAGGCCAGATTACGTATCTGAATGTCCTGTGTAGTTGATTGGCTGCCGGCTTTTTCAAAGTCCAGAGCTCTATTAGAGACGCTAACACCTTCCCTCTCTCACAGTGTATGGGGGTGTCATGTCAATCATTACTTGTCTGGTTAATCATAAAGTTCATAAATGGCTCCTCATTTTGTCATAATAGTGCATTATTACACATTCTGAAAGAAATAATGAAAATATGAAAATGTTTTAGGATTTACTTGTTGGCTCAAGTCAAAAGTTCACACTACATTCTCTATGATGAAGTATTAGCATTATGGTTACTTTAGTAAACATCTTGGCATACTTTGCGTACACTGATTGATTAAAAAGCATGCATTTTTGTTTCTTTAGTATAATATCAAGCAGTGTTATTTTAGTGTTTTTTATTATTATTATTATTTATCATTTTGAATTTGCTTTTAATTTTATACATTTTAGTTCTGTCATGAAACTTTAGATGGCGCAGACTGATCACATCGCACAGCTGATTGGTTCCTGCTGTATCAACAGCCAATGAGCTCGCTGCTCAACTTTCAAATACTTGGTCAGTGTTTAAAATTTAAAAACCCCTCCACCTTCCCCAGCTCCACCTGTATAGATCTGCTATGGTTAGTTCATGTACACTATATTGTACAGCAGCAGCATGTCTTATTTGCTCACAGCAGCGTATTGTGTATGTATTGGCAGTAGCAAGTCCTGTACTTGAGTTGAGTTGTCATGACAGAATTATTTATATATATATATACATTATCATTTATTTAATCTTTATTTCAATTACTGATTTTTTGTTTTATTTAACCATAACACCACTGATGTAAACACATTTCTTCTGTAGTTGTTAAGGAAGACCCCTGCAGTTCTTAGTTAATATCTGTACTTCTTTTTCAATTCAAATCCATTTCAACCGCTTGGACATTCTGCAGAAAATTTCATTTCATTTATCCAAGAAATTAAAAAATCAAACAGGTTTGGGGCGACGTTGGGGTGAGTAGATGATGACAGATGTAACATTTTGTGACTGTTATGTAAACAGTAATTTCTTTTAACAGTGCTAAGTGCTTTGAATATCCTGCACATGAATTTGCAATGACATATTTCATTGTTTAACTAAAGTAAACAAATCTTGATGCTACTAAACTCGAGTTTAACGACTCTCAGTGAATGTTGTGGTGAGACAGTTCACTCGACGGCCGTCTTGGTGTCACCTCTTGGCAGCTGTTTTCCATGGAAGTACAGCTCACATTTGCTTAAATGGGGAAGTCTGTACTAAATCAGTGTGCAAAGCAATGACATATTATAAAACATGCTACATTTCAATCAAATTAATAATGTTTATCATACATAAGTGATGACTTTAAGTATGACACATTGCCATTCACTGCATAGGTCCGTTCAATAATTTGCAATTGCCTAATCGTAAGTAATAGAAAAATTGACAATTGTGTACATGCATGAACCACAGCAGATGTGTCATTTGCCATCCTAACATGTAGTTTTATTCATAGATTTTGAGGATGAGGCACAACCTGTCTGTGTTAATTGGATGCATAGCCTTGAACATCAACAGCAATACAGTAAGCATTATCTTTTTCCTTTAAAAGGCATGTACTACTGTTCAAAAGTTTGGGATATTTAAGATCAAAAAACAGTAATATTTTAAAAAATTATTACAATTCAAAATAACTATCTTCTATTTGAATATATTTTTTAAAATGTATTCATGTGATGCAAAGCTGAATTCTCAGCATCATTACTCCAGTCTTCAGTGTCACATGATCCTTCAGAAATCATGCTGCTCAAGAAACATTGACTATTATTATAAATGTTGGCCAGTTTTTGTACAAACTGGGATTTTTTTTTTTTTTTTTTACATTTATTTCAGGATATGTTAATTAAAAGTTTGATAGAACAGCATTTATTTGAAATATAAATATTTGTATGACACATATTATTTATTTTTATTTTTTTATGACACTTTTGATCCAATTAATACATCCTTGCTGAAAAAAATAATATTTATTTTTGTTATGTGTTTGTTTTGTGTTATTTTTGCACAATTATACTGTTAGTTGCAATTTGTTGTTTGAATTTAGCATTGTTTAACCCTGCTGTCCTCTGGCCCTCAGAATAGACCTGCAAATCTAGTGTTATCTTAGAAGAAAAGGTTCTATATAGAACTTTAAAGGGTTCTGTCAGGTGCAAACCTTTTAGGGGTTTCTATCATGGGATCATTTGATGCATTTAATTCATTTTAATTTAATTCATTTTTAATATGTTCAATTTTATGAATTAAACGGCTCGTAAACGAAAAATGACACATTGAAGATGCAGTCATTTAGGACATTTCTCCTGATATAGAACCTTTTTGGCATAAAGGGTTCTTTAAAATCCAATCAAGAACCCCATGAAAGCTTTTTTCTAAGAGTGTAAAACACTAGTTCTGCTGGGAGATCTTACTCTCTGTAAGGGTGGAACATAATTATTTAGCATGCATGGAGGCTGCTGAGGTTAGTGTGCAGCCTGAATCATCTGACAGTATGTATAGGGAAGTCATCTTAACCATATAAACAGCTCAAATAACAGTAGAAAGGCAAATGCATGCAGTAAATGGTTCACTGGGTCAAACGGAGACTAACAGCTGGGAGAGGACACAAGTCCCTCTGAAGGACTGACATCTTTTCCATATGGCACAATGATGATATCATATTTTTGGACATGTACCATTATATTACCATGGTGCTGTTTGAAGTAAATGCATAACTCTAGAGGATGATACAGAGAGAATGGGAATGAGGTTTGGTGCGCAGGAAGTGAGAAAGTGAGTGAAAGGTTATTCTCACAGATCAAGCTCCATTAGGAATGTGTGATTCAGTGCTGAGCTGTGCGGGCTTGTTTTACCAGCAGAATCCTGTAGATGCCAAACCTATTCATGTACTGCTCCGCACACACATCGAGTGTGCTTTTTGGACACTCTTACTGTTATTTCATGTCATTTGTGAAATAACTAACCCCTTAGGCCTTAGTAAACAAATAAACCGCCGCCTCTCCCAGTTCCACGTTGGATAATAGCAAAGTGCAGATAATTTAGTTGATTACATTCAATTGGATTAACTGATATTCTTGGTAGAGCAAGAATTTCCCATAGGAAAGACATGAGGGTGTGAATAGGTGGTGATATATTTCCAAATGGGAGAAGGTGATGAGAGAAAGAGAGAGAGCCCTGTGGTAAAGGTGGGCGAATATTTGCACTCAAGGAGTGGTTGTAATGTTTAAGCTACCATAGTTAATAAAACAATCTTCTCTTTCTCCTTTTTTTAATCTTTCTCTGTAAGTTCCACTGTTAGTATTGTTTATATACTATGTTTTTATTATTTACATACCATTATTTTGTATTAGCTTTTATTTTTTTAAATTAAATTTTAGTTTATTGTTTAGTCATTTATTTGCTTTTGACATTTTTATCAGTCCACCCCCCAACCCCCCCAAAAAAAATGTTTCTAAATGGTTTTAATTTATTAATTGATTATTTCGGTTAGTAATTTTAATGCTTCAGTTAGTTTCAAAGACAACATTTATAATTTTGGTTTAGTTTAAGTTTTTCATCTAATATTTGTGTTTTAATTTATTTCAGCTTTAATTCATTTAACAAAAATCTTTTTTATTAGTTTTAATTGATGATAACAACACTGGACTAAGTTCAGATAAAAATGTGTTTTGATTTTCTGAATTTACCTTAGTGTTTATACTGTCAGTAGAAGAGTTGTTGCCTCTGTAGAACATCCTAACTCATTCTATTATCATAGAAGCCCATAAAAGACTATGATAATTTATGGGTTTTATGGGTTTCTATATCTTGTGAATCTCTCTGGGTTTTAAAACAGAGCTGTACTCAACAGATAAATATTTATTTCTATTAGAGTTGCCATAACCAGGCAAGCATCATGTACAGGACCCAGGTGAAGTGACTAAAGCTTTGTGTAGAAGTGCTTTAACAGATACAGTCTCAGGTGAAGTGACTAAAGCTTTGTGTAGAAGTGCTTTAACAGATACACAGTCTCAGGTGAAGTGACTAAAGCTTTGTGTAGAAGTGCTTTAACAGATACACAGTCTCAGGTGAAGTGACTAAAGCTTTGTGTAGAAGTGCTTTAACAGATACACAGTCTCAGGTGAAGTGACTAAAGCTTTGTGTAGAAGTGCTTTAACAGATACACAGTCTCAGGTGAAGTGCATGTAGTGGTTAGTGTTGGAGTGTGTGGGGTTGGTGCTGAATGCAGTATTTGTGGTTTCTCTGAGTCAACATCACAGTTTAAAGTGCTATTACTGAATTGAATGAGTGTCATTTTCTGCAGAAGTACCATGAATGATGATTTAACTGCTTAAGTAACTGAATTGTTTTCTTTATAATGCAAACAGGATAAAAGTAATACCAGTCTTCATTTATCAATTAACCCATGTGAACCTCAGCAGGAAAGTTTCTTACTTTCATTTCAATGTCTCTCTCTCTCACTCTCTCTGTCTCACACTCTCTCTGTCTCACAATCTCTCTGTCTCACACTCTCAAACTTTTACACTTTACCACCTGTTGGACTGGGATTCATCTGCCAAAGTTATTCTCCAAAATTACAGGGTCTATTTCTCCTCCCCCTACTTTGGAAATGACGTAACTGAATCATAAATGGCACAGTAATAAAACTAATAGATGAAGTTTTATTACAGGGATGAAGAAACAATGCATTTTAGGTTTATTTGTTTTTGACTCGATTACATCTTTCGCAATGCTTCATGGGATTTGTTGATCGTTTGACTTTTTTCATGATAACAGCGGCTTTTTTGATTGGTGGATCAGTCTTCAGAAGTCTTTCTGCTTCTGTATGATGCTGCGATCATGTGAACTGTTAGTCCAATACCACTTTCATATCAGCTATTGAACAACACAAAACAAATCACTTGGTGCACATTTAAGTTAAACTATTGGAACAGTTAAACAAAATTATAATGTTGGTTTGGATTGGAAACATTTTGCTGATTATCAACTGGTGGGTTATGTCAGTCATTTTGCATATTGTTGGTCTTATTGCTGTTCTAATATTAATTACTAATACTGATAATTCTCTGGTTTGATTTTAAGGACATTTTTGTTTACTTTTGTATGAAAAACTATAAACTATTTTGGTTCTGATGTTAAATGTAAAATCTGATTAATGACGCAAAACCAGTTGGGAACCACTGATTTAAATTTTGTAGGCATTTATATTCTGTTTGAGATGTTCAGTTACATAGGTATAGTGTGCATTTGAACTAAAATACCAAATAAATATGATATGCATTTGGTAAATTTAATAATTAAAATTGAACCACTGTGCTGCTGACTACATTAAATATTTAGTAAGGGATAATCCATTGAACGTTTTTAATGCACGACTTGGGCACAAGAATACCCAACGCAAAGCAGATAATTCAATGCACAGCTAGTTGGGGATTCTCCCACGTATACCGTGGTCATTTGCCAGCATTGACAAGTTAAAGCTGTTAATGATGTTTGCAGCTCAATATTTGACCAGAAGGGTAAAAATTCTTATTGTCGTCAGTTACGGCTCGTTTGATCTAGCATTCTGCCTGATTTAAATCAGACACACAGATGAAGCAGCGCGGGAAGATCACATTATTTGAATGAAGGAATTATAGCATTTATTTAAATGTAATTACTGAGACTGAGAGCAAGAGGTGAGAGTTGTGAATTACCTGCATCTGTGCAGCGTCTCTGTCCACAAACAATAAAGCTGTGAGTTTAATTATTTCAAAAAACAGCAATGCCACCCCCTTTTTGCTGAGAAATATAATCTAGCGATTCAGTAGCTAAGCTATTTTTTTAATAAGTTGCAGGCCGCATGGATAACAAGTTTTTGTGAACCTGAATGTTTCTGTGTGTGCGCAGCTCAATCTCTGTGCGAGAGTGACGTGTGTGTGTGTGTGTGTGTGTGTGTGTGTGTGTGTGTGTGTGTGTGTGTGTGTGTGTGTGTGCGTGCGTTTGCGCAGCGCAATCTCTGTGTGCGAGTGACGTGTGAGTGTGCGCAGCGCAATCTCTGTGTGCGAATGTTGGTGTGTGTAACATAGACTGTAAAAAAAGATGGACGACGCCCCTTCGCTCTCTTCCATAGGTGATAAGTGAAGCCATCAGTGTCCCGATATGGCGCTGACATCTTGGGACTTGAGTCTGCGCAGTTGCGATCTCGGGACCAGACCTACACAGTAGTGAGCAGGAAGTAAAGTCGCGAAATCAAGGCCCCGTCCTCACTCTCGCCGAATGCACTCTCCTAGTAGTACCTGTACTTTTCTTTAAGTGGCCTATGTCTGCTCCTTTCTTTCGTTCTGCTCCAATTTCTATGTCTGTTGATTGCAGTACGACAAGAGGCTTGTTAAAATGAAGTAAATACAATCTCCGCAGTCCTCCGAAGATCCCGAAGTCCGTTGGTGCTTCAGAGAGTACTTCGCTCAGAGAACCTGTCAATCATGACGTCACGCCACCGTTTTTATAGCATCACATAACTAACTAAAAACAAACACTTGAAATTAGATCAGCGTGATAAAAAATACAGTAAATGACGAACTATCTTTGGAAAAAAGATATGAGAAGTGTAATTTAATTGTTTAGTTGATCTCACGTCCCATTGAATAACATGGGGAGGCGGGGCTTATGACCTATACTAAGACCAGTCACCAGGGGGCGATCGAGACTCTAGCTTATCTAGCTTATCTATTCGGGGCTTGTGCGGCACGCTTGGTGACGTGTAAGTATGCGCATCAATGAAAGCAGCACATTAATATCGAACGGTGATTAAAATGACTGGTACTGCGTGTGCATTAAACGTTTTTAATACACACCTTTCAGCCAATCATAATTGAGCGTTCAATCAGACCATGGTATAAATCAGGGATGCCCAATCCTGTTACTGGAAATCTTCCAACCTGCAGAGTTCAGATCAAACACACATGTCTGTAATTATCAAGAGCTCCTGAAGATCTTAATGAGCTGCTTCAGTTGTGTTTGATCAGGGTTGGAGCTGAGCTTCGCAGGAAGCTAGATCTCCAGGAACAGGATAGGGCACCCCTGGTAAAAAAAAAAGATAAAAATAAACAGAATTTTAAGCTGAGTTCTAATGCCCAGACAAGATAATAATATGTTACTAAAGTATAAGGTCAGATTGGTTGTAATATAGCTAGGGAGGTAAGATGAGCACCAGCTTCCGCCTACTTATGCCTTTATAGAGATACCCTTAGAAGATATCAAAGAGGTCGTGCTACACTTCCATGTGTGTGTGTGTGTGTGTGTGTGTGTGTGTGTGTGTGTGTGTGTGTGTGTGTGTGTGCGTGCGTGCGTGCGTGCGTGCGTGCGTGCGTGCGTGCGTGCGTGCGTGCGTGCGTGCGTGCGTGCGTGCGTGCGTGCGTGCGTGCGTGCGTGCGTGCGTGCGTGCGTGTGCGCGTGTGCGTGTGCGTGTGTGTGTGTGTGTGATTTGAATGTACATCATGCAGGAAAGGCTCACCGAAACCATGAATCATTCAGACCCCCCAATCCAACAAAAAAAAGTGTGGGAAAGACATGGAAGAGGACAGGAAAACTGGGCTTGGAGGCATTCAAAGCTCTAGGATGGCATGTACTAACAGAGCATTGATGGTTTGTTTTTGGCTTTGCACCAATCTGAATCCGGTTGGAGAAATTCCAGCCTCTGTGGGAGTGTGTTTGATTTGGGTGAGCAGTATCAACTTGTATTCAACAAAGTAGGGTTTGGTCTGAAACCGTTTTTTCCGGTGGGGAAGGGAAGGATTTGGGAATGAGAAACTTTGCGGGATGTGTTTGCTGATAGCAGTGTTCGTTGTCTTGTGACTGTTTGGAAATGCATGTTTTCAATAATGAATGTCATGCCAGAAGCCGTAAACTCTCAAAATCAGGAAAAAGTCAAGAGCAGTTCGTCAGGTGTTTATTGTTTTATTTACATGGCAAATATGCTTTTCTCACACACATCCTTTAAGGCCACAACAGCATATTAAAAGGACCAAATTAGGCAAAAGAGATTTTGAGTTTCTGACAAACTTTAAGAGGAAACAGGTCAGAGATAACACACCTACGATGGGAGTGAAAGTGTGTTTGCACTTTTAGTCCCATCGTAGGTGTGTTATCTCTGACCTGTTTCCTCTTAAAGTCTGTCAGCTCACACCTTTAGTTTGCTGGCGGGACAATGTGTGTGCGCGAGCATCTCTTTGAGTGTCTTTTGCCCAATTTGGTCCTTTTAATACGCGTCATTGCCTCATTTACAATCGCAGGGGGAGGGCTGAAGCAGTCTATGATGCTCTCATGTGTCCCTGGTCACACTTGCTGGGGTGTTTATAAGGCCATCATGTGTTTGTTTTTTCATTATAAACCTCAGTTGAAACCACCTGCAGCTCAACAGCTTGAGTAATCCACTCCAGCAGCCGCAGAAGTGCAAATCCCTCGCAGCACACACTGATTATTGATTAGATTCATATTTATGACATTCTGTCATCATTCACTGACTCTCATGTTTTTCCAAACCTGTATTTTTACTTCTGTGAATCATGAGAGAAGACATTTTGAAGAATGTTAATGCTCCACTGATTCATACAGTGAAAGTGGTGATTTATATTTTCAAGCTCTAAAAAGGACAAAAAAACATAAAAAGTATATGTTCTTATGCATACATTAACACTTCATGCATTAGGTATCATGAACTAACAATGAACAATAATATATATATATTTTTTTTAAATTTTAGTGCTTTTGTTAATCTTTTACAGTATTAATGTAGAATTTATTTTATATATATATATATATATATATATATTATACACCCTTATTGTAAAGTATTTCCATTTTAGGCATTATTCACTGATAATCTACGCTTTTGAATCTCATTTTGCGCTTTCGTGTATTCAAACTTGGCGTGACACAGGACAACCAATTGTGTCCGTCAAATGACCAATTTTGTTTGTTTTTTTGTGTGAAAATATTAAAGTAACGCTATGTAGTTTTGTGATGGTACATCGACTTACAATAGGTTAAATGACACGTCTGCCATAGCCTGACGTGGTCTGTATCGCTTTTACTGGCACTATGTAACTTTGGGTTTCGGGTAGTAACTGGAGCACAAAAAGAACTACAAAATTCGACTGCTTTACGGCATACATAGTTTTTCTTCGTTTGTGATGTCTTTCATAAAATCATGCATCATACTCTACCTTGTCTGTGGCCATTGTTGATTCGAAAGCAGGTGCTGGATAAACAGCGAGCGTGCGCGTGCGACAGTAGGTTGCGGTAGGCTAAATTATTTACGACAGTAGTAATGGACAATTCCGCTTCCAACCTGTGGGTTGACCGCAGAGGAAAAGTTCCTTGGTGTTGCTTTAATACATCCCTCCATTTCTCTGTTTGTTGTATTGTCATTTTGGCAAAAAATAGTTGAGTCATTCTTTCAAATATGTTGTTTTGTGTTCTGCAGAAGAAAGTCAGTTTTGGGATGACACAAGGGTGAGTAAATGTTTCGTTTTTGTGTGATTGTTCCTTTAAAGATTCAGTTAAGGATAAAGGTTTTTAGTTATCTATATCTCCACTGGCCAGAGGCATCTGAAACACTATCGTGTTAGCATAGAGACAGCGATATGACACATTAATTTACAATACAGCATAAACAACCAGCTAGAATAAGATAAGGACAAAAACAGAAAGCATCTGGAAGCTAGATGACTCAATGTTCTGAGGACAACAGCACATCAATTGTAAAATATTATTATAGAAGGTTGATAGCTAAGGTTCAAGAACACAATGTGAGCAACAATAGAGCAATAAGAGGCAATAGTTATTTCTTGGCAAATTATCCAGACCTAAGGACTATAAAATACAATAGGTCAAGATATCCATTGCTAAGGCGTTGGCGATATCTGTGCCACAGGTAAAGTGAAGTCTCCGAGAGAGAATCCCCTCTGCTCAACAGCCGGCTAATGGGAGGTCAAAACAGGATCCTTGTATATTGTAACGCTTGAGCGCTAGTCATATGCCTTAGCCATACCAAAAGTGTAAACATAATGGTGTGTGTAACATAAAAGTGTAACCCAAATCATTTTGAAAATCTCCCTTCTGTTTAGACAAGGAGCAGCAAGGACACAGTGACAGTTGTGTTGGCAGAGGGGAATTCATTGACCTACTTTCATGATGACAGTCTTGATGGAGTTGTAGTTTAAATAAATGAATATATTGAATTTACAAGTGGGCTTTATAATCAAACAAAAGCATTTTTAAATTTGGACAGTCTATATGTGTTGCAAATTTATTTTGATCTGTATTGTACGTTTTCAATGTGTAGGCCCTACAACATTTTCAACTTGATTTTGACATGTTGTGAAAACAAACGATTTAGTCGGTTTTTGCCCATGCCACAATCCTAAGATATAATAGGCGTTTGCCAGGTCATTGCTATGTAGTTGCTTGGATTCTTTGGATTGTTGCCAGGGTGTTGCTATGCAGGGGTGCGTTTCCCGTACAACGACGTAACTCGATGCTTCACTACCATAGTACGATGCATCGTTGGAGAAATCAACTAGCTAGTCCCAACTGTTTCCCGAAACCGTACTGTCGCAAAGTGGTCGTTCAACCACGTTAGTTTATGATGTCACGCACGTGGTTGAGTAATAACTTCTTTTAATGAAACTGTTTGATATCTAATTAATGCCAGATGATTTGATATAAATTACAGACATGGCATCTGAGGACTATTTCTCATTTTTCTCAGTTATTTTGCTTTATTTCCAGATTCAATCGCTCGTCCTTACATAATAGAGCACGTTCGCACATGCACAGTCTTCAAGTCAAGTCAAGTCAAGTCACCTTTATTTATATAGCGCTTTTTACAATACAGATTGTATCAAAGCAGCTTCACAGTGATAACATGAAAATAATATAACAGAGTTTGTTTCTAAAAGAAAATTGAGTCAACGTCCACCTTAAGTAAGGCAGATCAATAATATTATTGAATATTAAATGTCCCCAACTAAGCCAGCCAAAAGCCAAGGCAACAGTGGCAAGGAACCAAAACTCCATCAGGTGACAGAATGGAGAAAAAAACCTTGGGAGAAACCAGACTCAGTCGGAGGGCCAGTTCTCCTCTGGCCAACGAAGGAACAGTGCATGATTTATGATTCGGGCAGCATTACAAGTCAGATTGGATCGGAACATTTAGAATATTTATCCATTCCCATCTTTTGGAAGTCCAAGTAATCACGCCGGTGTTGAGACGAGTTGTTGAGGATCAGTGCCGTCCACCATAGAGGGTCCATATCGCCGGTGTTGAGTCGTCTCTTCACAGGCTTTGTGATTGGCGTATCTGAAGTCTCTGTGAAAGGCTGGATACAAACTGGAGCTGACGAACGCCGTTTTTCTCGGGACTCGCGTCCCGAGATAACAGCAGAAAAACAAAAAGGGAAAATAATTAGCGTAGCTGCTGTTCATAATGATTTCCATAACACGGGCGTAAATGATAAAAAACATGAAGACAGTGATTCTTGCGTCCCAGAGTCACCCCCCTCCGTCCCCCACTCAACTCAGCCCTGCTTACTGACCTCTACATCCCTCCTGCTGCTGAGACCCAACCACAATCTCACAATCTCTCTCTTCAAGAACGGTACTTTAAATATCTGGACAAACTCAAAGATGTAAATGATATTGTTATGTATTCTTAATAAAGTACATGGGTTGTACTGAATATCAGCTTGCTTATTTTGCTCAAGATACGTATTTATTAAGTCCACATGTCATGCAATCTATAAACTATGCTTCTAACCACAGCTTGATCTGTCATTTCAACCACACAACTTTGCGATGCTGTTTGCGAATGTTCGTTGGAGCGATGGTTTCGGGAAACACCAACTCGTTCAACTATGCTGATAATGACGGAGCTTCTGACCATAGTTGGCTAAAGATGCTTTCTGGAAACGCACCCCTGATCCTATTGTTTTGGCGGGGTTGCCAGGCCATTGTTATGCAGATGTAAGGATGTTCTGGGTGGCCAGGTTGTTGCAATGCAGTTGCTTGACTGTTCTGGGGGATTGCCAGGGCGTTGCTATACAGTTAATGAGGAGTTCTAGGTGGTCAGGTTGTTGTTATGCAGTTGCTAGGATGTTTTGAGTTGCCAGAATTTTGTTATGCAGTTGTTAGGGTGTTCTGGTGGTTGCCAGGGTGTTCTGGTGGTTGCCAGTGTGTTGCTATACAATTGATAAGGTGTTCTTAGTAGCCAGGTTGTTGCTATGCAGTTCCTATTGTGTTCTGGATGGTTGCCAGGGCATTGCTATGCAGTTTCTGTAATGTTCTTGGTGGTTGCCAAGACATTGCTATACAGTTGACAAAGTGTTCTACATTTACATTTACATTTATTCATTTAGCTGACGCTTTTATCCAAAGCGACTTACAATTGCTAGATATGCCTCTGGAGCAACTAGGGGTTAAGTGTCTTGCTCAGGGACACATTCGTGTCTCACTCGTGGATTCAAACCCGGGTCTCTCACACCAAAGGCATGTGTCTTATCCACTGCGCCATCACCACCCCCTAGGGCTAGGTGGCCAGGTACTAGGTGGCCAGGTTGAATTTATGCAGTTGCTAGGATGTTCTGAGTGGCCAGGTTGTTGTTATGCAATTGCTTGGGTGTTCAGGGGGGTTGCCAGAAGCGTCACTAGATAGTTGATAAGATGTTCTAGATGCCCAGGTTGTTACTATGCAGTTTGAGTGTTCTGGGTTATTGCCAGTGCTTTACTATGCAGTTTGCTATTGTGTTCTTGTTGGTTGTCAGTGCGTTTTTTTATGCAGTTGCTAGAGTATTTTGAGTGGTTGCCAGAATAGTTGCAGTGCAGCTATGAGATGTTCTTGGTGGTTGTCTGGGCTTTTTTTTCCCCCTTTTTTTTTGTTTTATGTTTTAAGGTGAAATCGTAAAGTTGATCACGTAGAAAAGTAAAAGCACATCTATCCTCAACAAAAAGTGTAAGATGTGATAGTTAAGTTTGCTTAAGGTTAGGTGTTTGTATAAATCCCTAAACCTACACATGAGTGAAAGCAATAGTAATGTGTGCTTAGTTACCGTCATTTAATACTGAACAAAAAGTGTGTAAAATGACTACACTAGGCAGTACTATGAGAGCACTAACGCTGCAGGGAAAGGTGTATCAGGAAAGAGGATGTGGCTCAGAGGTTCTCAGATTTAGTTTGCAACTCAAGTAGTATGACAGTTCCAATCTTACCAGATGAATGCAACAACTAGTTCTCATCTAACGAACAAATTCGTATACCTCCAAATGTACATACACATGCAGCAAAGTGTTCGCATGTGTTTATACCTTCGCTTTTTACCCACTTCCTGTCAGCGAAGAGAGTACTTCCTGTTTTTGATGTGGTTTCTGCGGTTTCACGTTAATTCTGGATGAATTTAGTTTTACTATATGTGACCTCGCTCTGTCATAGATCAATGCTGTTTGTCCACTGTATTATGCAGACAGATCAGTTTTACCTGTGGATTTACATGAAATTCTCCAGGAAACCTTTAAACTGAATTTGATAATAATGGACTTCTCACTTTTTCTAAGTAGAATATTGCTTTTTTACTATAATCGATTTGATGTTGTACTAAATTTGTATCTATATGTTAATGTCAGTCGTTTTCAGATCAAATGTTTTAATTGGTTTCTTCAACGTCTAGGTACTAGTTTTATGAGATTCATAAAAAGTGCGTCAAATTTGCATGTTAAGTTTTGTTGTGTCTTGCATTACATATGTTATGACTGAATGTAGGGCATTATCACGCTGCCTTTTTAACCTGGTTTTGCTGTAAATTGGCCTTAACAGATGTAAGGGAAAACACAGAGTTATGAAGAAACTGTAGGAGGAACAATGGCTCAAAAAGGACATCCATCCTCCTCTGCTCGGCCTAGATACAGTAAAGTTACCAGTTACAGCATTAGTCGCTGTAAAAGCACAGTATTTTTACCACTTGAAGGGGCAGAAATGCTCTGGATCAAGTGTGCTGAGTATGATGTGTGCTAGTTGTTGCATTCATCTGGTAAGATTGGAACTGTCATACTACTGCGAGTAAGTTACAATAAGATTGGCGTTTAAAACGAGGGGAATTCATTAGAAAGGGGCCATTTCTTTCTTCGGTCATTAATGCACATACCCTAAGACCCCCACACAGTTTTTCACACCACAGATCAATTCACGCAAGCCCCTCTTTCATCTTGGCCACGTTTCTCTATCCGTTCACACATAGTTGTTGTAAACCATGAGACAGAATTGGCAGCCATCTATAAAATGTGTGAAGACAAGACCTGAGTCACTACAAACGTCCTTTGATCATACTGCATTTTACAGACGAACAATAAGTACTTGTGCTTAATATTTCATGGTCTGCATCTTTCTTTCAGAAAGTCAATTTATCCTCCTCCTGCACCACTTTGGCAAGAAAGAGCCAACTGAAGGCATGAATGAAAATAAAGCACTGGTCTGTGGTTTATGAGAGAGAACCTACGCAGCAAACAACAAAGGGCCTACGTATTACGGCAAAAGCCTACACTAAATGGAAATCGCACACATATATGTGGAGATGTTTATTTGTGTTACCATTGTGGGCTGCTCTCTGTTGTCTCACCACTGAACTACAGGCCAGCAAGGATGTTTCCAATGCTGTTACCATGAAGAGAGTCTTGAAGTCCAGGAAGTTCATGTTGGATGGTTTAAACATTTATTAATTTCTTGACATTTACATATTTTGAAGTGTTCTGGGGGTTTTATTGGTGTTTGCTTAGTTAACTATATTACTGTACTCATACTATACTCATGGCTTCTTAGGATCCTTGTTAGCGCACCTGCCTCCCATGCCGGAAACGCCAGTTCTAATCCTGCTCGGAACGGTTTGAGTAGGACAGGTTACATTTGGTGCCGTGACCCGGATAGATGTGAGGATTAAGGTGGTGAGTGTAACTGAGGCCAGGTAGTAAGAGCTGTGCAAGTAAACCTCACTCCCCTGGCCTCAAGAGGTGCATGAGCGACTGACGCTAGAGACTGAAGTCTTTAGCATCCTTGTTAGGTTCGAATCCCGCTCGTAGTGGGTCAAGTAGGACCGGTTACATAGAGACCAGAATATCATAGACTTTGGCAATGGTCTTTTTGACTTGGTCCAGTAAGCACTGACCTAGTAAAGCTTTAGGAACCACATAGGAACATGCTAAAAAAAACTCTCATAATGTCTTAGGCACCAACTAGCTACATCCTGGCATCATGGTGGGGACGTTTGCATGTATACGCAAAAAAAGTGTTAAATGTGTCATTCTGTTTGCAGCTCGCTCAGCGTCTGTGAAGGTGATCAGAGCTGCTTCATTAAAGGGTCACTCCTGAATCGCTCATGCTTGACTTTCCCTTCTGTCTCCATCACTCTCCTTCTCTCGTTTATCTCAACAGTGCTAAGAGAAACGACATCCGAAAGGCACAAACAAACATTTGTCCAGATGAGCTCCCTCCGATAACAGGATTTTGTTTGGACAGGAGCTTCTCTCCGCAGGGAGCAAGGTGGACAGTTCATCAGCACACATAATGTGACACAAACTAAGATCTGGGGATGTAAATGTTATTCAGTGTTACCATGCACACAAAGGTTGACACTGTCATATTCAGGGACCGCCCTCTGTAGTGATGACGTCTGAACCACACTAAGTTATTTTGAGACGGGTATATATCAGTGTTTCAAAACCTGAGTACTGAGACACACTCGTCGCATGTCCCCTATAAATTTCACTTGTGTATTTATGGACTGGACACAGGGACCACAGGAATGGGAGGAATCAATCAAATTGTATGAGTTAGCTTACTCAAAATTTCAAGTTAGTGCAATTAACATGCTTGTGTAGTAAAAACCAAGATTTAGAGTTTAATTAAATGAATCTGTGGAGCTTATTAACTTAAAAAAATGAATGTTAATCATTAGATTATTAGTATTTACAAGAAAAAGAGACAAAAATGAAAAGGTTTTCATATTTTTGTGACAATAATAAAAATGGGTGAAAGATTTTTGGTGAAATTGTGCTTAACTATCATAAAAATAATCTTGATGGTCTTTACATTTTATTTCTTTATGCAAAATATTATTCATTTTATTTTTCTTGACCCTTATATGTTAATGTAAGCTTCACCTATGTATCATAACATCAATTCATTTGTTTTAATACTGAAGTTGAAAATGACCTCAATGCAAATTCTCTGAAGGGAAACGCTCAGAAGGATTCTAAGAATGAACCGCATACTGAACTTTCTTTGTGGTTCTCATGATTCATCCACCAACCATGAGTTTATTTTGATGACTACATTGCAGCTCTAACCAAGTTATTAATTAAGTTATAAGTGATTTGGCAGTAATGTACGTTTACACAATATATGACAGCCTACCTCAAGTGTGTTTAGAATTGACATAACTGCTCTTACAAAAGCGTATTGATCATGCTCATTTAAACGGAGAGGAAAACATTGGGCAATAACAACATTTACCTTTAATTATCACTAAACACCCAATTCGGGGGGTTTAAAAGATAAGAAAAAAGATGTCATCAGCTTCAATGCTTTTGATTCATGCAATCTGAATACTTCATCAATGTGAGCTCTTTGTTTGAGAAGTTAAAGACGAATTGTCTTAGGTAAACTTGATAAAGGCTGCACTTAATTTTATTTAAAACCTCAGATAGTGCATCTGTCTGTCTCTCGTCTCCTTTCCTTTGGTCTTTTAAAGGAGGATGCTCTTTGTCTTTGCTCTTTGGTTGGTTCCTTAAGGAGTGACCTCACCTCCTGACCTCAGTCCTGAGTGACATGCTCAAGTATATACACTTCTCCAACAGGGGGAGGTCAAAACTCAGAAAGTGGCGAGTGTTCTTCAGTGTACAGATGGGGATTTTTTTAAACAAGAATGCTGGAAACAGTGAAAAGAGATTAAATGACTGCTCTAGTTCATATTTTAATGTTGAGATTTATTAGTTACCAAGTGCTTTATAATCAGGTTTCCCAAATCCTAAACTGCAAGTGTTTTATCATTTCTTTAATATGCTGTAAAAATGTTTAATCAGGCAACTTGGAAATGTGCTTTATGTGGTAACATTTAAATCAAATGTTTTAATTTTTTTATTAATTCCAATGTATAATTTAACATATTTGAATCACTTTGACTATATTAGATTACATCAACAAAAGTAATTAATATGGGTCAGATCAGGCTCTATTTTGTAATTTAATTAATTAATGGAACTATTTTCTATTGCTACTGTCCATTACTGAATAAATATTTTATGGTCTCAATATTCTATTCGGCATACCAATAACTAAAGATTGATTTTTGTTTCCCCATTTCGAACCGGGACTCAAAGCCGGGCCCGTCCACATGGGAGGCGGGCACTTTAACAAAGAGGCTAAAGAGAGCAGTCTCTAGTGTCACTCACCAGAGCGCTGCTTGAGATTAGGGGAGTGAGGTTTACACGCACAGCTCTCACTATTCTACGTCTGTTACATTTGCATGGTGGATTGGTGCTGGTCTAGCTGGTTGACCATCATAACCATGCTGGTGAAGTTAGACAGCAATGTCTGTCAGATGAAACTGGTTGACCAAGGAAGTCTACTGGATAGCTAGTAATGAAGTCTATTGAGGACCAGCATCTATTACACAACATATGTTGTTTTTAAACAAGCTTTCCCTTTCTGCAAGTTTTCCAGTTTTCAGCTCTTCTTAATTTCATTTAATGTTGAGAGTGCAGATTACTCCTCCTGCTAATAGCCATGTTAAGACATCAGCATCTGCTTCCTCTGATCCAAGAACAGTGTCGAGTTACGTGCTAATGGATCCTCATCACTGCACAAAGAGGGTTCATTGAACTTCAGATTCCTGACGTATCTCAGCTGGCAGTCGTGTGATAAACTGTAAACTGTTTGTAAAACCTGATTCAGGACCACACTGATTACATCTACTCAGATAAGAAAAATTGTTCTTTTAGAGTTTGTAACGGAGCATGAAACTTGTAGGTGCTGAACTCATGAAAACATTCATTTGTTAGCCCAAAAATGATTCATTTACTTCAGCCACATGTCTTTTCAAACTCATGTGATGCTATTTCTTCTGTAGAACTCAAATGGAGAATTTCAAAAGAATAGCCTAAACACTAATTTGAATTTAACGAAAATAAAAAGATCCAAAATGCTCAAAGTGCTTTATGCCAGAAATGTCTTAAATGATTGCATAATACTTTCATGGTTAACAGATTTTCTTGTGATTAAAGCATGTTTATGAGCTGGTAAATTCATAAAGTTATCCAAAATAAAAACTTTAGTAAAACTAAATGCATAAAATGATCTAATGATGGGAACACCTAAAAAGTTATATATCTGAAACTATTTATAGTTCTATATAGAACCTTTTCTTAATTGGCCGTGTTAACAGTGCGTTTTTGTTTTAACACGACGTTTTAAAATGAAAACTATGGCGTTTCAGAAGCAATCTCCATCCACACTACACGGCCAAAAATGCAAGTCACATGACCATTCATGCTCGTACAAGTGGAAACCGTTGCCGATTGCTCTAATAATAGCTTGCATCTTTCGATATAGGCAGTATTATAAAATGCAGAGTTTAACTGCACAATGGCTGCTAATAAGGACAACAAAGTCAGCAAAGCTTGCAGTTCCGCATCCATGTTATTGTTGTCAAGGCTGGACTGTTACAGAGCCGCTGAGAGAGACGGCTCTGGTCTGTTATTGTCATGTCACGGTAGCGTAATGGTCATATGATAGGGGCTTGACGAATCGGTGAAGGATACGAAAGGATCCATAAGACCCAATCAAGGAGCGAATGTTGGCAGTCACGCCTTTTTTTTTTCAAAAGTTTCCGTTTTGTCCTGGAGTTTTCAAACTAAAACGGGCTCTGCCGCGTTTCCAAAAGTCTCAGTTTTTGAGGGTCAAAAACTCTGGAGTAGTGTGGATGCCAGGTGTAACCGCAGCAAAAGTTATACGCACTAGTGTAAACAGGGCCTAAGAGTGTGGACATTTTCCAGAATTACAGTTTGGAACATCGTCAGGGTGAATTTCCTTTTTTGTGAACTATCCCTTTAAGGATTATGTGTTTTAGCCAAACGTTGCACATCAAGCTCATGGGCACGAATGGATTAAAATGGCGTAGCTGATTTATAGTATAAGGTTCTGTAAATAAGATGTCTTTTGCACTCAGTCATTAAGTGAATGTATTTCCATATGTAAAAATCCTGTATAGAACGTTCTGTAATTACGCCTTTTACTCGCCACCGCTTTAGACGAACTATAAATCACGCAAAACACAACTGCGTCTGAGGAATGTGAAATGGTTTGCCCTACTGCAGACACACAGATACACAGATGCACTCTCTCCTCTTACACATTCACGCACTCCGGCACATATATACTGTCCTTTTGTCTCGTTTGACGTCCTTCAGCTGTCCACTGTCACTCACCCCATTTCATGCTGCTGTCACAGGACATTCTCCCACAAATCTCCCACGCACATGTTCCCTCTGACACATGTGAAAGAAAAACACAAGCACATTCAACTCTGAAAAGTCTGAAGTCGACATAAAATTAAAATTTAACACGTTTCTGTTCTTATAGACCTTTTTCAGTGCAGCGCCATGCAAGGTTGTGTGGGATAGACTTGCCATGTTTTAAATAACATCCGCTGTATATAGCAATATAAGGCTCCTAAATCACTTTCCACAGCTCATGTGTTCTGGAGTTTTTTGTCTTCTGAAATAGCTTGGAAAGATATTTTTCCAGTGTTTTGTCAGCAGAACAATCTCAAAACACATTAAATAACAGTACAACCCACTGAAGAGATGAATGTCTATCCCTCACAACCTCGCTTTCATTCAAAGATGGCGCTGCTGTGAATAAGGTCGACTGTGAATGATTCACTAGTGAACATTATTAAAAAAATATATATATCATTTGTCTTAATAGTCTTTATTTTTGAACTCGGTCTGCCTCTGAAATGACTCTTTTTTTCGTTGACATCCCATAACGTTAACCAATAGCCATATAACTATTTTATATTTCAGTTTTATCTTCATTCTGGAATGGAAATGGCCACTTTTTATGATCTAATCAATTTCCGATGGATAATTTCAAATGCCATCGTAAATTTTTTCTTGTTAAATATTTTATTTTAGGCAGAAATACATCATATTACAGAAGTGAAATGAGTTTGGTAAGGGGTTTTACAAACGGCATATGTTGATTTGCTTATAATTTGTATAAAATAATTTGATTTGAATTGAATGTTTTAAACTGGGAATGCGAAGTAAGAATCAAGAATTTTTTGAATATATTCAAATTTATCGTACTGTGAAATCAAACATTCTGAAACAAAATTACATTTAAATATGCCTTCATCACAATGAAAAAATAACCTTTTTAATCAATACTTTTGACTTGTTTTCCACTAAAATGGTCTAAACACCTTTAAAACAGTGGTAAATTTACATGAGAAGCAAAATAGCACAAGATATTATGAATTAACTTTATTTTTATTTTCCCATTAGAAAATTATTAATATTATAAAGCATAAATCTTGCTAAATTTGGTGTGGTTGTGCTTAAAGGGATACTCCACCAGTTTTTCTTATTAAACTATGTTATTCCCTTAACTAAGACGAGTTGATACATACCTCTCTCGTCTCAGTGCGTGCACTATATCGCTCTGTATTGCCGCAAAACTATGTTAGCACTTAGCTTAGCCCATGCATTAAATATGGGCCAAGCAGAGAAGCGACCAAACACTTCCACGTTTTCCCTATGTAAACACAGTTACTCGAGTAGTGTAACTTGACCTGGGCTGGTCACACAAAATAAACCGTTGCGCTTTTCTAAGCGTTTAAAATTGATGACTATATTGTATGGCGGAATACCATAACAAGTGCTTTTGAGCACTTCGACTTGGCGCAATAATATCTTCACTCGTGAAAAGTCCTCTTACCGGCTCCCGCTTCCTCTCCCTCTGACATTTCCGTCAATTAGTGATGGGCGGATCGATCCTGAAGTATCGATACTTCGATACTGACGTGGTATCGAAAAGGATCGATCCTCACACAAAAATATCGATCCAAATGTGTGGTTTTTTTACCAGTAATTTTTTATTAATTTAGCATGCAATTCAGTGCGTAAAATAAGCTTCTAAGTGGAAAAATAAGCGAATGTTAGCGGGTAATTGTGTAGGATAGAACCTTTTCTCCTAGTCATCTGTATACAAGACGAAACCAATCAATCACAGAGAGCGTTCGATGCTGGTGCTTCGCTGAGCTCACAGGCCCAGTGCGTTTGGGAAACGAAGCCTTGCTTAGATGACAGAGAAACAATCGGGAGTTATTTGCAATAAACAAACCAAAACTGTACATAATGGTTTAAAATGTTGACGTCAGAAAGATCTTTTTAATGAAATTAATATTTTTATTCAACAAGGATCGATACATTAAATTGATCAAAAGTGACAGTCAAGGGTTTTACACTGTAAAAAAAAACTACTTCATATAAATGCTGTTCTTTCAACTTTGTTCATCAAATAATTCTGCATAAAATGTATCATGGTTTCCAACAAAATATGAAACTGTTTTCAACATTGATAATAATAAGAAATGTTTCCTGAGCAGCAAATCAGCATATTAAAATGAATTATCATCATGACTGGAGTAATGATGCCGAAAATTTAGCTTTGATCACATGAATAAATTACAGTTTACTATGGCATAGAAAACAGATAGCCTATGTTAAATTGTTAAATTGTAATATTACAGTTTTTACTAAGAGAAATAAAAATCTTACAGACCCCAAACTTTTGAACAGTAGGCTAGTACTATAATTTGGGTAGTTTTGTAAAAGTCACTGACTAATTAAAGGGGAGTTGAGAGCACAGATCACAAAATATTTAGGCCTAGTAGTCATGAAAACGTGTTCAGATTTAGCATATTAATGATGCATTCACCTCATAAATCATGACACACTGCTGTAAGTGCATACAAGTTCAAATGCATGCTTTTATCGGGGCGATACTGGCCCTGTATTTACTTGGTATCGGATCGATACAGAAATTTGCAGTATCGCCCATCACTACCGTCAATACAACGAGAGGAAGCGGGAGCCGGTAAGAGGACTTTTCACGAGTGAAGATATTATTGCGCCAAGTCGAAGTGCTCAAAAGCACTTGTTATGGTATTCCGCCATACAATATAGTCATCAATTTTAAACGCTTAGAAAAGCGCAACGGTTTATTTTGTGTCACCAGCCCAGGTCAAGTTACACTACTCGAGTAACTGTGTTTACATAGGGAAAACGTGGAAGTGTTTGGTCGCTTCTCTGCTTGGCCCATATTTAATTTTAATAGTTTTGCGGCAATACAGAGCGATATAGTGCACGCACTGAGACGAGAGAGGTATGTATCAACTCGTCTTAGTTAAGGGAATAACATAGTTTAATAAGAAAAACTGGTGGAGTATCCCTTTAAAAGAAAGATTAAAAAATGCCAGTGGGGTAAGAGAAATGCAGTGCATGAATTTAGAACAATGAGTTGTTTTTTATTACCTGAAAACCAAATTTACTGCAACTTGCTTGAAATTTGGCATCCAGCATTCAAGGAACTATATCTGGACATCAAGGAATTCTATCTGACCAAAATGTGCTCATGTCACATGAGGAATCGGTCTGACTAACCTCTATGATAGGGTTCTGTGTGCCACATGGTGAATATAGAGAAATCCAACTTCTCAAAAAGAACTCCCTAGAATGGAACAGAGTGGATATAAAGCAGAGCCGAGACTCTTTTGTATTTCTGCATTTTTGTCAAGCTGGCATTCGTACAATGACCCGATCAATCCAATTCACTTCCAAACTACGCACACATATGCAATCATTTGAACCCGGTCTCGTGTTTGTCCTCTCCACAGAAAGTCATCTGGCCTTGAAATCATAGTGATACGTCAGCCACCAAGCAAACACACACACACACACATGCATATCAATCACCAGGGAATGTAAACCAAGCTTTGCTGAGCACTTTAATCATGTACTACTGAACTTTGTCCCAGTATTTAGTTGGAGATCTTGGTCCCTTTAATTCAGAGACGTGTATCTCATGGATACTTGGAAAGACAAACATTTTACTTGATTTTACTTTGTAAAACCTTTAAATATATATTTTGACCCGAGGCAAAACAGATTGAGTCGTAAACATACTTTACATTCTGCTCTCCAACATCTTTATTTTGCCATCACCTTTATTTGCATAAATTTGAATAATCCCCTGTAGGCAAATTGTTCTGTGTCTTGTCACATTCCTGTGTGTTGAAGAGCTTATCATGTTCTTATGATCTCTGCAGTTGTAGGAACAAGCTGAAGAAATTGACAATTACATGCCAGCTGTGATCCTGAAAATGTTTCCCACTGGAATAAAGTGCGTACAAATGAATCTCATGCTTTAAGAAATTAGAATTAAAAGACAGAAAGAAGTGTTCAGCCTTACTTTACAAGTTTTATTACAATTACGCACATTTCACCCCCAATTTCTATTACTGTAATGCATATGGAGGTTTTTTTAAACAACTGCCATGATTCGAGTCATCATACTTTGCAGTAAGATGCGTAGGGGCTGAAAACACACTTTTGAGACCACTGAAGTGCATCTAACACCTGCCTGAATAGTGAGACATTTGCACCTTTGCAGTTTAGTCATATCACTCTTGAAAGCCCCCCCCCCGTCCTTTTTTTTACCCGTTTCTCCACAGGCAAAACAAAGAAAAGCCCCCTCGGCCTGTGAGAATAAGAGAGAGGGATGGAATGAGAAAGAGAGCGATTAAAGGAGAGTGAGTCATGAGTGCAGCTTTGAACAACAAGGGGAAATCCTCCTTGAGAGGCATGCGCTGTGGAAACACTCATCACTCATAGAGGTAACGGAACCAGCGGCCATGCACAAACCAAAACCTTTAGCCATTTATCTGGAGAACGTCTGCTTGATGACGTGTTATGCAAAACGGTAGCAATTTTCACAGAAAATGCAAACTGCGTTCCCTGAACATTTATATACTAAAAGGCTTTTTGATGGGTTTTTTTAGAAAGTTAAAGATCTGATGGCCTACAAAGTGCATGAACATAATCCTGATTGTTATGCATGTTCTTGTAAAATGTGACTCGAGTACTTCTTGGAGCGATTCAAATTTGTATTTTTTCACACTGAAATACTTGAAGCGCATCAAGAAGTCAGCTTGGCCCACACAATGGAGTTATTTAGGGAAATTTCACATGAATGTCATATGTAGGTATTCACCCCGTACTTTCTGTTGTAGCACTCGAGCTACCACTTTACTCACAGGAAACTCAGGGGGAAGCTCCCCATCTAGGTTTAACATAAAAAGGCGCTTTCCTGACGCTTACCAGTGTTTCTTTCACGTCCGTCTCATTTGCATAATTTCCACCCATGTTGAAATCAGTGTTTATAGGCCCAAAGAGTTACAATGACATAATATAATATGCTTTATTCTGCTTCAACAGAAGTCAACAGGAAGTACATGTTTTTGAATGGTTATATTTGGTCATCATGAGAGCACTAATTTAATTAATTTGGCTGGCAAATTTTTATATTGGGTGCAGAGAATACAAACTCCATGGGCCTATTTTCTTGGAATCAAATGTTGCAGAAACGGATATTTTTTATTTTAATTGTAGATAAAATCACAAAAACCTGCAATATATGATGATTATTTAATGCATGAGGATTTAAAAAAAGTGAATATTTATGAAAATATACAATAAAATGTGACTCGTAGTCTTTCAGCATAGTATAATCATTTAGGAGGTAATTTAAGGATGCTTACATCCTGTGCAGAAATTATGTTGCATTGGCTGAAAACAGGACAAAGCTCATATGATCAAATGTCTGTATATGCACAAGAAAGATTTTGCAATACATTATTGTTGTTTTTAACCTACTGCATTTCTTTGCCGGTTCACACCAAGGACTTCGAATAAACAGACCGATATCGTCCGTTGGTGTGGATGCAAATATAGTTATGGTTATCATTCTTGGTGTGAACAGGGCTTTATGTTTTCATCTTCTTCTCTCTAATAAAACAGATTCTTTTTTTACATTGATTTGAACTTGTTTGATGTTTCTTATCAATACAGTATAAAACTTTAAGCGGAAACGACACATATAGAACTCTTTGACTTTTAAATGTGTCCATTTAATGTGTTGACAAGCTCTTTCGAATCCATAAAGTTGCTCCAACAGAAAAAACAAATGATGCTACATATTTATAGACGGAGGTGTCAAGTGTGAAATCTTAACACAAAGAGGTCAAGAACAGGTGGGTTAAAGGGTATTTAATGGGAAGGGCACACTTTTACATCCTGACGGCTGTTGAAATCATAAGATTATGAGTAATCACCACCTGAAGCTCCCACCCTTTTACCAGAAGAGTTCAAAGAGATCGGGTGTGTGTGTGTGTGTGTGTGTGTGTGCGCTGAGTGTGTTATGATCTACCATCAGTCCAATCATCTAACCAAGTCTGAATGTCTTCACGGTTGATTGTGTATGACAAGAACATCCAACTAAAAATATCAACCACCACCAGTAAACTGGTATGAAAATGAATGATCTGAAGCTCTGAGACTTTCAGTGAGCTCATTAATGATGTTGTGGTGTCTTATTAGTCCTGTGCTTCTGCACTTACTGTATCTGTCAGATCACACTGAAGGTAGAGATGAGTTGTCAGACACCAACATGGGTACAAGGGGAAACCCCCATGCAAAGACTTGTCATCTGACATGTATGACAGAAGTGGAAGTTTTCGGCTCAAAAACACCCACCCATGAGGCCCAGGTCAAATTTAGAGCTCATTTCTGAAATAATGAAAGGGAACCTTTTTAAAGGGGCATCATGTATCCCCCCCCCCCCCCCCCCCCCCCTCTTAGAACACCCTGGCAACCACCCAGATCACCCTAGTAACAACACAACAGCCTGGCATAATGACTCTAGGTTTTACACTGGCAAACTACTTTTGTGTGTGTTAAACTATCACAACTCATGAATTATGTGAGTTTTGTGTAAAACTATGTACAGATCTGCATGGCAATGGTCTTACTGATGTAAATGGTTTCACAGAGCTTTTCTCAAGGCTTCAGGCTTCAATCTTCAGGCTGGTTGGCTAGTCACCCAGACCACACGTGCTGGAGATTGCGCTGAAATTACAGCGAAACAAGGGCGAGCGTCTTGTGTAAGCAGTTTTTCCTTGAGGTAATTAAAAATGTCACATAAGGGCTTCATTATATAGCCATATAGTTTCCTGATGAGAGGTATTTACAGCGAAATAAAATAAAGCATGCAAGTTGGAATTTGATGTTTTTTAGGTCCTTCGTTAGCTCCTGACAATGACGGCTCCACTTTCACAGTACAGAGAACCTCTGAAATTCTGACAAGCTACTGCCTTTGTGGCCGGACGGACGAAGACATGAAGTCATATTACATCAGCATGAAGGTGAGTAGTATGACAGAATTTTTTACTTTAGAATGAACTATTCCTTTAAAGTAAGCTATATAGATAAGATTTAATCTTATGCAGACACAGACATTGGTCTTGATTCTCTGAGCCCTCCTGAGTAGTTGTTATTTTCCATTTGTGTCTTCATGTACAGTATGTCTCTGTACTTCTATGAATTTTCCTGGAGTGTGGTCCACGTGTGTGGGATCACCCCTTGCGTCTGGTAGGCTGGGATGAAGGGCTTGTCTCAGCCCCCTGTGTTCAGCCCCTCAGTGTCCACATGAGCACATTCTGTACATACAGAAGGTTTTTCTCTCTTCAGTTTCTAGGAAAAGCCTCACAGAGCGTCTCCATCCTAGCCAATGTTTAACAGGTGCCATAGCTGACCAACAAAAACAACACTAAGGAACTCACTGACTCCAACTCAGTGTGCTTTCTAAACTGTTTGATCCAAACTTTGTGTTTTTTAGAAACAATGAAGGAGAGGAGATGGAATGACTGTCTAGTCTCTTGAATTTAATGTAATTTATGTATTTAATTTAATTGATTGTATTAAAGTTTTATATTACTTTATTTGTAATTATTTATTAATCATTTTTATTTTATTACGTTTTTATTACTTTTTTTATTATGTATTATTCCTATTTTGGTTTTCTTATTAAAGGCACACTATGTAAGATATCCAAAAAGCACTAAAACGATGTTCGATATTTTGTTGATTTGTGTACTTACATTATCCCAAACGTTTCTAAGAATGTTTACAATCAGGGAAATGAGCAGTTTTAACCAGAACACTAACCGTGTCCATGTCAATGACATCATACCCGCGTTACCCTCGATTTCCTGGTTTTTTTTGTACCAAAGAAATACCAAAGACGCTTTAAAATATGATGTTTTTTTAGACAGGTGATCAACTGTTTGGATACATTAATTGACAGAAAATGAAACATTGTTGTACAACTCAACACGGTTGTTTTTTTTTTTTTTTATCTCGTTTTTTTTACCATAGTACCATATTTACCATGCTTAATATCGATCTAGCTCACTGCAGTGTACAACAAGGGTCAATAACATTTTTTAAAAGTTTTAATAACATTTTTACTAATATTTCACTTAAGTAGGAACTACTTTTACTTAAAAAAGCAATCTGGTGGTTTAAAAAAAATCCTAACTTTGAATAGGGAACCCGAGACCTATCTAGTAGGAGGCCATTCATTTACACAACAATGCCGTTTTGGGGGCCTGAAAATGCTAACTTTTGAAAATAGGTTTACGAGTTGCACGTTTTTGAAACCGATACTGTTAGCATCTCAAATGTAAATTTGTGTAAACGGTTGCATGATGCGCATGCATATTAAGTGCTTAGTCTATAGGCGTAGTGTTTCTTTACAAAGTGACATCGCCAACTACTGGCCTGGCATGAATAATACAGTGTTTTTAGTCGATCGTTTTGACAACGTTGTCGTCTGTACGCAAAATGAAAAACTTTTCCGTTTTTAGTACATCATTGTCCTGTAAACGACGTACCCTTAGCTTGCAAATGATGCTTTTTGTGCAAGTTTTACTTACACACTGCACTAGCATTATGTAACGGCACCGTTCTCACAGTTGTTCAGTTTGTGTCTTGACGAAGTGTAGATATGTCCCTGAGGTGGCGTGCAGTACTGAGATTACACTGACTGCGCTGACATGCAGTTTCAAACAGCAACTGCTCTTGAATTCTTTCACACACTTTCTCTTTTCCTCTTTCTCCCCTCATACACCTTGACCCTCCGTAGCATTCTTGGGGGAAGGGATTAAAGCTTGAGAAGGGGGTTGGAAGGGGCAGAACAATTACCCTGAAGAGGCGTTGGGCCAGACCCCTGCAGGTAGAGCTGACAGGCCGAGACCTCAGGCTGTCATGAGCTTTTAGCTAGGCAGAGACGGCCAGAGAACACACACGCACACACAGATGGATCAACTAAACAAAGAATAGTTGTTGTTTCTTGTTTTTTTTCAGCATACTACTTGTACTAATTTTCTACATTCTGCATGCATGCCAGGCTGTACAGCGATATCCATAAATGCAATGCACTCTTCCTTTTCAACATGACAAAAGAAACAAGATATCAGCTCTAATTTTTGTTTGTTTTTAACCACACACCATATACTATTAATGTTGAAATTGCATCCATTAAAGAATGACCTACCTCTTAACAAATATATTGGGTGTGTGTCAACAAAATGATGCAAAGCACTAAACTCATGTGCAACTCTTGCACACACACAAACACACGTGGACCGTAACAACTTCCCATGACCGTGAGCGGAAAATGCTTTCTCTTTACTTCTCTTTTCTTCTCTTTGCTGTACGTTTCTTCCTCTTTCTAAATTCCTAATTCCGAAATCTAATGTATAAAAATAATACATCTCACAGGTTTACAGGCTTGTCTTTTGTTCATTTTCTTCTTTCACTGTGCTCATTAACCTGTTTTACCCGCAGAAGAGTTTCACTCAGAGGAATAAAAGGAAAGAATGCTGTCGCAGTAATTTGACCAATAAACCATCAATGAACTATTTAAGCCTGTGGGCAACTCAAGTTAGTGAAGGATTTTACCACTATTTTTGTCTACCTGTAACCTTAAACAAGCAGACAACTTTTATTAATTATTATATTTATATATACTATACTACTGTATAGTATGTTTTTCTCATTTTTCAGTAAAACCCATTGGCAAAATAGAAATCTTGCTGAAGGAAATTTATTAATTTTGTTCAAACCTTCAAATGGCAAAATATATTTAAAATTTTGCTTAAAAGGGCAAGACAATATACATTTCCTGTCTTAAAATACATTTTAAATAGAAAACAAAATGTATTTTTTATATATTGATAGATTGAAAATATATAAAAATATGCAAAAATATAAATAAGAACAAATATTAAGTAATCATTAAAATATATTTATGTAAATATATTTTAAAACCGATACCGTGTGTGTACGTTATTTATTGTATACTATATTATTATTATTAAATCTGCTATTTTGAAATCTAAAAGTATACTATAATCTATGTATAAATAAGAAAACTTAAAATCAACTTTTAGTTTGTAAAACTAAGGCCTGAGGATTGAGCCTCGTCTGTGAAACCGGGCATATTATTTTTAACCTATGTTTTTTGTTTTGTTTTTTCTGTTTTTTACCCCAATGGCAAATAGTTGTTTTTCTATTTTAAACTTTACTCTTTTTTCACATTTATGCTTAAAACAAGATTTATATGTGCCCTAACCTCTGTATGTGTGTGTACATGTGCTGCAGGACATTCTTGAGATGACAGACAGGCACACCTATAGGAGCTCGGGGGTGAAGCCCCCCACGGCGAAGGAAGCGTCCCGAGGAAAGGCCTCATGCTGAAGGGAGAGGGGCCCGGCAGCTCCTTTAACAATGAAAGTTCTTGGAAGATTCTTGGAAGGTCCTGTGATTTACGATTCATGTTTTTTCTCAATATGCAGCATGAACAGCACTTTACTCTCAGCTCACTGGAGCACATGGAGCAGTTTCTCAAAGAATGAGAAACTGCACTTGCGTGCACGATACCCGTGTGACCCAACTGATTGAACAGCATTTTGGCGCCCTCAGAATATTAAAATAAATATATTGTGTAAAGCAGCTAACACGTCAACACAAGCTTTTACCATCCCTTTGTCAGTCGAAGCCTTTATGTGGAATAATCTTTCCGACACAATTTGACACACTTGGAGCAATCCACATAAATTCCATTAATGTTTAAAGACACCCTATCTGCTTCTACGCCTAATTACCCTGGCACTCCTCTCACTGTGACTGGACTCTCATTATGCTCCGAGGGCATGAAGAAAAGGAGGTTTAACATCCACAAAAGAAAGAGCCTTCTTATGTCCAGGAAAGTGGATAAACAATGACCTTTAACCTTTGGTGGATTAGGCTTCATTAGGGGGTGACCCTAAACCTCTGTTCACCCGTATGCTCATCTCTCTGGGATTAGTGGTCTCTGACCAGTAGGTCTATGGGCATTTAAAAGCAAATAGTGCTGGTAATCAATTTAACTTCATCAACATCATTCATATAATACTTATGCTTTCTTGTTATTTTCATTCCACTCAGTCTAGATAGGTTGGCTAGATAGTTGTGTACGTCATTATGCAGAAAATTATAACGAAATACAGGAATAAATACATTTTTATTCCATCAGTTGTCCCAAAACAAGGCAAAGAATGACAGGGATTTGAGATGCATTGAGTGCAAATCATTATGCACTTAAATTAGGATTAGGATTAAGATAAAGCCACTTTGTTTCAAAATTGCTGTTTATTCTTTGAAAAGGTTCATCTTTGCGAAAACGAGGTTTAGTTGATTATTTTGTTATACAATCTTGTCTATTTTCTCAGTAAAATTGTATGGCAAGTTTCTATGTATTGCTACTTTGACTACATGTTAATCAGTAAAACACACGTGAACAGTCCCTATCTTAACCATCTAGAAGATAACTTGCATGGCAATCACAGCATCTATTATCGAGGGACATAAAGTCAGTTGTTTGACATTATGATGTATATTTTATCAGTTGTAGTGATGAAAGTGAAATAGTGTGCCATGTAGCAAAACATACTGTGCTCCTTAAATGCTATTCTCAAGTCAAAACATATTAATCATAGCAAATGGTTTACACCCACTGTTCTGTTGGTGTGTTTGACATAGAGGCCAATAAATAACAAAGAATATGATATCATAAAGAAAGAGTAATGTTTGTTTCATGGGCATTGAGATGGAAAAAGTACCATTGCTGTGTTGAAGTCAACATGAAACCGTTTTTAAATGCCGTTTTACTTTTCAGTGTAATTTCAGTTAGATAAGATGTCAGATGGGACTTTTTCTCAATGGGTTTTAATTGGATTGTAAAAAGCGATTTCTTAATGGCAGTTGGTTGGAAGGGAGGGTTTGAAGAAAGAAAAGTTTGATAAGATTACAAAAACAACAAGTAAATGATGAATCATGCACAACAGTGTGCATTAATATGGGTCAATTTTTACTTTGTTGTGTTCATGGTACTAATATTGCCAATTATATTTCCTAAGTTAAAGAGATTACTCACTTTCATGATGTTCCACAGCACCTGTAGGATTTCTTTCTTCTGCAGTAACACAAAAAACTAACAAAATCAGTAGAAACATTCTTCAAAATATCTTTTGTGTTCTGCAGAAGAAAGTCAAAAAAACATTAGGGTGAGTATTTATGGGTGAATCCCTTAGAAGGCAGGAATACACTACACGACTTTTTAAATCGGAACAGATTTTAAAACACTATACTTGTTGACTTAGTAAATGGTAACAGAGAAAAATGGCCATTATACGAAATAGTCTCGCATAGCCAGACCTTCAGACTGATGGTAGAAGGTCTGGACTCCATAGCAGCTTTCATTGGCCCAGGATCGCCCAGAGGCCGTCTGACTGACATGTAAAGCAACCAATCACAGTTCATTTCGTTACGCATCATGTTTAGGGAAGTGAAAATGTAACGTTGGTGTCCCTACAATAATAGACCGGTGTGTAAAACTCTTGGACGTATTTTGAAGAGCCACGAACTTTACATACTTCACAAACTTCCGAAAATCGAGCGTTTAGTTGATCCTGATTTGCGCACATTGTTACAGTTTTAAAGATGATGGCGTTCTTTTTCCATAAGGGGGTTTGCCCTCCGAAACGCTTTCGAGACAGATTTAAATCCGATCAGTCAAATCACTTCATGGGTTGAGTGTAAATGCATCTGGTTGTTGGCAAGATATGTCAATTTTGCTTTTCCCAAAATGAGAAAAAATAAATGCGTGAGAGCTAGTTATAGGCAGATATGGCCGTGCTACAGCTACACACATCAAAGATGAGTTGCTGAGTATCTCTTCAGCAAGCGACGCAAACTGCACACAAATGAAACTGAAAGTTCACTGTTACATCCTAAAGCTCCCTACTTAGTCATCTTTATTAAAAGTAGTGAGACTAAAATTTGCATATAATCCAGGAATTTAAGATCAGATTTCAGATGGCTATTCGAGCAGTAAAAACGTGACGTGGCGTAAACAAGCCCACAGACGAATGACAAATGAAAACAACCTGAACAATCAGCTCAAAATATCAAAAATGTTTGATTTCCCCCGACTGAATGGAATCTGAATCTGAGGCTGTGCTGATCGTTCACTTCACCATTTTCTGTGAAACATCTGACTGGTTAAAATCTGCATACTGGCTCTGACTTTCAGCAACTATAAATCTGGGGAAAATCTGGGCAGAGGTTGTGTAGTGTATTCAAGCCTTAAGTAAACCATTACAATTAACTTAATGTGTTTGTTGCAAATGGTCACTTAAAGACTCTATTAAAAACTCCATTTGAGGACAGTTGTGGTGTTTTGTAATGCCGGTTGTGAGCGCAGGGAAGATGTGCTTTGGAATTGAACAACTTTAGCCCTGTGGCTTGTGCGTGCTGTGTCTTCATAAATCAAGGGCTGAGAACACACATGCATTGATCTCAAACTGTCCCCCAAATACTTTCCCAGCTCCACACGTTCATCCAGGACTGTCCCCTTCCCACACACCCCACAGGGTGTATCCTAGACTCAATCAGATCTCACACCTGTGCTTATCTACCACTCCGAAAAGCCTCACATGTCAGCGTAGCGTGTGTATCTCACTGGCTATTTGGCATTTTTGTGCCGATCCCTCGAGTGCTTCAGAAACTGCTACCTCTTCAAAAGTCATTTTTCAGAAAACAGCCAGCAGTCATTCACGTCTCAAAATCGATATTTATGTGTCAATCACTTAATTCATTCCTGTGGCTCATTGTTGAAAATAACTCTGGGTCATTTGTGCTTTAAAATGCTTTCATAAATCAGATTTTAGCCCTTGCATTATATATATATATATATATATATATATATATATATATATATATATATATATATATATTTATTTATTTATTTGCAAACAAAAATAGGTTTTAAGAACATATGCTAATGTAGGTTATTAAAACAAAGTCCATTTTGAAAAATGTTTTGTGGTTATGCGAACATTAAGAAAACGTTCCATTTCATCATTCTGAAAACATTATGGAATGTTACTTTTTAATGTTCTTTGAACATTCTGAAACAAGTATTAACATTTAACAAACGTCAGATGAACGTCCCACTAAAATGTTTCAGGGAAAAAAACTCCCATGGACAAAGTATAAATTATGTTTTTGTGCTAACGTATTGAGAACATTCAGATAACTTGGAACAAACATTCTATTAACGTTACTGGAGGAATGTTTGCTTTTAACTTTGAGAGAGTCTTGCCAGAACATTAGTCAAAGTTCTGGGATGCTTTTACTGACTGATTTCTTTGACAGAAATTATTCTAATGAATGTGTGTGACCTTTATGGTCATCGGCCCTGAAATCTGCTTTCATGTCTTAATGACAGTAGGAAGGCAGTGAAACGTCCCAGCGCAAACATGGCTCCCGTCTCTTGTCACCTTCCTGCGAGGGAACATATGGCCAGAGACACTTTAGTGTGATGAAAGCAAACACAACAGGGACAATCCACATCAGACCAACAGACTGAAGCCCAAACGCTGATACAAAACATGAACAAGAAAAAGACAAAAATATCACGCAGTGACAGATGCATATCTTACTGGTCTGTTACAAATCATGTTCTTTTGTTTGATGTGTTTCAGCCAATATGGAAGTTACGTATTAAATTACGAAGAATTTTAAAGTACATTCCACCTCTTGAATGAGCCCAATCAAAAATGACTTTCCCCAAAACCTCCTGAGGATGACTCCTCTGGTCATGTATTTACTGGATGGGTGGAAGCACCAGTTTTCAAAGAGAGATGGTTGTATTGCTAAAGTAAATTGATTTTTATCTCTTTTTCTTGTCTTTGTCTTTTTCTTTCATTTATGATCAGACCTGAGGTGATTCTCGTGTGTTCTTGCAGGGTTGTGGTGTAAAGAGGAGCTTTAGAAACTCTGGAATCCTTGTCAGGATGTTTTGTTCATCGCTGCTGAACAGCCCCGGGACACGAGAATAACGTGCACTGACGTGTGTGTCTTCAACCCTTCTACAGATGTTGCAACTCTCGATCTTAACGTTTACAACAACGTTCAGCGTGTGAAATGTAATGGTTGGCGGAAAAGATACATTTAAAAACACATTTGCTCATTTTCATATGAAATTGCATAGTTTCAGCCACAGACCCTTGAGAAATAAAGAGACGATGCTGGAAGCGCTTTCAAAACGGAAGAGGGTCTTTTCCCAGATCTTGTGTTTTTCGTAAGGGTCTCGCTTTAACCAGCTAGGTCCCTTTAGCACCTCTCCGTCTACGACTTCAGAATGTTTCAGGGGCCAGTGGTCTAGTCTAGGTGACAGAGCATTTGCATGTTTAAAGGCTGAATGCAGACTTCACAATGCATCACAATGCCTCGCTTTCATTCTTTCCTGAGCATCCATGACCCAACAGGTTTAAGCACAAAAGATGAAAGAGACTAAGTCATGGAGGTCTAAAACCTGTTCTGACACTTGTTGCAAAACTGTCAGTCATTTAGCCTCGTCTTTTCTATCAAAAATACAATAAAAACAGTAATGTTGTAAAATATGATTACAATTTAAAACAACGGTTTTCTATTTAAATATATATATTAAATGTAATTTATTACTAGTTATTTATTATCGGTGATGCAAAGCTGAATCATCACCATCATTACTGCAGTCTTCAGTGTCACATGATCCTTCAGAAATCATTAGAATATGCTGATTTGATGCTTAAGAAACATTTCTGATTATTATCAGTGTGGAACACAGTTGTGCTGCTTATTGTTTTGTGTGGAAACTGTCATTTTCTTTTTCAAGGACAGCATTTATTGGAAATAGAAATCTTTTGTAACGTGCCTTTGCTTTTGATCTATGTAATGCATGTTTGCTGAATAAAAGCAATTTTATCAAAGGCATAATTTAAAGACTCTCTTTTTTTTTTCCTTTTAAGGCAGCATTTTACCAAGACCAACAATGTATTTTTAGACATTTAATTGAATCATACAACTGTGCTACTCTTCAAGAGCCAAAGGGCAGTAAGTCAAATATTTACAGTGTTACTGGGATCAAGTGTTTTTAAATGCTAGTTAAGAATTTGACTCATATATACTTTCAGATAATTGTAATGATTATGTAATGAGAAGAGACAGGCCCTCGTAACTATAACACTTCTGAGGCTTGTGGTAGGAAAGGGAGAAATACATTAAATCAAATAAAATGTTTTACTGAGCAAGAGTATATGGTTTATGCTTGTTTACTTTAAAGCAAGGCTTGAGCATGTAGGTTTATATGGGCAAGTCAGTGCTACTGTATCAATATAACACTCCCACACTTTAATGTTTTATTGACCCGCTGCAATCAGGCCCTTTAGACTTTCAACAAATGTCAAGCCAGCCACCCCCTCACCTTGACCCGAATTCCACCACTCAAACATTCCTTCTTTTCTTTAAAAGTTTTAGTCTTGTGCAACTCTTTGTGTGTGAGCCTGTGAAGAAACCACACCTTCAAATCATTAAATGATTTTCTTCTGATGTGATTTTCTGAATGGTGCCAATAAAAAGATCCAAACACAACAAGTCATCTTGCTCATTCTTTATTACTTTATAAAACAAAGTGCAGTTGAGGATGAACAGAACTTTTTTTTTTTTCAAAAAACCTGCAAATGAACCAAGAGAAAAAAGCCTAAATAATTTATGATACATAATTAACAGGAGGTATTTACATAAAAAAAAAAAAATTTGCCATTATGAAGGCAATAAAATAGCCAGGTTTCTTCCTGGTAGAGGTAGATAAACAAAGAAACAGGAGGGAACATACAATAACCAACAAAGTAGACACATGGAGTCAAAAACAGTGTATGAACACCCTCCATAACTCCAGACCTCAACAATACGAGCTATGCATGAACACAAAATCCAATATAGTTTATCTTTCCAGTTTGAACATCACATTAAATGCAAACTTTAAGTCTATAAAAATGTAATCATATGCAAATTACACTCAACCCCTTATTTTAACATCCTTTGGATCCAGCCCAAAACATTAGAAGAAATAATGTGTATGCCAAGAACAAATAGGTAGAATGTGTGAGGATCATCTAGGGCTCGTTTCTTTTAAGGCTAACTATGCTTTGAACTGATTATGCATCCAACATACAGTCTATGAAACAGTTTCATATTAAGACTCAAGAACAAAATGACTTAAACACAATGCAAAGTCACAACACTGAGAACGTTTCTTGCATTGACCATGCATGTTTCCAAACAGCACTTAACGGTGACATAAAATCCAGAATCTCCTAAGAGATATTGAGGTCTCCGCAGTCAGTCAAAAATGTTACAGTCCTCAAACCAGCGGGTCTTAGACGACTATCTAGTAGCCAAACCGGCAACGTTCAGTCCCAGACGCTTACAGTCTCTTGAGCTTTTCCAGTCTGGCTTTCAGTTGTTCTTGTCGTTGTCTAAGTTTATCTCTCTTCTGTGCAAGTCTCTGGTTCTCTGTTTCCAGATTTCTGATGCTTTCTTTCGCCCGCTTTAAAATCACCACCTTGGAAGCCTTGTCGTTACTGGACAGTTCGGGGACATTGTCCCGTAGCTTAAGAAAGCAGTTCTTTAACTCGTTGCGCCTTTGCCTCTCCATCACGTTGTGTGTCCTCCGCCTCTCTTCTTCGTCCTCCGTGTCCACCGCCTGTCGGGAGGCCAGACTGCGAGAGCGTCCCGAACTCTGCGTGCTTCGGTGGGAGTCTCCGGACCCCCGGGAGCGTTTGAGAGGGGGGGAGGGCGGGGGAGGAGGAGAGGCGGGCCGTGGGGCGGCGTAGTTGTGCTGTTGCTGAATTTCAAAGTGACAGCGCTTGAGAGCAAGCTGCTGCTCACGCCGACTGTCCTCCAACTGCTGCTGGTGTTGAGAACGTGTCAGTGTGCTCGACCTCCGGACGGTCACAACGTCAATCTCCTCCTCTGTGGAGCACAAACAGTTCAAATCACGTTAGTTTGATCCATTTGGTTTCAATCTGGCAACAAACTACCCACTTTCCTTTAACTTTAAGACACGTGCATGCATCAGAAAATAAACATTCTAAATGAATCAAAAGACTCACCAGAATCGCTTGTAGATGATTCTCCACCAGTGGACAGTGAACCGTAATCAGAAGTGGACTCGATCAGTTCCTGGCTGTCCAGCGGTAAGTCCTCGCACTCCAGAGCCTGACAAGCGAGCGCCACATTGTGGCAATCCAGCGTAGAGCCGGCGATTTCAGCAAAAATCTCAGTGTCAATGTCGGAGAGCAAGGGACTCGTGGAGAGCACTGCTGAGAGTTTATCCTCGATGTGTTTGCCCGCGTCGGTGCGCCACAGTAAGTCCTCTGAGAGCGGGTCGTCCGCGGCAGACGCGGAGCCGGTAAAGTTCCAGTCCAGTTGGAGAAAGTCACTATCCTCCATTAAAAGTTCAGATACCAACTCCAACTGGTCCACCGTGGACAAATTCTTCGCGATCCCGGGTTTCATCGGAGGGGACTGGGGCGGCGTGGGGATGGACTGCAAGTCCTTCATGAGACTCAGGCAAAACTCGTCGTCAAACAGCAGCGGTTCGGAGTCGCAGAGCCACTCGTGCGATGGAGAACAAGCCTGCAACATCTTGGCGGAACCTGTCAGTAAAGGGCACGAGAAAAGAATCCTTAAGAAAGAGAAAAAGTTTGCACTCAAAAGCCCACCTGGCTTTCTGCTACCGACAAACAGCGGCTTGTTTCAAAACGGCCTGCGAAGTGTTGTTCTCATGCACTGCCGATTGCAAAGTTTCCCGGCTCGCGCTTCCATTTTATTCGTGTTTACAATGGGAGCCCCGCCCAAGTGGGCGGAGTTGCGGTCGTCCGGGCCTGACGTCACTGACTGAACAGCTGGAAAGGTCCCGCACGAGTTTTGTTCCAGACAAAATTTCTCAGATTTATAACAAAAAGTTAAATCATTCGGCTTGACTTTTAACAAGCTAATGAACAAAAAACATGGTTGTGTCGTTAATTAATTTTAAATAATGTAAACCGGTTTTCTCTGGCAATATTGTTGATAATACTAGTGTGTCAAAAAAACTATTCTAAATTCCTGTGGCATTGAATAAAGTGTTTTAACTGAAAAAAGTTGCTACGAAGAAAAAAAATCCCTGCAGATCTGAACGTAACAAAAACTTAAACTCTTAACAGTATTATTATATAATAGAATAAAGCAGATACTTGTTTATATATATATATATATATATATATATATATATATATATATATATATATATATATATATATATATATATATATATATATATATATCAGTACAAAATGCAGGAAAATTGACGTGTGAGTGAATGAATAGACAATGAATGAAAAGACATGCAATTATGCCATGTGTAATCGCGTATTAAAGTAAACAACGGATCATATAAGTAAAGTCATATAAAGTATATGCGAAGCATAAAAGCAGTACTTTCCAACACACTTTTACTGATTTCATAACGAGTAAAGCGCTTCCTGCGAAAGTAAGAGAGATGTTCGCGTTGTAATATCATATGGAGGAAGACGGAGGAAGCCGGTAGACATGCAGGAAAAGAACAAAAAGTCACGTCTTACCTTTTTTTCCAAACGCTATGGCGAAAAAAATAGATTGACAAAGACGGTCAGTCTAAAAAAAATAGTTTCTAAAATTATTATAAAAATAGTTGGAAAAACCGCAGAGCCTCCTTGCGGCATGTCAGAGCCCACGCGGACAGAAGCTGGCAGTGGGTGTGGCGACGAATGGAGACCATTTAATTTTAAAGGGCGATGCACTCCCACAATTCCTCCGCGTTAGAAAACTCGCGCCAAAACTCATTCAGCAAATATTGAATGAAAACTCTTATTGTGATGGTGCCTAATTAAAGTCTGTAGCTTGATGTTTAATAAAATCCTGCACGCAAACGCGGCTGAATAGCCGTGGCGTAATGAAGGGAATATACGTCCGACCTAGTGCTCTGGCGGAGTGCTCGTGCACTCAATGAACCATGCAATTCCAAGAAAAAGAAGGGGGGCTGTAGCTCACACACGTGTGCGAGAGAGTGCGACTTCACAAATGCCGGTCTGGTTTTCAAATGCGATAGTAGTGTCTACAAAAAAATAGAAAGAAAGCCGCGATCACGTTGTGCTGTGGTCTGTTTTGGCGGGTAATATACGTACAAGGACATACTGTTCTCAAACAGACACTCCTTACATACACAGTTACAACTGATCTCACGTGACTTAAGGGATATAAATATGAACTTATATGTGTCTGCAAAGCATATGAGGAAGATATAGGCGTTGGTTACATAACAAAAGAATCGCATCCGGCTCAACACGTGCAGGGTAAAGTCACCCGCTCTCAGGTGGCGGGAATGATTTATGAGTCTCCCGCGAATTCACATATGGGCGGAATCCTGCATTCTTCACGACCACTGACCTCAGAATGCAACAAAGAGAAGATGTAATTCTCATACACGCTCATTGTAGTGTATCATGCTATATTCCTTCTTAAACTATTTAAAATGATACAGAATTCTTATGTATCCCGTTTTCATGACCTCATATTAAAGAGACAATATATGGTATTTGCACTTTTAAAAACTCATTCGTCACATTAAGTGCAAGATGGTTTTCAGGAAATTCCAAAACACTAAGTATGAAAATGATCATGATCATGAATTAGCTATGTATTTACACTTAAATCTATAGGCCTATGTTAATTTTTTCTTTTTTGAAATGCAGTAAAGTTAATTCAGTTTGAGTTTAATAATAATCCAGGATACACAAACTAACATTTAATAAATCACACTGCTCATCAGTGAGTGAAATGGACAGAATTTAATTTATTTTGAAAGTCCTATAAATGTTGCCACCTAGAGGCCATTGAATGAGGCTAGTGTACCAAGACCTAGTGAACTCCAGACAGATGTACAGCATTACGACACTGCTCAGTGTGTTTCTTTCAGCAGCTGCCCCATTAAGCCTAACCTCTCTATATTAGAACCATGCTTTTAGTGTATCCTTCACACTTTGATCTAGAATGCATTTAATGTTTGCATATATTCCACTAATGAAATGAGATGATTGCAATGCTCAGTAAATGTAACATTAGTAATAAGTGAATGCATTGATCTCAAAATAGCCAGGTGTGTGCATAGGCCTACTCAATTCAATCATCTAAATAAAATAAAAATACACACGACACATAAGTTATTTTATGTTCATAGCTTCAGACTGTAAATAATTCTGTACTTGTCAGATTTTTCAGGGACACACCTATTGAAAGTTTGTTGTTAGACCAGCTTTCATGCGGTTTATGGTGGCAATGTGTGGTTGTTAAACTCAATGGGAGGCATGTTGTAGTCCAAAACTATTTAAGTCTTGCATCACTCATTCATATTGCTTCTAGCTATCTCTTAAATAGCTCATGTAGTCCAGCTACATGTTTCAGACATGTGTACATGCCATTTAAAGGACTTGTGTTCAACAAAGAATCCCATTGTTTGGAACATTTTTTTGCCTCATCAGCACTGCTTAAAGAAATGTTGCAATTTTAAAGCAGAAGCATTTACACAGTTCTATCAAGGGTTTGTTTCTCTTATCAGGACTGTATGAAAAGAGAACATTTTGAGACAGACGTACAAAAATAAGCATAAGGTGCGCAAAGACCACGTTCACACGCTGTCATCTTGTAGTGCTGAAGGAATCTGTAACAAAATTATTTTAATGGGTTAACAAAGTTCAACGTCCCTTAGTAGAATACAGTTATATTTTTTCTGTATGGCTGCTTAAACAAACAAACAAAAAGTTTTAATACTTAATAAATTATATCACTTTTAAAAATTAAGTACATTCAAATGAAGTGGGGTACAATAAATGAATCATCATGGATGAGAAATGTGCTTGTGGAAGGGGGTTTCCTACAACAGATAATAATACACTTTCACATCCACACAGATGAAACCTGAAAAACTTGTAAACCTCCAAGGAAACCTTAAGAAAGAATCACATAAAGAAAGCATCATGGATGCTTTTTTAAACTGCTCTAAATTGACACAACCTTTGTTACAAATGATATGCATTAATGTATATTTATTGTACTCTACTGATGTCATATGAATTTAAAACATATTTTTATATTAGTGTAAGTTTTAAATAACCTTATCGTTTTTGTTTTATTGCTTGTTGTTTGTCTTTAAAATATTTAAGCCTGGTTTCACAGACAGGGCTTAGATTAAGCCAGGATTAGACCTTAGTTCAATTAGGACATTTAAGTGGCTTTTATAATCGTGCTTAAGAAGAAAAAAAATGACTGGTGTGAATCTTGAGACAAAACAATGGCACTGACATATTTTAAGATATATCAGTGCAAGTTGCATTTAATTAAACAGCTCAAACATGCATTTTAGGCTTAAGCATTGCCTGTGAAACCAGGCATTATTGTTATATGACCCTTTATATGACTTTTAGTATTTTAAAGTTATAAAATGTGTACTTATTGGTTGTGTAAAGAATGTTTTTGCATCACTCTGCTTAGAATATTTACATATTATTTTCATAACAAATGCTTATACCGAAGAAAACAGAAAAATACGTTTGCACCAAAATGTCACTGGTTTTAAAATAGCAGCTGAATTCAGAATAGCACACTATTCTTACTATTTTCTCCATATAAAGATATGGCAGAAATAGTAAGATGCATAGTATGCCATTCTGAATTCAGCCCTTCTTGCGTCTCGTGACCTTTAACCTTGCTGATTCAGCTCATGTAAGCTTGAATAAGGACGGACAGCAGGTTCTCGTAACAAGTTCTACCACAAGATGTTGTAAGTGAGGTTCACCGTGGCATATCGTGGTTTTGCTGTTCCCCCTGATAGTATTGTCATCTCCAGAGAGGGGTACCAAGACAGGAAGAGAAAGAAGATAAGAAGGAAGACACCACCTAACAATGTTCTCTGCAGGCAATCAAACATTGCAACACAAGTGGCCACAGCTTTCCTTAGAAGCGTGTGTGTGCGGGGGTGGGCGATGTGTCGCCTGTAAACCGGTGATAGTAACTGTTTTGAGCTGAGAAAGTGCTGCTCCACGGGGGTCCTGGTGAACATCATCCACTGATGCTGCATATCTACAGTCACAGACTGTAACTGATTCCTCACTGGAAATCAATGGACAATTCACTGGAAGCAGATATTTTATAGAATTCTCTTCCTCTAAGACTGCTACTCATTTACCTTTAGCATCCTTCTTTAGTCAGTTAACTTTCGCTTTCGGCATATAAGAAACTGTGGGAAGCATTCAAACAGGCTTCAAATGTGCAGAAGTGTAGACATTGAACTTACCGGAAATAACTCAAACATTTCAGCAGATCACAGGGCATGTACATTTTTCTTTTCTTTTTTTGTGTGCTGTTTTTCATTGCACTGATGCATTGAGCAAAATAGTTAGAATCATAAAAAAAGCATGGAAATTTAAAAAAATATATTTTATATTTACATGCTATTTGTATGATTCTAAATATTAGCAATATTTCCACAGCATTTATTTTCAGTCATATATTCATATTGGTCTATGTATTTATGCATTTGCAGATGCACATACACATCACATTTAAGGTATACATTTATCCATGCATTCCTGGTTAATGTCAATATTAAAGTTATATATATATATATATATATATATATATATATATATATATATATATATATATATTACAATTTTCAGATATGTAGAAAACATTAACCAAGACTAATAAAGGATATAATGTATTCTTCATTGTTAGTCGATGTTAACTATTATATTAACTTAATATAGGTAAAAGATTTAAACCTAATGAGGTTTAGAAAACGATACAACAGGTTGAGTAAAACCGAAAGTGTTCATTGATAAGTTTCAAAGAAGCGGCCATGCTTTACTGTTCCTCTCGCTGCCCTAAGCACACATGACAGGTTTCACTTCTGCTTTTGATGCTCTGTCAATTTGACCACATACCACCAACAGTTAAAGACCCTATACGGGGCCCCTCAAGTGGGGACGAATCAGACAGTACAGAAGCTATGAACGTTATGGAATTTATACCTCTTTTTTTTTTTTTGGCATGGTTGAATGACGGTTTCCTTCCTTTTTGACAGTTTACTTATACTAGTACATTGTAACATGACCATATGACAGCTTATAATGCTATCTGATCTAATAATAAAAAAATATACAAGACAATTTAAAATAATTTCTCAATAAAATACAATTATAAAATGTTTCATATAAAATAATGGCATTTTTTAATTATTAAAAATAAAATATTTTTTGCGTTTGACAAGGAACACGCCGGAAAACACAGCTACAGAACATAGTTCAAAATATAATAATAATTAATCATTTCTGAACATTGTCTCTGTCTTTATTCACCTTTTTCTCATGTTTCTCAATAGAATTCATAAAAGTATAGAATAAAATAGCATAGTTCTATAGGGGTTCATTACAACATGCCCCCTGCACAACTGAGATTTAAACCCGGCGAGCGTCTTCTGCTAGTTAGCGAAGCAATGAAGAACCAACTGTTAAATAACATATTGGAGATTAAAAAATATCAGATTTGTCTAATTTAAAATAAAAACCAAAAATAGAGATAAGAGAAATTAACATAAGTAACAAATTTACTTTTGCTATGGTTAAATGTTCAGTGATATCTTCCAAATAATTCTGATTTGGCAAAAGAATTTCTCTATATAGTGTTGATATGGCAACTAGTAAATACACTAAGTTTCGTCATGCTGGCATGTGTGGAAGTATTTAAAACAAGGGTGCTAGCCCTGCGTTAGGTTGTGCCCCGCTCTCCCCTATACACTGTGAACAGGCCTATAGGTTAAACAACAGTTGTAGGCTAGTTGTATAGCACAAGTGTTGCATTCAAACTGTAAAGGAAAATTATTTATTTATTAAATATTATTTATAGTTTTTCCTTTTTGTACAGCCATTGTATTTAACTTGCTAGATGAATTGAAGTTTTTAGCACACTGCTAAGTGGTTTCTTATTGGCCCCAAATAGAACACTTTGGTCTGTAGATATGGATCTCGTCTTTGTTTCAGTGAAGATTTTTTCATTTTTTCAAAAAAAATGAAATTTGTAAGTCTGAGCACATGCATTCTTAAAAATTAAAGTTCCTTTTTTCAGCAATGCCACTGAATAACCATTTTAGGTTCCCCAAAGAACCTTTCAGTGAGCAGTTCTTAAAAAATAACCTTTTTTTCTTAGTGTGAAGAACATTTTAATAATCTAAACAAAACCCTTTTCCAATATAAAGAACCTTTTGTACAATGGAAAGGTTCCATCTGTTAAAAGCTCTTTATTAAACCATCGATTTATTTTTAAGAGTGTAGAAAAGTACAAATGATAAAGAAAGAGTTTTGTAGTTTATTACTTTTGGGGTTTGCTTGAATCATAAACAATATTGGTAATTGTTAAAGTATGAACAATATTGCAACCACCAATAATCACATCCTCCCAAGCATGAGTCATCAAAATAAAGCTTAAACATAAACACAGAATCTCACAGGAATAAATCAGATCTCAGAATAAATCATTGATTTGTTTGGAAACACACAAGCGCCAACATGCACGGTCTCTTGTGCAAACTGCATGCAACCAGAATGCAAAATGTCACACATTCGCGCACACATCCATCCAGTTAGAAGACAATCAGAAGAACAGAAGGAGCTCAGTGTTAGAATGAAAAACAGATGCATGCACGCACACACGCACGCACGCACACACACACACACACACACACACACACACACACACACACACACACACACACACACACACACACACACACACACACACACACACACACACACACACACACACACACACACAAGGACTTTCCATAGACATACTGATTTTTAAACTGTTACAACTGTATATTCTATCCCCTGACCCAGCCCTCACAGAAAATGTTCTGCATTTTTACATTTCCAAAAAAGAGAGTCCAAACCAAGGTCATCCCGGCTAGAGCGATCTCCACTTTAATTCCCTGAAAATTATACGTTTATTCCAAGGTTTAACCACATAACCTGATCATTTTTAGTTGCAGATGTCCTAACGTGAGCAAAGCAATGAAAAGCACCCTCTAAAATTCACATGGCTCCCACATGAGAGGAATGTACAGGATGTGATGTTTTTCAGCCTCTTCCTTGAACTTTACAGCAGTATGTTTTCTAGGAACCCAGCTATAATGCTGCTGTGTAGTGGAAAAGCGGTGAAGCAAGATGAAGTCTATGGAAATATGCAGTGGGAGGGAACTCGATTTAAAGCGGAGTGAAATAAGAGAGGTAGAATGAGAGAGGACATCACCATAGTACCTCCAAATTTAGACCATACTCAGAAAGAGTAGCAAAGAGCGTATAACCGACACTGCGAAGCCACCACAGATGCCAGAAGGCTCCTGTATCAGCAGAACATTGCAGAGCACATCCGTTCCTTCTGGCCATTTAGGGAAGAGAGTTGGCACAGATGCCCAATAGCAGTTGGTGACCACAACTGACCCGCAATCCGACGCCACGCGTGCCACCGGCGTTCACTCAGACCTCTATTCATTCAACGTCTCAGAAACAATGTCTCACTGTCCGCTGTCTTTATATGGCAAATTTGGTGTTGTACCAAATTTTTAATTCTTCAAATCACAAAACTGCTCATTTAACAAAGTCAACATGAAATCTTATTTTTAATGGAATCTATCAGCAATTTATTATAAATTATTTATCTGCACATAATTCATGTTTGTAATCTTCAATCAAAATGACTTCCCCTCCCTCTTGCAGCAACATCTCTTCTCTTTTCTGATGACGTGTTTATTGGCACGAGGGCGGGAAAACCTGTCACTCACATGAGATCCACCAATAGCAAACCACAACCATCTAATGACCCAATCAATTCACGATGGACATAATCAAGTCCCGCCCAAAAAAAATTGTTGTTTGAGAAGCTGTTTCACTCGGATATATGTCACAAAAGGACAGAAAAGACTACCCAACTTCCATTTCATGCTGACTTTAAAGAAATATAAAGGAATAGTTCACTACAAAATTTTAATTCTGTCATCATTTCGTAGAATTCAGAAGGAGATATTTATTGCAGTCCAAGCTGCTCTTTTTCATTTAATGAAAGTGAATGGTGAACACAGATTATTTTCAGTTACTAATTTCACAAAGCTATTATATGGCTTTAAAAGTCTTGTAAGATAGTTCACAAGTCATATGAGCCACTTGTGCTTTTATGGTAAGGTTTAAAGCTCCTAAACATCGCATTCTGTGTTCCATGGAAGTGAGAAAATTATGAGAGAATTACAATTTTGTGGTAAATTATCCCTTTAATATACAGTCCATTTAAATCAGGTTGTTTGAGAACCAAATGCATAACACTGGTGATAGAAATGATTTTCAATCTTAAACTACCCTCATTGGCAAGATCTATAAAGTTCACTCTACAGTCTTACTAACATTTTTGTCAAGAATGAACTCGAGGCGTTTACCATCATACTGAAAGTTTGCACATTATTGTGATGAAAATCGAATAAATTGCATTATAATTGCATCCTAATAATGTCCAGCAATGTTCACATGCTATTCTCATGTTCAGCTCCTTGTGACTCACATATCCTGGTTTCACTTCTACCCTAGATTACGACACACACAACTATGCTGACGGATGGTTCCGGACTCTTAGAACTGGTGTCCTGACCTCTATACCTTAAATAACTTGTTCTATGGACAAGACATATATAAAACTGGCAGACACAGGTATCCATACATTCACAGAATTAATGTGCTCCTCGGAAATTGAACTAAATTTAGTGTGGCTAGAATCATACCCAAACTCTACAACTATATGCCACATGATTTATGTTACATCATTTTTCTACAATGAATAATAAATATATTCTACACTAATTCTAGGTCCTTAATCAAATCTGCAAATCTGCCATTGATCATGTGACTCTTTGTTCAGATGGTCAGATGTTCTTGCTTCCAATAAAGCCCAAGATGTTCTTCAAAATGTTGCTGTCATCAAGACAAGACACTGTGCAGGCAAAACCATTGTTTTCATGCACTGGTCAATTTTGAGATTTTGTCTTCTTTCAGACTTGTGTAAAGAACATATTAGTATTTATTTTATTACAATTTGGCCTGGTTTCATAGACAGGGCTTAGATTAAGCCAGGATTAGACCTTAGTTCAATTAGGACATTTCGGTAGCTTTTATAAATGTGCCTTAGAAAAAAACATTATTGGTGTGTATCTTCAAACAAACTAATGGCACTAACATATTTTAAGATATGCCAGTGCAAGTTGCTTTCAGTTAAAACAGCACAAACATGCATTTTAGTCTGGCAAGACTAGGCTTAATTTGGTCTGTAGAGTTCAATTATAAATGCTTTTTTCCAAAGAAATCTCTTCTTCGGTAGCACTTCCATACACCAAACTTTGAAGGGAGGAGTTTTTTCATATTTTGTCCTCCTGACTTATATAACATTTTATTTCCTAAAAAATGGTACCATTTTATTTTAGTTCTGACTATTGACTATCAAAAAGCGGTATCCAAAATCTCCCCTGTAACATCCTTTGACTCTTATATGTCAGCAAAATGAACCCAATGTTCTTTATCCAATGTTCAGATTTTTGTTTTGCAAATTGTGCAAATTAGTGCATGTTTAATCAGGTCAAATATCATTTGCATATGTAAACAAGTAACATTCAGCCCTCACAGTAAGGGGGCCATGGAGACTCTATTCTGTTCTTATTTGTTTTGTCATTTCAAATGTAGGGTTCATGATCCCCACCTATCAACTCAACAGTCAATTGGGCTGTAATCACTATTGCTCAAAAAAGACAGATGGGCATTTTAAACAAATGCAGGACGTCTGTTTGCCGTGACAGTGCATGATTGAGCTGTCCCATCAGCTGAGGCACGCTTAGACTCGTCAGGAGTAACTGCTCAGTAACTTCTGTCCTATGCGCATAACCAAACACTTCACAGATAGAGCCAGGCCCACTGTCTCTCCTAGTCCTCCATGCAAAGACTAGATGTCTCCTGAGTTTCCTCAACACCCCAGGGGTCACACGACCGATCAATAAGCTATGCATTGAGCATCGGGCATTAGCATAAGCTGCTGTGTCTGCATAAGCTGTGAAGTTTCTCTCTTTGTCTCCATCTCAAATTATCTGCATGTCAAAGCATGGCTGAATAAATATATATGGGAGAGATTAGCTGCAGATTACAGCGAGACGAGAAGTCCTGCAACGCTCTGAATGCAGTTCGGTTTTCCTGCTGCTCCATCATCATCGACAGGGATGCTGAGGTTGTTTCATGGATTGGCATCTGACCAGCAGCCAGCGTTTAGTGCACATTCAGCAATTAACACTATCTCTGCCGGTTAGATTAATTAATTATTTACATGGATTAGGACCCATGTAGCTTTTCCAAATGCTTCTGCTCAATATGCACATCGATTTTTCAAGGCAACCGGTAACAAGCAAATATAAAAGAGTTTCACAGTCTGTCATGGGAGAGACATGTGCATCTCACAATTCAAAAAAATAAATCAAAAAAATTCCGAAGAAATTATGGACGATGGAAGAACTTTTTACATTTAAGAACCCATACAACTAAATGGTTCATGGTAAGAAGGTTTGTAAAACATCAGAAATCAAGTGCACATCTTCTTCCTCTGTAAAGGGGTCAATCATTTTAATAGCAATAGATTTTGGATTTGTTTTAGAAAATCCTCAAACAGAAAACCCAAATCCTCAACAGGTTTCTTTTATTCTTACGATCCTTCTGTTCCTCTTTTTCCTTTCTTTCCTTCCTGTCTTCCATGTTTCACAACAGTCCAGACCTCCAATATCAGACTCATCAGACAGTGAATCACAGTGTTACATATATCTAATATTAGTGTTTGGTTTGGTTTTGCAGAGTTTGCAAACTGTCAAGATTTTCCTAAGTTGCACAAAATATTCAGATCTTCCTTATTTCTTAATATGTGGAGGAAAGATCTCACATATAGATGGCAACAATGCAGTTAAGCAATATCACAGACAATCAAGAGTTCTGTTGTTCTGAAAAATCAAACTGATGGAACGAAACAGCTTACTATTCCTGCAATTTATAGGCCAGACGTATGCTTTCTATAGTTTTCTGTATGCATTGAATACCCAGATGAGTCAATTAGCTATTGATATATTAATAAATAGGAGATCAAGTCCACAGCATTGCATTGTGGGATATTTTACAGCATACCTGCTGGCTTTATACTGCTATTTTGGCAATTCACTAAAAATGGAATTTTTAATGCTTGAATGGATTTTAATTAATTTCTGGAAAAACAAAACAAAACAAAAACACCTTTCTGTCCAACAAAATAACCAGTTTAGTAAGAGAAGCTAGAATTGGGATGCTAGAATTTAAACTAGAATCCCACAATGCAATGCCCTCAAATTGAATTCAATTTCCTGCTGAATGAGCTGGAAGTCATATCAGCTGGAATTTTCAACATCTTGACTTATTAAAAAGGCAAAATAACTGTTTTTATTTCTGAGACAACTGGTTGCCACTCGCTAAATTATGCAAAGAGATGAGGTCATGTGATAATGTAGCATTAGAGCTAACAGTATAGGCTACTGTTTCACAAACACACACCATTATGAATAAATACTGTGCAGTAAGTAGTAGACTAATATGACTAGAGTTCAGTCATTGAGTCAAGAAACATTTCCATATGGAATGAATTAGACAAAAGTCTCAAAAGATTTGGTCTGGACGTCTCATATAACACCGCCACACCAATTAAATGAGCTAAAATTGGTTTCTTGACTAGTTATGTTTCAGCACAAAGGCAGTTGTGACACACTCCCCGGAAATTACTCATGGCAGTGTGTTCAGCTCTTTATAAACGTGTTCCCCATTTTACATAAAAAAGAAGGGGGAAAATCGAGAGACTGAGCTTCTAGTGCAGTGAGAGAATACAAGAGCTCCACCTGCTGGCCAACCTTACCTGTTCTCAGACGCAGGAAAGTCTCAAACACACGGGTCTTTGTTCTGACTGAGGAGAATATTTGTGACTCTGGATGACAAAACCAGTCACATGGGTAATTTTTTTTAAAATTGAGATTTATACATCACATGAAAGCTGGATAAATAAGCTTTCCATAAATGTATGGTTTGTTAGGATAGGACATTTGAACATTAGGATATTTGAACATCTGGAATCTGAGGGTGCAAAAAAATCGAAACATTGAGAAAATTGCCTTTAAAGTTGTCCATTTATGTTAGCGATTGTGCATTCACTCACAAAAATAAATGTTGTATACATTTACGGTAGGAAATTTACAAAATATCTTCATGGATCATGATCTTTACTTAATATCCTAATGATTTTTGGCATAAAAGAAAAATGTATAATTTTGACCCATACAATGTATTGTTGGCTATTCCCACAAATATACCCGTGCTTGAGACTGGTTTTGTGATCCAGGGTCACATTTAGGAAAAGAAGGTCAGTGGATCAGTCACATGAAATAATTAACACACAGCAAAAGACTGTCTGCTTACAGAGAATGACCTTTAATTCAGAACAAGTTCATCCTCAGGAAATTGCAAAACTCGGGCTGTGCTCAGAATGATAGTGTAGCCTACAGTATTATACTTATTCACTGTAAGAAAAAAAAAAGTAAAAAGAGAAAAATAGTTGCTGCCTTAAATTTTGAAGTACAATCAGCTTGGACGTTTAAGCTCTTTCAACTTAAATGACATTAACCTGACTTAACTTAATCTTGTATAAAGTTGAACATTTTAAACAAAATTTAAAAAGATTAAGTTCAAAAGACTTAAACTTGAAAAAAGTTGTAAATTGCTTAACTTAACGAGTTAAAGCAATTTTTTTTTTGCTGTGCACACTAAATTTTGTGTTTTTTGTTTAAAGCACATTATGCAAACGAAAAAAAATTTGAAAACGTATTCAAACAGCATTATGACAATGCTGCCATATTACCTAAATACTTTGTTGAGTCCTGTATTTGGAAAATAAAGGGGTATTTTGCAATTTAAATACAACTTTGTATAAATGTCTTGGCACTTAAGAATGAGTAAGATGATGATTAAAATTGTGGTTCATATTGTTTCCGTGTAGTTCATTAGACATAGATCAATTCCAGAGCTTTGCATTGTGGGATACTCTAGTTATGTACTGCATTTGGTGATATAAAATAAAATGATAATTTCAGAAATAAAGAGTTTTACATTTTCATCTAATTTTGTGTATTACTGTCATACCTCTTGGCTGTGCAATTAAATAGTTTAGTAAGAGATGCAAAAATTAACACTACAAGCAAGTTGAATCTATAAAATGTGCAATGTACATTCCAAAAAAGTTAACTTTATTTAAAGGTGACGTAGTTACACATTACTACATCTACTTAGTAATAACAGTAAAGTATGCATAATTACAAGTAACCCTTAAGCAAACCATAACTCTATAGTAAGTACATGTAGTTAATTAATATTACTCATTACTTAAGTACAATGTAGCTACATCACCTTAAAATAAACTTTTAACAAAAAAAAAGGAAAAAAAAGAATAGTATGTCTCTCCGTCTATCTAGACTTGGTTTCATTAAAAATGAAATTGAAATAAAAACTAAACACTTAAGATCAAATTCATTGAAATTAAGCAAAAATGGAAACTTCAGAATCTGATGGTTAAATAATAACAACATAATTGTGCTGCATTACCTCCATCTACCGAATTTAGTGAAAGTGAGACGAATTTAGGAATCCAATTCCACCGGTTCCTCATTCACGAGACAAGTCACTGAAGGTCAGTGTTACATTTATTTCTTCTTTTTAAAAACCGCTTTGAACAATCAAAATATAAATACATTTTCCCCACACAAAAAATAAACCAGCAACGACACATGACGAAAACTCTCTCACACACACACACACACACACACACACACACACACACACACACACACACACACACACACACACACACACACACACACACACACACACACACACACACACACACACACACACACACACACACACACACACACAGGCACACACACACTTTAGAGTTAAAGGTGCAATTACAAAAAACCATCAGACATCTGTACAGACTGCAGTCTCTGTTTCTGTAAGTAGTTTGTGTGCTTGATGACAGAACAGGGTTCCTGTTGAGATCGCTTGTGTCTTTTCCAGTTTGACAAAGGCTGCCGCTTCTGATTCTTCTGTAGGGACCGAAACTCATTCAAACTACTGTTAAAACTGCTGGTTTAGTCTGCCAAACTCTGACAGTGTGTGACGGGCAGGAAAACACTGGTTTCTTGATCAGGTAACACTACACTTTTTTAAATCAACCAAGGAGCGATTCATAAAGAACAAATAATTCAAAGGCCAAAATCTCAGAAAGAAAGCTTTGATTTGCAGAGGTAAACCACTGATGCATCGGCGCACTGCTGACGCGAACGAGTCCATATGATCCTCCAAAATTCAGTCGGCCAGTGTCTTAGTCACAGGTCCTTGTTTGCGAGGGGCCCGTGTTGATGGATACTGCTCTGTGGCCACAACAACAAACAGTCTGCGGGCTTTCATTGTGGCATCTTCCCTTTAAAACAGAGGTTTCCAGACACGGTCCCTGCGCTGCTAGGATGCTTTACCCAGCTCGATCTTCTTCTGTATGGCTCTTGCTGAGTGGTATATCAAAGAATCGATGAGTCCAGCAACTGAAGGAACAGGAGAGGAACAGACTAGGTGAGAAAGAGCACATCTAAATCGTTGGGTGACACACTGCTGTCTGCATGTTGTTCAAACAGTACACAGCAAAGTTGTAAAAAAAGTTAATAAAAAAATTAGAGGGGAGCATAGATTAATTTTTTTAATCTAGATTAATCTCACTGGAATCTTGGAATTAATCTAGATTTAAATGGCTCATTTGAATTCTGCCGAAGGCATTCAGAATATGTGTGCTACCCAAATAATGACTAAAAGTAAGTCTTTGAGAATAGTTCGCCTCGCGTAGGGATGTGAATTTCTGCCAAAAATGCCATTCGACAATAGAGGAGCAGTCGGATATCGTTCAAAAAAAATTATAAAACAATTGCACAATTACAATGACAGAAAGGGAGGCCAGTTTCATCTTTAGCGATTTGTCATCAAACAAACTGTTTATTAATTGAAAAAGTAACATGTTTTCGTTGTTTTTTTTAAAACATAGTAACTATTAGGCTAATTGGAAGAAGAAAAAAACAATAAGCACGACGTAGCTACAGTCCGTTAGATCAAAAAATAATGTCATATGTTATAATGATTTTATGTGAACCTGCCTTTACCGGCAATAGCCTCCTCCTTTTTAAACAAATTAGTTTCAATCCAAACTATTCATGTGACTATGCCCCTGCGCAATACACGCACATTACCGCGGGATTGCGGGTGTTCATTTCATAAACTGTACACAATGATAGCTTATTTATTTTGTAGCCTATAAATTAATGTATATGTCCAACGGATAATGTCATACTTTTTAGTAGTGCTATCGTGGCGTAATAATCTGTTTGGTTGTAAAATGTATTACCTGAATGAATTGAAATCGAATGTATCGTCCTGTGGAATCATTCATTCACAGACATCATACGAAGATGTTCAACTAATAAAGATCTTCATCGCTGGCAAAAATATGATGCATTTGCAGATTTGCTTTCACTAGACTAAACTGTAGCTCTTGATGTTCTTAAATCTTCCTGTTACGACTCCGTGTCGAGTGTGATTGAACGCGCTTCAGACGATTCAGTGCGTGAGGAACTGAACAGAACTGATTCGCAAACCGATTTAGACAGATCTGCCAACTTGTTTGATGAAGTCTTTGAACAAAACGACCCAAAAGAGTGATTCATTTGTAAATTGAGCATCGCTCATGCCCATAAAAAAGATACAGCGCGCTTGGAATAAACTCATTTAACAACATGTAAAGTAACGAGAGGAACGATCGCCCAAGTAACATGTAAAAGTATACACCTTGTGTCCCTGACAGGAAAATACCCTGCTGCGCGATTTGCGCGAAAATATAACGATATTCGAAAAAGCTATTTTATGATCCCAACCCAACTTTAATATATATATATACTAGTGCTGTGCGTTAAACGCGTTATTAACGGCGTTAACGCAAACACATTTTAACGGCGTCAATTTTTTTATCGCGAGATTAACGCTCTTTTTGGCCTAGCAAACAACATCACACCGGATAGCTAGACCGGAAACAAAACAACAGGCACGCCGCACGTACTTGTTTGGGCTTGCGCGCCGGCCAAAGAGTAGTAGGCTAACGGTACGTTTTGAGTGGATGGCGCGAGCGCGAGACGCCGATCTAGAGACGTGCACTATCAACGCAATAGAGTGCGGCGCGGGACTAGATTTGATGGCCGAGTGCGAGGGCGGGCTCGAGCGGTAATGCACTCACTCTGTGTGCGGATACGGGAGAATAAAACGATTCGCGGGACTCCCGCAAACTAGAAATATCTATGAATAAAACATAAAAACTAATACATTTTTATTCATGTTGCAGAAAAGCAACAAGAACAACTAAAACAAAATAGAAACGATTTACAGGCCAGAGTTTCTTTTTATAACATGTTTGCAGCGTTGAGGGATGTAGCCAATCACAGACATATGAAGAAGCATCAGAAGCATTTAAAATAGACTCCCCTCACCGCTCAAAACAGACTTTTTGTTCAGCGCTGAATTCTGTAAGCTGGCAAATCCTCAAATTATAACAAACAAAGTGTATATATTATGAAAGATGCATTGTGCAGTCAGCTTCACTGATAATAACAGATGTGTGAGATTGCGATGAACTGATGTCAGCCTTTTAGGAATTATTAAGGGAGCGCACTTTGCGCGCATTCAGTCATGCCAAACCATGCACTCAGTAGCCTGCTTGCTTTTATGTTATAACAGTGGTTTGTGTGTTAATGCTTTAATAACAAATAATTTATCAGGAGCATTTATGATGATGTGTATGGTGGCGACACGTAGGCGAAAGTATTTGGAGGTAGCCTACAAAAAAAAGAGTCTGTTTGCTGGCGGGAGCGGGACAAAAATGTTGCGGGCGGGAGAAAGTAACATAGAAAGTAGTTGAGAACGTCAGTTATAACGACCCACGTATGAAAAAAATTGACGGGTTTAAATCGGGCTTGGGCTCATAATTACAGTTTATGTGTCGGGCCGGGCTCGGACACAATGCGCACGGGCTCGGGTCGGGCTTGATTTTTTTGGGCCCGATCTAAGCTCTACAATGGATGACTTCAGACAGAAGCACATGGATACCACAGCTAAGAACAAACTTACTGCTGATCCACTTTTCCATGTTGATAAGAGCATTAAAATTAGAAAAAATAATGAGACAAATAGAAATCAAGGGACATTTAGAATAGATAAAAATGTGCGATTAATCGCGAGTTAACTATGGCATTAATGCGATTAATCGCGATTAAATATTTTAATCGTTTGACAGCACTAATATATACATATACAGTTTTAGAGTGACAAAAAATGCTAATAAATATATTATACATCTTATGGCAATTATATTTACAATTCTACAGTTGTACTGTATTTTTAATAGTCATTTTTTACAGTGAAATATTAAAATAGTAATATTTCTTAAGTTAATAATAATAATAAAGCATGAATTTTAAAATCGCAATCACAATTTTTAACAGAAAAATATGTTTTTTTCCCCAAAAGCATGTAGCCCTATTATAGCTTTTTCGAAGTTGTAGTTTTCTCTCAAACAACTTGATGCATGATGGTCTGTAAAAAGTTTAAAAGGTGTTTACAGGCATGCTGGAAACTTGTTAACTATTGTTCCTCCATTAAATGGTCCAACTGAACAATTAAAGAGGTAAAACTAATCCTCAAGCATTTAAACTGGAAATGGTTTGGGTGGATTTTACACACTTCTCATGTACAAGATGAGCACTCAGCAAATATATGTTACTGCCACAGTAAAAGTAGGTTTATACAGTCTGCATTCTTTCATTCTGCCCATATAGTGCATTTCTGTGAAAACTGGAATCTCACCTGTGAAAACACCTCCTATAATAGCACAAACTCCTGTTAGGAAATGGGTGAAAGACCTGCGGAGGAAAGCCCATACAAAAATATATTAAACACTAAAAATCGCTACATTGCATCATGCAACACACTGCTTTAGACTGTTTCTTTGTGAACATAATGTATGCACTGTAATGAAATGAGAATGAACAACAATAACAGGAGACGTACCTCTGCTTCTCTGTGAATTTCACCATCATTGGAGACAGCTCATAAAGCACAAACACACCAGGTAAACCCTGATCTCCAATCAGCCCATTCGCTACTTTCTCATGTCTTGTTACTGAAAACTGGTTTGTTTTAACAACCTAAAATAAAAGGTAAAACACCTTAAAGACTCTTCTTAATTAACATAAAAGATTACCATGAAAACCAGCAATATATCATTGTTACTACTCAGTTATTGCCAGTAATGTAAAACCTTAATAAATTAATAATTTTTTGCCAGTGGTACTAATGCTAAGTAGCCACAATTTTATACTTTTTTTCTTCTGTTTTTATTCCCCAAATAGCTCAGCTCCCTTACCTCTCCATCTCCTTTAACGTATATCGTTGGCACAATTTTCACAAAATACTGGTACATCATTGATGCTGTAGAGTAAAAGAGTGCATAGATCAATATAATATACAGTATCTCAACGTTTTCTGTCAGCTGAACTATTATTTCCAAATTATTCTCTTATAATCCCCTTGCACTGACAACAAATTGTTTTGATAGATTTTTGTCAATGCCAAGTGTTCCCATTTTTGACCTAATATTTCCATTATGAAGAGTAACAAATATAAAAATTGCTTTTGTATAAGAGATTATAAAAAGTGAATAAAAGTGATTGTTTGATGTTAACACATTTACAAGAACAAACTAATTTGATATTTCATCACAACAGCCTGCAGTTCCATCCTTCACCGTTAGGGTGAATCTCCTGCTCGGAACACCGCGCTAGAGGGCGCTGCTGCACTTTAGAGCCTCGCATTCTCCTCCGCTTGTACTTTAAACACCAACCACTTCCTGTCAAGTAATGGCGTCTGTGTGAAGCAGTCTTGTAACAAACACTTAAAAAATCTTAAAACTAACGTTAACTAATAGAGGCATATAGCGATTTGAACAAGGTAAGCAGATTTTCTTCAAATACATTTCCCGATATTTATTGATACGTACAGTTAGTTCAAGGTGAGAGACCTTGGTGACATTAAACGAAATAGACGACTCACGTGCAATAAATTAGCTTTTATAACATTAGATTTTAGTTTTACTTCAACCTTAATGTTAAGTCATTAAGACCTCGGAAATAAGACCATTTCAGTTCAGTTGCTCATATAATTACATTTCCTTATATAAAGCGCAGGTGTCTAATTTATCAGTAAAAAACAGTGAGCTACTAACGTTACCTAGAATAAGAGCAGCATTCTAGGGCATTATAGAGGTCATTATAGGTTAAATAACTCGGATTGCGACAAAAATGAAAGACAAAATATTTTAAGTTATATATAACTTAAAGTATTGAATCTTAAATTTTTGTCGTATATATATATATATATATATATAATAAAACATTTTGCATGTTACGTGGCATGAATATTTTTTTCCCAAAAAAATCAAGTATGCATCCTCCTCCCAGATGCCGGTGTCGGTAGGACCGTATGGACAGACGCAGCCCAGTTGCTTTGACAGAGTGAAGATGGGCTTCATGATGGGGTTTGCTGTGGGCATGGCTGCAGGCGCCATGTTTGGGACTTTCTCCTGTCTCAGGTATGAAGACTGTCATATTTTGGGTTATTTATAATACAACATATTCATTAACTGGTATTTTGTTGTTTTCAGGATCGGCATGAGGGGTCGAGAGTTGATGGGCGGAGTTGGGAAGACGATGATGCAAAGCGGCGGCACGTTCGGAACCTTCATGGCGATTGGGATGGGCATCCGCTGCTGAGATCACACTAATGCCACTTCTCAACTGATAGGACTTTTGTAGATTCGATTATTTGTCATCATACCCACATTCAAGGACACAGGTGTCAATAAAGACTGATTGAAGAAAACAGATTTTTCTGTAAATCTTGGGCTCAATCTAAGATTAAATTGTTGATGGTTACTAGATTTTAACACTTTGAAGACAGCCCTCCTTTTCATTTGTGTCCTGTAGAATAAGCTACATGGAATTGACATTTAGCAGTGACCTTTCTGCTGTTTATGGAGGGCTGATATTGAAATGAACACAGAGAAGATGAAGAAGGGCTCTTTAATTCTGGACAACACTATGTTCTTTGGAACACATATTTTTAGTTTATGCGTGAAAATAAGAAACGGCACACACTTACCTTGAGGTGCTGCTACATTAGTCTCATCTAAAGGGTTGACAATTCCAGGATAGTCCTTGCCGAATGAAAGATGCTTGATGAAATGTGTCATGTTGATCTATGGTCATACCAAACAGATTCTGTTAGGTCTAATATTATGGGCAATGGCAGACCAGTCTTACTGAAAAGAAGTGAAGCGACTCACATTGTCTAGTCCAAAGCTCTGCAGATCATGAACTGAAAATAAAGAAATCAATTGACAACATGAATAAATGTTTCGAAAGACCCACAATTTGTAAATGCACCTCAATTGAGTAAACTAGGTTAGCTTAGATATTGGCACATTTTTTAAAACAAAGGCAGAGCGTAGTACATTAAGAGGTCACAGATGCGCTTGCTGATGAGAATCGTGACAAATTAATTGATGTTATAGAAGCAATGTCAAATCACAAACTGACTATTTGTTATAGATTAAATCTTAAATAATGTGCAGAGAAAAAGCAGAGTTACTGATGTAGTAACAAGGTAAATTCTAACTTGTCTTGGAATAAAAAGATTTATTAAAATATTACTTACTTTCCACAGCATGCACTGCAGAAAGAAAAGAAAATAGTCACTAAATGGCTTCGATTTTGGAAAGCAAAGTTTTCAAGAGGGATTTGTGACAACCACTGGCCCTTTAAGCTCATTCCAATACTAGAGTAAAATTGCAATGGCCAAATTGTGAGACTCATCTCTCTCTTTCTTAAGTAGGGCTATTGAAATAATGTTTGGGACTTGAATCCAGGGTCTATTAATGAAGTATTGGATATGCGCTTAAGCTGTTGGACGAATAGCCTTTGCATGACCAAGCATAACCGGTGTTAGTTCTGTACCTTGTTACTGAGAAAGATTGTGAGCTTTGGTGGGAAAGCGTAGAAACCTTTTTATCCCCAAGTTAAAAACCCAGACTTCCCAAAAATCATTTCATTAATAAAACCGCTTTGATTTACAGCATCCATGGTCAACACCACAAGGTAATGAATGCATAGAGGAATTAATACGATCTTAAAGGCACACTTGCATACACAATGACGGGACAAGAAACTGTTCATCAGCCCAGAAACTTGGCAACTGGCAAATATAAAACAGACTTTGAGGTGATTTAAACTACAAATACTCAGGTGCACAGACAGACTGATGAACAGTTTTGAGAAAGCAGGCAGAAAAAGCAAATGAAAAGACATGCATTGTGTATTTCTCTAAATAAATACAAATGCAGATCTTAGTGGCAGTGAATGGCTCACCATACACTCCTTTACATAGTAAGAAATGGGAAGCCACATCTAGCTACATGCAGACAAGACTTTAAGATCTGATGCATACTGGCTCATAGGCTTTATTCAAAATCCGTTTCCATTTGATCAGAGTAATAATACATTTTTTAACAGAACACAAAAGGTTTGGGCAAACAGGTTAATAGGTTAAAACTACTAAACATGCCTTGGCATCAGACCTAAAAGCTTTGACTTGTGTTTGATTCATACTTACCATGTACATGAGACTGCTGGAAGCTCTTTCCAGGGGCAAAATGGAAATTTCCTGCCACCTGGAGAAATATAAAGGTAGTTAAACGATTTAGTCATTTAAAGTTGTAGTTTAACCTAAAATTATCACTTCGTCCAAAATCCCATACTGTACTACATTTGTTTTGAAATTTACTTGGTGACTGTTAAAAAAGTACGTTGTACTATGAATGAATGAGTAGAATGAATGAAATTTGGACGTCTACATCCGCCATGTTGTCACTCTCATGTGACCTACTACGCCGTCAGTAGCGTTGTTCCACCCCCATTCACAAATCCTCCCCTGTGGCCGTATGCAATAGTAAAGTGTACATCGAATGCACACTTCAGGATCTCGGCGGAAGTAGTAGGTCATCCAGGTACTTTTCGCCTACTATATATTTGGACATACTACTCTGTTCGCATACGATATATAATGGAAGTGTTTGATTTTGGATGCAGCAATTGATTCAGAAATCAAATCATGGGCTGCATGTTACCTTATTGACCTCCAGAAAGCCATAGACTTGACATCCCTCATTCTTCTGTTCCTGCATCTTCTGGCTGAAGCCCTCTCTCTTACACTGCTCAATGGTGTCAGGGGTCTTAAACGCCCAGCCGCGCCGCCGATACGCCTCCCGCACATCATCACAGGTATTGCAACACCTGAAGAACAATCACAATCACAAACTTTGGCCATATACACCTGGTATTAACATCAGTCTCAGATCCACAGTTTTTCCATAACTGAATAACGATAACTATATTAGCATCCACACCAGCGGATGATTTTCTGTTCATTCTAAGCATGTGCTGCAGTTTTGTTGTCTACCACTTTAAATGCATTGAGTTCAGGATGGATTCTGATTGGCTCTCAATGTTTTTATCATTCATCAGCTGGAAAAACTCGTTCTGAAAGGGATTCCGATACCATTTTCCTTTGCTGTTATCGTTATAGTTTTGGTGTGGACTCTACTACACTTTTATATTTAGAACAATTTTTTAGAACTATATCTTTACCATTACAGTTATCGTCCTTGGTGCGAATGGGCCTTTAGATGAAAATTACAAATGTTGCTCTGGCAACTAACTAAAATGAAATAAGTTTAAAGAAACAAAACAAAACAAAGCAAATAACAAAATTACTAAAACGAAAACTAAACGAAAACTGAAATATAAAAATAAAAACAAATTCTATTATCATCGTAGTGTATCATCGTATTAATACTACAGTATCACAGACTGCCATATACACTTTGTATTAACATTTCGTGAGCTTAGAATTATATGGTCCTATCTCCACTTTTGGTCGAAATTGAGTTTGACATAATCTTATCCATTAGGTGTTTATTAATGCCTGTGTGGTGTGTTATTTTTGTAAAAAAAAATATTCTGTTAGTAGTTATTAATAAAATAAAAAGGTTCCATTTCACAAAACAGCAGGGATTTAAAAACTTTGATGCTCAATATCTCAGAACTACCCTAAACGGAGATAGAACTGTATAATTCTAAGCTCACGATTTCTCAAATGCATTTCCAGTGAAAGTCTTTTGCAGGAAACATTAGAGTTTACACTACAAATGTCATATCAACTCAAGTGTGAAGACAGATGCCCTGGAGGATTTTTAAACTTCTTATCAATCTCTTCCTCTTTCATTCAGCCTGACTATGTAAGAGTGTGTCAACTACAAGGATCGTAACTAAAGTTTTCAGAACCGGTTTCACACATGTAGAAAGACCTGTTCTTTAAGTAAATGTCATTTTTCATAAAACCACAGCTGCTCAGTATGTGGTGGTGAAACTCACTTTAAATCTTCAGTCTCAGCTCCATAACAGCTCTCACAGCGCTCAGGATCCAGCGTACTGGGGTCAAACACCCCTTCCTCCTCTTTACCCAAATCTGCACAGAAAACAACAGCAAGTCAAATCAAAGCAAATATTCTACAATCCTTTATTGTAAAACCATGTTTGTAATAAAATGTCCCTCTTTTACTTTATAGCTTTTATTATTTAGAATCTGCATTTATAACACAATGTGTTTTTGAAGAATTGTATTTAAAGTGCACAAAGAGCACCATAAAAGTATAATGACATTTCTCCTTTTTCTCAATATTAATGGGTGAACTATTTCTTATGGTTAAATATTTTAAGTATGTTTAAACAGATGATTAAAGTTAGATTGACAACTGCATTAATACAATTCTTGTTTTTGAAGATTTGAAATCTTTTAAAGTTGGCACAAAACAAGACAAGCACAGCAACAATATCCCTTGTTTTCCCTTTTTTCACTTTCACTTATGGCTGAACTAATCCTTTACTTAAATATTTGAAGTATGTGTGAACATGGTGTTAAAGTTAGCTTGAAAATTGCATTCATGCAATTATAGTTAATGTGAAATCACTTTATGAGCAGCTTTCAAGAACGATACACTGTACATTTCTCAGCAGAATATAAGAACGTCAGTTTGTTAAAGCACTTAAGATGATGATGCTGACCGTGTTTTTCAGCCTCAGTTGTGACTGGCTGGCCATCTTTGTCGAGTCTCTGTTTAAACAAGTTATGCTCCACGTCCAGCTGCTGCTCCCCTGCTACGTCCATGGCATCAATGCTCAGATCTATGAAAACAAAATAACAAACATTTCAATAACACCTGCACACAGAGAAAATAACTATATAATAACAGTAATAGCACATAATAACAATAATAAGTAAAACAGCGGGAGTGAATATGACACCAACATTGATTGGGTAAGTGTCAGCTGTCTTTGGGATGAAATATGACACGGACATGTTCTTTACAGGCTGCAATCCACATATGCTATGACTTGATCATTTCAGGTCTTTCAACACATTTACAGTATAGGGCCTTCTATCATTATACTATAACTTCTTAACTGAGCCTGATCCAAATTGTATTCGCTTATATGGTTTTGCAGCACATGAACATGAACAACAGGACATAACTTTCATCTACAAAATATTCAGCCGGACTGACCACCAAAACATAAAGTACAGAACAAAATGTTTGCTTACAGGCACAAGGCATATGTGGAAATATAACATCAATGTTGATCCTTAGTTTGTCTCCTCTGGAAGTGTCTACAAATAGTTCAGGATAGACCTAAAAGAGATGACATCAAACCCAGAACCCAAAGATGTTTCATCAAAACTTTATGAACAGTGCACTATTAAGAAAATAGACTCTCCATACACAGCCACTATTGACTGACAGATGTCATGAGATTGAGTTAGACATATTATGCTCAAGTTTATATGAAATCATTCACCCACCTCCTTAGTTAGATAATACTGCAGCTCAGAGAAGAACAGAATCAACATGATAAGTCCACTGATGATGGTCACTATAAAGTGAACAAAGAACATGTGGATGAAGAAACAAGTGATCTACATGGCATTTAAATCACAGTCACAATAAGCATGGCTCTTATCTCATACAGACTTGGATTTATGAGCCCTAAGTGACATTATTCAATCAAGCTATGTTCATTTAGTCTCATTTAAATATGCAATTAGATGTACATATTTTAAGACGTTATGTTAATAAGCCTGTTCGGTACTGTTTCTCCCCATGAGTCTGTGTGTATGAATGGCGCTCAGCAACTCAACAGTTAACGGTGGATCTATATCACTCACCCGTGGCTCCTCCACATGTTTTGATCCTGAAGTCCTCTAGAGTTTTCGGATAAGCGTCAAATTGTTTAAGTTTATTTAACGCATCCATTCTCCCTCTCGTGCGGCGGTAAAGCTAGCCGTCACTTCTTTTTCCAGTGACCCATTTCCGGTACATCGAGGAAGTGATGGAATCCTCCCAGCCAATCAGATTCCACCGCGTAGCTGGAGCGTCTCTCCTCTGTTGACGCTCTAGTGGTAGATGTCTGACATATCTCCATCGTAAAACTAAGATATTTTTTTATTTAATAATTTCTTACAATTTAAGAACAAAATTATTAAAATATGTGTTTTTATATGCTGACAGGTATTTTAGACCGACATTAATACACTATTCGTAAATTAATCAACGTTTTATACTCCCATGACATTACAGAAAAAAGTAGATTTCAAATTAGTAAAATGATAGATCAAATATACAAAACGTAACCAATGCAGCTTTATTTAAATATACAGATATTACCAATACATATTCTGTTGCGTTAATTTGATTTATTTTGCTAGTTTAATCGGATATTGGAATTTTGTTTCAATGTTACCAATCAAAGTCCATTATGGACTAACTCTTAAAGATATTTTATTAATCTATACTAATGAGAATATGGGATTATTAAACCTTTATTTTCCCTATACACAAAGAAGTATTCTTTATGTCAACCTAAATTTCAAAACAAATTACCATTTAAAATATATTGATATTTACTTAGTAATCCCTAATTTTTTATTTGCATGTAGTTTTATATTTTATTTTGTAAATGTATACATATACCATATAGGTGTGCAAGTTATTCATTTTTTTTAATATACATTTCACCACTTGTCTTCATTAATTCGATTCAGTTTTGCATTCTTCATTCAGTCTTTAAAGTTAAACCACAAGGATATATTAAGATTGATTAAGTTGTAAAAAACTTTTTTGGGACCTATTAAAACCATTCCTTCTGGTGGCTTTGATGTTGTCAAAAGCACATAAAACATTTTTTTTTACACTTCTGTTGTTTTAGCATTTCAGGTATTTACAATTATCTTGAGAGGTCTGGTAATGTATTCAGCATTCTATTGCTTCTTGATAAAACTATATTAATTACAGCAGATTAGACCTGACGTTATGAAGATCTCTGAGCATGATTATCTAAAAATTTAGAAAGTTATAAAAACAAAAAACAGCAAAATTAGTATTCTGGTGTACAGTCTAACACAACCTTCAGGACATCTCAGAAAACACAGACTGTCTACAAATAGTTAATTCACAACATTTTCTTTGGATTCTTAGGTTTGGATATTATGTATATTATAGTACATCGAATTAGTTACTGTCATTCTCAATAAATGGCTTTAGTATTTCCTAGTTTTTAGGTTGCTTTGGATAAAACAACCCCAGCTAAGTGAATGAATCTAAATGATCAGACAGAATCAGATAGTAAACAGAATTGTTATAAGAGGTCATTAGGGTATACTGCTTTTATTAAATATTTATACAACAAAGTTTAGAGAACCTAGTGCGAAGACAGATCTCACAAAGCACAAGAAGGTTGCAAATGTATGTTTGATTTTCGCCTCTGAACACATCGCCTTGCAAACAACCACAAAAAATTAATTGAGATAATATTTATTTTACAGTAAAACATCACAAAGGTTGTCTCAGATCCCACTCCCCAAGTCATTTAAGGAGCAAGGACATCTATCTGATAGGATGTCCAGCGGTAATTGATGACAGCAACCTTATCTTGAAGCATTGTGCATTCTGAAAAAGATCGGAGAATTGTGAATCAGGTTTTTATGTTGTGTCAAGGCCTAGTGAAGGCAGCAGTTTGGGTTTATTTGGGAGGCCTGTAGGCAATCTTTCTGCTCTTCAGCACAGACCACCTGTGCCTCTTCATGTAGTAGACCAAGGGAACAAGTATGGAAGCGCCCATCAACAACTGCAGAGAGAATGAGAGAAAAACAATTAGAACTATTTTTTAGGAGTAATGCTTTAATTTGGGATGAATTCTCAGAGATTTAGCATGCATGTTTTGCTTTTCTGTTATACTGTGGTCACTGAAACTGCACAGCAAAAAAATAAAAGAAAAAGAAAAAAGAAAAGAAAAAGGGGTCTCTTTGGATTTAAATAGGCGAATGCTTAAGAGTCTATGATTGGATCAATATTGTAGTGACGTTTCTAGCATTTTATATGTTTGGCAACAGTTCTTCTAACCCTAATTGATGGAGTGTGGCCTTTCATTTCTTAAATTACCGAGTAGGAAAACATATCATGGCCATATTACAGAATGACAACATCAAGATTCATCAGGATCAAATTGTGAAAGAATGTTTATGAGGAGCATGAGGAATTTTCACATATGAATTGTCCAAACCTTAAATTCATTGAAAGTCTTTGAGATGTGCTGAAGGAGACTTTACAGAGTGCTGGACTCTTGCATTGTCAATACGAGATCTTGAGCAAAAAAAGGCACCTCTTTATGGAAATAACATCACAACATTTATTTCCATCAAGACGGGCATCATTTATTTTAATCTTTGCAATAATGATCCAAACATAGACTCAAGCATTTGCCTATTTAAATCCAAACAGAAACTTTTCTTTTGGCCGGGCAGTGTAGTTTTGCATTACATAAATCGAAACTTCTACCAATATCTATGTCAGTTGAGCCTGAAGAAATAAACTGGTGGTGAAGAAATCAGGAAAACACAAACCTTCAATCCCATACGTTTGCGTTGGTCATGTTCTGGCTCGGACGCCCACCTCAGGAAAGTACAAACATCTTTAGCAACCTGGCTCATGGTGGCAGGGGTTCCTATGGGAAAACAGTGAGCTATTCAAAAACTCTGACCTACGGTAGGTAATACTTCATATGTTATTTACCTAATATGCATTAGCTCATAATGACTTTAATCCAGTAGAGAGGATTCAGTAAATGGGAAAAAAAAAATTCTAAATGGCTAATTTATATGCAAATCAAATCAGAAGGGATTTAACACATATTTAACACAGAAAAGTACTCTGCAGTCTTTGTATGGCAGAACTTAATTATAATCAAAGCCCAGCAAGTATGAAATATAACCCATGCGTAAAATATACCGTTAATGAGAATGCCACCAGCGGGCTGACAAATCTTGTTATTTTATTCCCTCCTTTCCACCAAAAGGAATTTAATACATTCAAAATGAATGCACTATATTTAGAAGGCAAAAAAGAAAAGTAATGAGTTGTATTAATGACAGACATCATACGATTATCGATTGACAGTCCTAGTAGAAATATGAATTGGAGTGCATCTCAAAAGCGGCAATGATACTAGAAAACTAAAAACTCACCATCATCATACTCAAGCACCTCGTTATAGATGGGTGGTGCCATACCAATGGCCTGACCAGGGAAATAAGGGTTGTAATAAAGCCCCTCCCTCATGGACACACCAGCCGGAGGATCACAGTAACCGGTCAAGAGAGAGAACACGTAATCTTCCCCTCCATGCCTGAGAGAAATAGAAATCATAAAATGTAAGAAGAAAAAAGTTTAGAACTACAAGATCAAGTTTGGAAAAGAAAAACAGCAGTATTATAATAATAAATCTATAAAGTTTAATCTCTCTCAAACATATAAAATGGTTAATTTTGGGGTTAAAAATTGCTTGTAGTAGAACAATTTTTAATGCCAGAGCAAACAGGACCACAAAAAGGGCTTTTAGTGATGCTTTTATGAGGATTCAGATGCAAGAAATGTCTGACACTTTTAAAAAGTGTAAAATGGAGACTTTTGTACCTTTTATAAGTAATTTGTTACCTAGCATTGACAATGTAGCTGAGGTCAGGGGGCAGAGCGCCGTTGTTTGCAGCACGGGCAGCCTCAGGGTTCGAGTAGGGTTTGGGGAAGTAATCTGAGGGTTTTCCAGGTCGGGTGAACATCTCTCCCGTGTCATCAGGACCATCCACAACTTCAATCTACATAACAGAATGTTAACCACATTACAGATGTGCGTCAAAGATATTAAGGTGACAGATGCATTAACAAGACACTGACTCCACATTGTTTTATTTTTCCAAAAGAAAATGATAGTGATGCTTGCTTGTCTGTGCAACATTTTTTATTGCATTGCTGTGCCTTGAAACGCTACAAAATATTCCATTAAACTCAGTGGTGCAATTAGATAATGAGTTAATAACTATATAATACAATTTGATTTATGAGCAAGAATTGCACCAGACAACAACTCCTTGATTCAAATGATTTGGTCAGAGCGACTCTCCAGTTAACAATTCATTGAATTCACAAGGCTGACGAAGTTGCTACTGCCAAATTTTAGGATTTATTGTTGCAAATGAAAATCGTCTTTATGTCACGACTGTCAGTTGTTTGTCACCTAAATCTGCAGTAAAAGGGCGAGCCGTTTAATGCCCACTGTATGAAATGCTTAAATTTGGACATGTCCACCACATTTCTGCATTACTGTCTGAACAGGGTAAGTTTTGTAAAAACTTAACATAAGATTAAAATAAATCAAATTAATGCTCAAGCATCTTCCCCACTACTGTAGCAGTTTCAAATTATAAAAAAAATAGTATATTTTCATAGTGTTCATCTTAATGTTAACGCATGTGATGTTTGTTTTTATATTACATGTTTATATCAACACATTTACAAACATTTTGTTTTTCCTAATTTGTATATACTATATGGTATACCCGGTTATTTTTTACTTGTTTGCACACTTGAATTATGAGTTTTTATCAGTAGTTATCAGTGTGACCACTGACCCTGTTTTTTACTTGCAGATCAATACATATTAAGTGTCTGCATAATCTTCCTTATTGACTAGCACTTCTATATGACAAATTCATATGGAGTAGGATGGAGTGTATAGACCTCCAAAATAAACATTCATCAATCAGTACTTTTAATACAATTACATTAAAAATCAGTGCTTTTGTACTTTTACTCAAGTAATATTGAATACTTCAACTGGAGTCATATTTTTTCAGAGTATCTGTACTTTTACTCAAGTACTTGATTTGTGTACTTCATCCACCACTGGTTATGCATGTTAACATCATAAGAAATCTGACCTCTTCAGCCAGGGTCTTGACCTCTGCCTCTGTGTGTGACACTCCTACCAAGTTACGGAAGGCCAAATACTCCATACTATGACAGGCCGAGCACACCTGCTTATATACCTGATACCCACGACGAATACTGAAAAACAAAGCCATTGAAAGAATTGAAAGAACTCAGAGCATTGTTCTTTCTCTGTGATTTGATATATTGTCCATTGATATGTACACTTCCTCCTATAGGTGGATAATGAAACCAAATATTTATCGTACATCAAGCCAATTAATATACTGAAAATAGATATTCTGTTGCAAATATTTGATAACTGTATAACTGAGAGCGGGGGAAGTTATGCCACATGAACTCCACTAGACAGGGAGAAATTATATAAAACCAATATCCCTAATTACATTTAACTCTGTAAAGGCTGACGTATGAAATAATAGTCATAATAATTTTTTTTTTGGAGGAGTTTATACAATCTAAAAAAACTTGCATATGTGTTTTTGTGAAGTATTATATTTGATACATCAGGACTTTATGGCTCATAGAGTGTGACATAGGAATAGAGGAATATGGAGCTCACATGCAAGGATGCACAAACTAAGCAAAAATATGCAAGTTGGTGCAGTTGCTGATATTTAAATGGCCAAGATTAAATTTTTATAGTTTGTAATGGAAATCAATGAGATATTTATAAAAATAAAACAGACTAGCATACTTAAAATGTCACTCTGCATATCCCAATAATAATGTCTTAGTAAGATTAAATGCTTTGCTTTATGATCAAAGCTATGTATATTTTTAGTGTGTGGGGGGGGGGGGGGCAAAACATAACACAATACAATGATGATTGATAGATACAAATAAACGTTCCTAGTTAGAGTATAAAGAATGTAAATCTTTGATGATTTTAAAACTTTGCGGATTCTTTAAAGGGATAATTCACCCCAAAAAATTTAAATTGTCATAATTTACCCTCAAGTTGTTCCAAACCTGTGTTTCTTTCTTCTGTTGAACACAAAAGAAGATATTTTAAAAAATGTTGGTAATTGACTTCCATAGTAGGAAAAATAAATTATAAAATACAATGGTCAATGCTATAGTCAACCGTCTTGTTACCAACATTCTTCAAAATATCTTCTTTTGTGTTCAACAGAAGAAAGAAACTCATACAGGTTTGGAACAACATGAGGGTGACTTGAGGAAATAACAATTTTCTTTTTTGGGTGAACTAACCCTTTAAGCAGAACTTCTGTATCCAATGGTGCGAATTTAAGGTGGGCTTTCCTGTTTGGCTGAAAAATGGTAGATGGGTAAAGTATTCTCGAAACCGGTTAAAAAAGCCGCTAGTCGTCATGCAGAAATTGCACACATAACATTTAACCTACTGTTGTTATAACATCAGTAGACAACATCATTTTGTGCACTGAAGTTGGCACAAAATGTGGGCAATGGTACCTGGCATGGTCGAGGGAGGACAGCATGCCGTTGTGGCTCCAGGGGTACGACGGCGGGTGCAACTCCAAATCAGAGGCCTTGACTGACTGCTGCAGCATTAGAGCCAGACCCGCTCCTCCTGTCGTCAGCACTCCAATCGTGGTCAGGGCTATCTTCTTCCCCTTCGGCAGGCTAGCGAATGACATGTTGGCCTACAAAATACAAAAACGTTGCCAAGGATTATTTTTCAGGTAGGAATTTGAAGGATAACTCTGCATAAATGCACCTCGAGTAGTGTCATCCCAACATTCACAGATGCAAGTCAAAAATGACACGACATTGAGAAATTATTCCATATTGTTACTAAAAACTGTACGTTCTTCACATTCATATACCATGGTGTTTATATGGCACTCCAAAGTACTTTAAGAATTCATGTCCAAAAAAACACGAAAACTATTTTTTTAAATAATGACTAAATCTGCACCAATGACTTTAAATGCCCATTCAAACCAACCAATGGCAAAAACTACTTATAAGTACATTGGCTTCTATTAAAAAGATTTATTAATATAGATTGCATACCAATAGGGCAAGCCATAACAAATATGGTGGAGCCCAAAAGTCTGGGACCACATTCAAATCTAAACGTGTAATTGTGGACTTTTTAGTTGGATTTTAAACAAGGGTTTAGGATTTTGTAAAAAATTATAGAACTGTTACATTATTAAGAAATATGCATGATATCTAGGTCACAACCAAGCAAAAATGGTGATTTTACCATGTTAAATCCTTTGTGCAAAATACAGACCAACAAATCAGTAACATTGTCAAATCATGCTGGATTTCTTATGCTAGCTCAAATTCTGCTGTCAATAAAACACGTAGCCTACTATGACATCGTGACATTGATATTAAATCTTCAAATCAACATTTGACACAAATTGTAAGCATATTGCAAAACAAACTGAAACGGTTGTCATGTTCTGTAAAAACTATAAGGATTACTAATGTATTATAAGCTTTGACTGTCAAAGATCAATGATGTCACCAAGGATAAACTCAAGGAATGGGCGCATCAGTTATTAGACTCCAAAGTGCTTTTTAATCCAAACTACATATGATCTCTTACAAATAATACTCCTTATTAGATAGGCAAATGTGTTACGACACTAACATAAAAGCAGAAATGTTATAATGCGAATGTAAAAGGAGCCACAGTTGCTGTGACCTTGCTTTAGGTAATACAATGCAAGAGACGCCGGGACATGGCAACGAATAAAGGCATATATTTACATCCTTCAGACACCAGAATGCGAGAAAAGGGCAAATAATAATAATAAAAACTAGATGCGTCCATACCCGTGGAGCATGAAGTGATTTTGAAGTGTTGAGGAGTGTTCTCCCGGTGCCGGAGAACACGACCACACGGAGCGCCGCCATGTTCTTGACTCTGCTGATAAAAGGCTCTTCCACCGGATGAGAGCGATACTGGCCCCTCCCTTCCCTGAAAATTACACAAGATCTTACGAAACTTATTATAACAGATGCTAATAAACGGCAATTTTTTAATTTATGGAGAATATATGCAATTTATATAGCGAAAATGGGTTTGACTGGACGCAAATTGTAAGCGTTATCTTATTTTTAGTTATTTACATTGATCCGAGACTGTTTTTTTGTTATAACGCAGGCGCCACCTATAGGTTGGGGGTGTTCCGAGGACTGAGCAGCATACAAAAAGTTATTTGGCGGTGTCAAAAGTCTAGTAGTGATGGAAGCTTTTCGAAACTCTGAATCAGTTCACTTGTGTTCTTTTATTGATGTGTATTCTTGTGTTGTATGTTATCAGGCAGGGGTTTACAAACTAGACCAATTAGAAGCAATTAAATATTATTGTCCTTTTCTGTATTAACCCCACAAGGTCTACTCTACTGTATCATATTTGATACATGGATTTCTAAGGCTTTGAAATCATCAACAATCAAAACTTTGCTGAAAACCCTGTTTGTACTCGTTTGCTGAAATCACATGACTTTGGCAAGTTCCATGCAAGCTCCGAACCACGGATTCGAAACAAAACATTCGAAACGAAACTTCATGAAGCAGTTTCGGAAGTCGAGTCTTACACCTGCCATAAGCCAAAAAATGTGGGATGGATTATAAGAGTACTGTATATAGCTGGTCAAGGTAATCAAATCATAACATAAATGTAACTTCTCCAAATATACATCCACTGACATACACGTTTGCTCCTGGTTTGGGTTGAATTTGAACTTGAGGCCTTTATCACTCGTTGGCAATGCTGCATATATCATGTGTTTATTATAATTTTCTTGATTATTATTTATCTTGTGTTTATATTTATTTTCTAGCAAAGTAAATTATGTTTTTTTTGTAACGTGTGGTATGTTTTAGGGCTATGCCCACTATGGTGGTACCATGGTAAAGTGATGGTGTCAGATTATATTGGTGCCTTGATGGAACCTATGGAAATTCTTGTACCATGGTATTATTTATATGGTATTCCAGAGATAATTTTGCAGACTAACATGTAATGTTGTTCACCAACTTCATGAGGTCAAACTAAATATAGCTAATTTGAGCTGTTTTATAAATAATTTCATATTAATTTACTTTGGTTGTAGTAGCTCTGTTACCAACATTACAGTTTAAAACCTGATTTGTATGTTTTTGTGCGATAATTATTAAATAAACTTAGCCTAAAATATTTAATTGAAGTTAATGTCAGTAAACCTATTTTATATTATAATATATTATTTTATTTTAACTTATCTAATCAGTCTCACAAGAAAAATAAAATGGAAATTGTGCTTAAAATAAAAAAAAATAGGACACCCAACTATATTTGTGTAAAGTGCCCATTGAAGACTTTAGTTGGCTCAGTTGTTTCTCCTTAAATTCCTTTGGAAATATATAAAGACACACAAATTAGAAATTTTTTGACATATGGTAAGATGGTACATGTCCAGACATGGTAGTTCCATTGTAAACGTCCATAAACGTGGTAGTATCATGATACTTTTTATAAGTGAAGTGCATGGTTTCTGTATATGTTAAGAATACCATACCATACTATTATACCATGGTACATGTCCAAAAACACAGTATTACCGTGCTACTTTTTGTAGGTATTTTTTGCTGCGGTGTTTGTGTACTTCCTGCAGTCATTGGTACTGAAATAATATTATGTTGTTTTTTTTTGGTTGTAAAAACTGTTGTAATTGCTCGTTCATTCCTGTAGATGGCAATGTACAATAAGTGTGCGCAGGCAGTTGTCCAGGTCCAGCCAGTTGAACCCTAAGCAGTCAATACAGTTAGAACATGAATGATAGATGGAGTACAGCACTCTTGAGCGATGTCTATTATACATCAGCTTTAGCATTTGATTGTGTTCATACCATACTAATGAGTGTTATGTAGTTTCTAATTTGTATGAATAAATGTAAGTGTGAGTGTTGTGGATCATGTTAATTAATACAGCAGTAGAGAAATGAGATTTATTAAAACCATGTGCAGCATCAAGATTATCACATAGATCTTTTTTTATGGGCAAGAAAAGATACACTAAGTTTGAAAGATATGCCAGCTGCAGTCTTGAAAAAGTTCTATTTGCTGACCGGAGGACATTTCTTTAATTTTGTAATTTTTTTAAATTAACATTAATTGATAGTTTTATAAAAATGAAAATGATAAAAAGCAGACATTTAATTCAATTCAATTCAATTCAAATTTATTTATATAGCGCTTTTCACAATACACATTGTCTCAAAGCAGCTTTACAGAAAGTGCATTTCGGAAATGTACATAGAAAAATACAGTTAGTTAATCATGTATTAATTTATGGCATAACATATCGCCGGCATTGAGTCGTCTCTTCACAGGCGTCGAGTCGTCTCTTCACAGGCGTTGGGGCATCTAAAGTCTCCGTGAGAGGCTGGATACAAACTGGAGCTGACGAACGCTATTTACCTCGGGACTAGCGTCCCGAGGTAACAGCAGAAAGGCAAATGGGAAATAATTAGCATAGCTGATGTTCATAATGTTAATGCATTCGAACTGATTCAGCAGTAGTATTAAAGGTTAAGCATTAAGTGAATGCTTGGTTAAAGAGATGCGTCTTTAATCTAGTTTTAAACTGGGACAGCGAGTCTGAGTCTCGGACAATATCAGGAAGGCTATTCCAGAGTTTAGGAGCTAAATGCGAGAACGCCCTCCCTCCTTTAGTGGACTTAGATATCCTAGGAATTACCAGAAGCCTCGAATTTAGTGATCTTAAAGAGCGCGATGGATTGTATGGCGATAGAAGGTCTGTTAAATACACAGGAGCTAAACCATTTAGGGCTTTATAGGTCAGTAGGAATACTTTGTAATTGATACGTAACTTAATAGGTAACCAGTGTAGAGATGATAAAATAGGTGTTATATGATCATATTTTCTTGATCTAGTAAGAACTCTAGCGGCTGCATTTTGCACTAACTGTAGCTTGTTTATTGAGGATGCAGGACAACCAGCTAATAAAGCATTACAGTAATCTATTCTCGATGTCATGAATGCATGAACTAGCTTTTCTGCATCAGAAACAGATAGCATGTTACGTAGCTTAGCAATGTTTCTAAGGTGGAAAAAGGCTGTTCTTGTAATATATGAAATATGATTTTCGAAAGTCAAGCTGCGGTCTAGTACAACACCCAGGTGTTTTTTTTAAATGAATTTACATTTATTCATTTAGCAGACGCTTTTATCCAAAGCGACTTACAAATGAGAACAATAGAAGCAGTTTAACTAACAGTAGGACAACAATACGCAAGTGCTATATCCCCTCTCAGTTTAACTTAAGTGCTTTTTTTTTTTTAATAGAATGGAAGAGAAGAGAAAGTGTTAGTACTACTGAATCAAGTGCTGCCGAAAAAGATACGTCTTCAGCAGTTTCTTGAAAGTGGCTACTGACTCAGAAGCTCTGGTTGAGTTAGGCAGATCATTCCACCAACAGGGAACAGTCATGGTAAAGGTCCGAGAAAGAGATTTTGTGCCTCTTTGAGATGGTACCACAAGACGACATTCGCTAGCTCAGCGCAAGTTTCTGGATGGCACGTAAGTCTGAAGTAATGAGTTTAGGTAAGATGGAGCAGTGCCAGTGGTTGTTCTGTAGGCAAACGTCAGTGCCTTGAATTTAATGCGAGCGGCAACTGGCAACCAGTGCAATTTAGTGAGGAGAGGAGTGATGTGTGCTCTCTTTGGCTCATTAAAGACTACTCTGGCTGCAGCATTCTGGATCAATTGTAGAGGTTTGACAGAGCAAGCTGGAAGACCAGCCAGGAGAGCATTACAATAGTCCAGTCTGGATAAAACAAGTGCTAGGACAAGGAGTTGTGTAGCATGCTCTGTAAGGAAGGGCCTGATCCTCCTAATGTTGTGCAAGGCATATCTGCAGGACCGGGCAGTTCTAGCAATGTGGTCTGTAAATTTCAACTCATCATCAATTACAACCCCAAGGTTCCTAGCTAAGCCTTGATGGAGTTATGGATGACGAGCCTAGCTGAATGGAGAAGTTGTGATGAAGTGTTGGGTTGGCCGGGACCACAAGTAGCTCTGTCTTCGGAAGATTTAGTTGAAGGTGATGGTCCTTCATCCAGCCAGAAATGTCTGTTTTGGCAGGCTGAGATACGAGCAGCTACCGTTGGATCGTCAGGCTGGAATGAGAGGTAGAGTTGTGTGTCATCAGCGTAACAATGATAGGAAAAGCCATGTTTCTGAATCACAGATCCTAGTGATGTCATGTAGATGGAGAAGAGTAGTGGTCCAAGCACTGAGCCCTGAGGCACCCCAGTAGCTAGATGTTGGGTCTTAGATGCCACACCTCTCCATGACACCCTAAATGACCTACCTGAGAGGTAAGACTCGAACCATTGGAGTGCAGTTCCCGAGATGCCCTTCATCTTTAGGATTGACAGGAGGATCTGGTGGTTAACTGTGTCAAAAGCAGCAGACAGATCCAGCAGGATGAGGACTGAGGATTTGGAAGCTGCTCTTGCCTGTCTCAGAGCTTCAATTACTGAGAGCAGGGCAGTCTCAGTTGAGTGTCCGCTGTTGAAACCAGACTGATTGTTGTCCAAGAGGTTGTTCTGTGTAAGGAAGGAGGAGATCTGGTTGAAAACAACTCGTTCAAGTGTTTTCGCGACAAATGGAAGAAGAGATACCGGTCTGTAACTTGTTAGATGTGCTGGATTTAGATTGGGTTTCTTAAGCAGTGGGGTTACCCGAGCCTGCTTAAAAGCTGTGGGAAAAGTACCAGTGTGAAGAGAGGTGTTTATGATGTGCGTGAGTGTGGGTACAACTGAGGAAGAAATGGCTTGAAGTAGATTAGTGGGGATTGGATCAAGCGGACAGGTAGTAGGGCGATTGGAAAGGAGGAGTTTAGAGACTTCCGCCTCTGAAAGTAGAGAGAAGGAGGGTAGAATGTGTGCATTTGTTGGTAAAATGTGTGTGTCAGTTTGTGGATTGGTAAATTGGCCGCTGATGGTGGTTGTTTTTTCTATGAAGAATGTGGCAAAATCGTCAGCTGTTAGGGTTGATGAAGGAGGAGGAGGAGGAGGGTTAAGAAGAGAGGAGAAGGTTTTGACATATTCACTTTCATTATATGCAAAAGAGCAGATCAAACGATTCACCTTTTCTGTTCATACATACCAAGTGTGGAATGACATGAAGGTGAGTAAATGCTGACAAATCTTTGGCTGAACTATTCCTATAAACATACTCTTTACTCTGGAGCATCAAGGCCATCAATTTTTTAATTCAGGCTTTCCACTGTATCCCCAGAACCCAGAAACCATCCCCAACAAATGCAACTGTCTCCACCTGCGTTTGTAATATGGGGCCATATCTCAAAAAGCCAAGCGGCAAAAGGCTCCTAAATTGGCCACCTTGGCAAGATAAGCCTGTGGAAAATTGAGCGTGTCCCACAGGACAGGAGCGATGCTGCCGAGAGCGGCCTCAATCAGCTACAGCAAACAAGCGCTTTCAGAGACCAGGCATTGGAATTTTTATACAGCTTTATCTGTGATTGTTTGGAAAATAATAGAATTTTGATTCCTACTGACACTTACAATTTAGCCAAGGCCGTAAGCCCTGATATCACAATCGATTTCGATTGATACATCCTGGTTACTGTCATGGAATGAAAGTATACCTCAGATTAGACATTATAAAACATATAGCCTACTACAACATGTATTTCAGAGCCAGCAGGAACGACGTGTTATATCTCGATTCTATGAATGTGCTTTAAAACGATTTAGCTTAATGGACATGTTTCTTTTCTCATTCCTCTTTTCTCGCTGGCTGCAGTGTAATTTAAAAAGGAAAAGGCAGAATATACAGGGGTCATGCAGCAGCTGCGATGAAAAGATTTAATTAAATCTTCACATCAAGCACAAACAGGAAAAGAGATGTTGATGACCAGAGTGTATAAAGTGTCGTCCTAAACCTCTATTAGAGAGTTTTAATTAAAGTTTGCATTGCAATAAAGCTCTATAGCTCTGTCTCCATTAATACCTGCGTCTGACCCATGATCCTCTGGGGTAAGTCTAAATAGACGCTGTATCTTTACAATCTCCCGAGGCCAGCCTTCAGCTTTGCTTGTATGCTCTCAAATGCTGGGTTAAAATGCTGCCCGCAGTCATAGTAAATGATAAAACCTGTCCCCATCAGCTCCCCATGGGCTAAAGTTAAGGGACATCTGAAAGAAAAGCAATGTTTCTCTGAAATGTATTAACTCCCCTTTAATAATAAATAAAGTTAAACATATACCCCCTTTTTGGGTTGCTCCAAATAAACCTTTCCCAAAGGATGATTTTATTGCTCTGAGTTTTTTGTGTGTTTTTTTTCAAAGCTCAGGAGGTTTGTTGGCACTTTCAACAAACAGAGTATAAAATAGGGCATGGAACGCCTGAAATGAAGTAATGTTTGTCTTTTTTAACAAATGATTTTAAGTGATGGAGCTAGACTTTCAGAAAATGTAGTTCTCCAACCTCAGGATGTCAAATTAAATATCTTTTGAGCTTTAGCTCTTTATCTTTAGCATTTCTATTCATGATTAGCATTTTAAGTACAGTTTAAAACCATGATTTGTGTGTTTTTGTTGCAATAATTATAAAATAAATGTTTAATTTTATGCACAGTAGTATAATATAGATATGTAAAATATTTAAAACAATCAATCTCACGAGAACAAACATAGTAATTGTGCTTTAAAAAGTAAACCAAAATGTACTTTATTTGTGGGAAGTGCCTGGAGATATTAATGTTTCTTAGTTGTTTCTCTTTGAGTTCTCTTGAAAAAATACACACAAAAAGATACACAAATTGGCATTTTTAATGTACAGTAAGAGTTAAGAGCTGTAACATTGGATTGCATAATACATTTTTTTTTTTAGATCTTAGAGAAATTTAATGAAATATTTGCGTTCATATTGAAAACATTGGCTGTGTCTTTAGTAGGTACTTATTTTGAATAAGTAATTACTTCACAACCGCTAAAAAAGTATATTCTGTGTGTAGTATGAATGTAATCTGTACGTACTACATTCACCCTGTTGAAAATGCACATTTTCAGGCTATATTGTAGGTGAAAAATAGTATGTGACAAAAGAAGTATATCTGAATTCATTCATTACTGCAGAACTTTACTGATTGCAGAGTTTAGTTTGGTATCTTGAAATATCGGAGAAACCAGGGACTTGCAAAATCAAAAACAGAAAAATTCTCCAATTGAACTCATTGCTTTTAACTGAGATGTGCTACTGAAGCAAGTATGAACATTTTAAAGAGTTGACAGCAATTGCTTTGATATTGCAGCTTTCAAGAGCCTGTATTTGTCATGCCATTATGACAAACCATTCCCATTTCTCTTGGATAAAATTATATATTATGTGTTAAAATGTGGGGCTTGGACACACTGTTGTGGATGGGCTATTAACCCAGGCAGTTGCTATAGTAACCCTCCCATCTTGGGGGCAGAGTTGATGACAGAATGACGTAGTTAGAGAGACAGGTTTGACTTTTGTAAAGCTTTTCTTTTCTTTCCACCTTGGAGAAGTAGAATTGATAAGTCTGGTTGGATCACAAAATTTCATAGTACCACCATCATGCATGATAAGCTGTTCAGCATTCTTTCAGCTATAGAATCACACTACAGAACAGATCATTTTTTCCCTTCACGACATATTCAGCATACCGGTATATATGCCACTAAATGCTTGACAAGCTACGAAATGCCAATGAGATCAGGTCCACTCTCTTGAAACTCTATTTGATATAAATACAAGTCCATTGATGTATATTGAATTTGTGCTAGTCTTTGCTGCAAGGATCTAAATGTAACATCTCTGTTATTTCAGATTCCTTTGAAATTAAATATTTACAGCCGCTAAAAATCTAATCTTGATCACATCTTTATAACAAGTAACAGTGTCAAAGCTGTTATAGCCAGGATGTTGATTTGTGGTTCCTTTTGTCGGTGGTTACCGAGGTGTTGCTAGCTGGTTTCTAGGGTTTTGGCCAGTTGCTTGGCTGCCACGTTAGGGTATTTCTGATAAAAATTGCGATATTTGCATTTTCTCAAATTTTCCTAGGGCTGCACGATATTGGGAAAAAATTACATTGCGATATTTTATTTTTCTGCGATATGTATCACGATATGAAAACAATTTCACCAGATGACTTTGAAAAGAATGAATCATCTGAATGACTGGGGTGATTTTGTAATGGAGTAAATCTGCATAGAAACTGTTATAGTTAACTAATGTAGTTAACTAGAGTTTAATAAATGGAACCTTATTGTAACGTGTTACAAATTTGTTATGTCTCGTGAGTTCAGTGTTGGACAGATCAGTTGTTTTAACCATTCATTAAAGTGTATCGGTTCAAAGGAGTCATTAGTTCGCGAATTGGAGGTGTCATTAACGGACCACGGCACACGTTGTGTGATTATCCCGACAGTTAGTTAGGGCATCACACAAGATTTGTCTCAACACAGAAAATATTTCATCACTGGATAAATTTTTTGTTGTTGTTGTTGTTTGTTTATCTGAATGTGTGGCAGGGTTGCCAACTCTCACGCATATGGCGTGACACTCACGCATTCAGCCTCAATCTCACGGCCTCACGCTCAACAAAGAAATCTCTCGCTAAATTAGACATTCTTCTGTGCTGTATTTTTTATTCACTCATGTGCACTAATTTCCGAATTACTATAAGCAAGTTCAGGCTCTTAATAACTACTGATTGGACCACTGCATTTTCTCACCAGAGAAAAATTGCGGACGAAGAGGACACTGACACCGACAGACTAGACAGAGAAGGTCACTTTTGATATGGAACAAATCGTCATGCTGCGTTCACACCGGACGCGAATAGCGGGTTACGCGCGAGTGATTTCAATGTTAAGTCAATGCAAAGAAAACGCGCGGAAAAAATTCCAGCGGCGCGAATGAGGTGTAGAGCGCGGCGCGGTGGACGCGCGAATTGAGCGTATGGCGCGTTAAGCCGGTTACGCACGAATGATTGAGTAACGGTAGAGATCCACTTTTGCGATACGACTGTAGCGTGTCGCGACGCCTCCCCACATTTGTACTTTGATGGGCGTTCCTCAAGTTTACCGCTATGGGTGTGGTTTTGAGCCAGCGGCCAGTCTAGAACAGAGGACCTGCGAGAGACTTCCCCCCCGTCTACATATGCTCTGCTTCTATTGGATAGTCGCGTCGCGTTCAACGGAATTAATTTGCATAAAGATGGGCATCGGCCAGCTTTTTGACGCGCAGCATTTTTCCAAATGAAGCGGCGCCTTCCCGGGATGCTTTGCGGGCGCCTTAAAGTCGCGTGCATTTACGCGTTTGACGCGAATTCGCGTCTGCCGCCCGAGTTCAAAAATCTGAACTTCTGCGTCAATTCGCGCCGCGTTAACCAAACAGGAGCCTAGCTGCTTGCTGCTGTCACGTGGTGAAGTATCTGGAAGTATTTTTGCGCGTCAGTCTTGACACGCGAATTACACAAAGTGGTCAAGCGTCAAACTACACGCGGTAGACGCGAATTTGACGCGCTATTCGCGTCCGGTGTGAACGCACAGTCAGCTGTTAGATTCTGTCAATATTTCCAACGTTTTGGCGCTTTTAAATGTGACAGATCGCCGTTGCGCGTCAGTCCAAACCCCCCCCCCCCCCCCCCCCCCAATTAATCCGCGAATCGCAAGCCTTACGGGCCGGGGAGATGCTGGCCCGTACTGATCATGAATCACGGATCAACTACGATCCCAACATCGCACATCCTGCGATGTGACTATCGTGGATGCGTGCAGCCCTATTTCCTATGCTTGTTTGTAGGGCTGCACAATTTGGCCGAACATTTTGTGATTTGCCAAATGCATAAATGTGATTATATATCAATATGACTAATAATAATATTAATATTTTTTTTATTATCCATTATTGTTATTATTTTTGCTAAATGAAAATAGTAAAAATATGATTATTGTAATATTTCACTGTAAAATAAAGTAAAAAGGATAAATGAAATATAATAATAATAATTGTACAACTATAAAATTACAATACTAATATTTAAGGCTGTCTGAATTGCGTTATTTTCAAATGCTAAACCATCAAGCTTTTATGTTGGCATGAAACTGCAGGGAACCAGTTTAAAGTGATCTTCTCATTGCAAGTTTGGGAAGATGGTCAAATAAATATGTTTTTTATATGTTGATCTGTTTCGTGATTTATTGTCTAAGCAAAAATCGTATCAGATTGCTTAGGAAAGTGATGTTAGAAAAGCAATAGCAAAAGTTTAATATTTGAAAAATACCTCACCATAAGCATGAGCAATATGCATGTTTTTTAGCCACTCCAGAATCAATCAGTATAGTGTCACCAACTGCTTATGCACACGCGACGGGGGCCTGCAGGGGCGTTCGTATACCAATATGAAAGCTTATTATTGGTGTGAGTAAGAGCTGTTGGCAGCATGTGATGGAGTGGCCCTGGTGCGTGCACCGAGGGAGGCTTCTGGCTTGTCGTAACAAACGCTGGCAAGTAATCCATGAGAGTTCTCAAACACATTCTCATTTTATCCCTTTCTTTCTCTCTGATTATTGTGGCGGAGGAAGTGAAGTGTTGCATGAACGCTCTCTTCCATTAAGCGGTCTCTTGTCGCTGTCTGCCGTGATGACTCTGTGCCTCATCGGCGCACCTGTCTCCTGGTGTCAGCCGGTGTGCCGCTTTCTCTCCGTCCTCCGTGCGGACAGCAGGAAGCCATGCCCACCGATGTCAACAATGATTAACGACAGGCGGTTCAGTGACGCCCGCCCTCCCCAGGCTGAGATCCGGGTAGAGTAGGCACAGAGTTTCTGAGGTTATCAACACCTCAGGCGGCTAAATTGAGCTTGAACGAAGACTGCCACGATGTTGCATGGCTGGGCTACATGTATTCTAAATAACCACAGGCAAATGTTTTTTACTTATTTGTTATTTGGGCTTTTCAAATAAGCTTCGACACATGCTTCGAGATGCCACGCTTAATATACTCTGTTTAAAGGCCAATTCACAACACACAGACAAACGCCAACAAACAAGTTGGCCGTCGGATTTATGATGTTATTAAAAATAACTGTCACGTTCACACTGCCCCAACAGACACCATCAATTGATGATTAAACATGTTCAGTCGGGTGAAAACAAACCCTGATCAACACTAACGGGGTTATCGTACTAATCTGACAAAATCCAACAAATGTGTTTGCTTGTGCCGTGTGAATTGGTCTTGGCATGCAGAACAATTTTTTTTAATTATAGGTATATTGAGGGTTCAGTACAAGTCAAGCTCAATTGATAATATTTATGGCATAATTAGCAAAAAAAATTATTTTAAAAAAGACAAGAAAAAAGAAACAACAATCTGTTACATTGAGGCATTTTGAAGTGAATTAGGCCAATGCGTAAACTTTAGAGTTGAGATGAAATAGAAGTAGTGACAGATCTTTTCTTCCAATTGTGACGTGGATCTAAGCGTACCAGATTATCAAAAAATGAAACCAGGACGGGGGCTTGGTTCAACTCATCGGTTGTTGATTGGATTTTGAGGTGTGGGGGATGAACGTAAGCTTGCAGGGGTGGGTTTAAGCGGACTTAATATTTGGAGAAGTCCTGCATGTCACCGGAGAGAAGTCAGTCTTTTTATCACGGGAAGAAAGCATGGAGGAATCATTTACAATAAGATCAATAATATGCATTTAGGATATGGATAGGGTGAATTTTTAATTCATGCCGACTTTTTCGAAATTCTCACAGTTTTAATAGTATAGCCAGATGACATAAGAAAAATGCATGCTAGCATTATTGTAGTGTGAAAATTTGCTTACTAAGTAACTTCTGTGTAAAGTTATATCCAAATGTACAACTTTGTCACCGTGATTCTGCAACATCATAAACCCTAGAACAACTGTAAAAATTATTTAAACATTTTAAAATAATATAATGTTTTTTAATTATAGGATTAAAATTTTTGATTTTAAATTCTCAAAATTTGGCCCCGTTTTCTTTCATTGAAAGTGCCGCACCGTAACCCTGATTTTTTACTTTTCTTAACCCTATAAAGCAAATTTGATTTGATTTATAATTTGATAATTTGAAATTATCAACAGCATCAAAACTTTGCTAAAAAAATCCTGTTGCACACAATCTAGTACATGCCTTCTGCCCTCTGATTGATAGTTCATACATTTTAGTAAGAAAAAAAGCCTTTTAGTATAATTCTAAAAATCTTTGGGTTGTGAACACGTAATCACTTTTATGAACATTAAGATGAACTTTTACTCACCTAAAGCAACTTTTACTTGATTACTTGAAAATGTATATTAAAATGTATCAAATGTGGTAAATCAGGCTTTTAAGGAATGAAGTGATGCAAAACAAAAGAAAACACATGCACACTGTTTCTTTATAGACCCCCCCCCCCCCCCCCCCCCATATTTTGTCTAAAGGTTCAGTAAACCGTTCCATTTCAAAACATTTCTTTTTTTCAGTTCCATTTTTCTGACTATTAATTTCATATCTCAGGCATTACAGTGCTAAAGAAAATGAGGGATGAATCTGGATTAATTATTTTTTGGTAATCAACATTATATGCCACAAATGCTGCGCTAGTATGCTGTCGTCACGAAGTTCACGACCCCTTCTGTCGTGACTATATAAGCATGGTTGGAACGCTGTATTGTCTAATCAGCTTCCAGGAATGGAATGATCCATAATATCCCTTTCTGTTTACTTTCAAGAGAGCTTTACTACACAGATCAGATATGGAAGTCACAAGGACTCAATGGGTGCTTCTCAGTACTCAAATTGATGCTTCCTCGTTTCCTCTCTCCATCGTCCTCCAGCCCGTGACCCGGAATCCGATCAAACTCAGCCATCTTGAAGGGCATCTCCATTCTCTAATTGCACCGCAAGGAGGGCAGGAATGAGGAGCGAGGAAGAGTCATGATACACGGGTGGATCCTTCCCTCACATTCTAAGGGGTGCAGCTAAGACAATAGGAAAGGAAAGGAAGCGAGCATGCACAAATAAGAAATGAGAAGCACCCAATGGCATGTTTTTTCATTTAGGACTTTTATTTTATCAGGCATCTGCCAGAGCTTCTTCTGAGGTGCATCATGTCTTCACGTATACAGTAAAAACTGGTTCACGGTCGTTCAGTCATGCAACCTTTTTGTTACACAAGTACACTCTGTAGGTTCATACAAACCCAGAGGACGGTTTTCTTGCTCAGAGGTTGTTCTTACACAGCCCAGGAGACATGGGAAAATATGCTTTAGAAATTATTTTAAAATATAATAAAATATCTTCTTTCAGAAGAATACAATCGGAGTTAGTTTTCGGGAAGCTAGTTGTTTTAGTCGATAAAGTTTTAAACGCATCTCTTCACTTCAGAAGGCCGTTATTAACCCGCCATGCCGTGTGGAGCACTTTTATCACGGATGGATGCGCTTTAATGGACTTCCAAAAAAATATACCCATTCAGTACTATTATAAAGCTTGGAAGAGCCAGGAATTTTTTTAATATAACTGATTGTATTCGTCTGAAAGAAGAATGTCTATACACCTAGGATGGCTTCAAGGACTATAAATCATGGGCTAATTTTCATTTTTGGGTGAACTATCCCTTTAACAGTTGTGGTTTATGGTGGAGTGTGTGTTTACTATAAGATTGTGCTTTAGAATAGATGTTTTATATGGCATCTGGGCTGGCCCATTGAGCCCGGCTGATATGGTGTGCATTCTGGGTAGATTTTGTACAGCTATAAATCTGGCATGACATGTGACAGTGGTTCAGATGTGGTCCTGTTGTATCTAGGGAGATGTAGCTGTGTCTTACCACCATCAGTTTGATTTAATTTCAGGTGCCCAGACCAGGGCAAGCGCATCCCCACAGTAATTCATCCTGACCCCAGTCTCAACTGACACCTGGATCAGTGCCAGGAATTTTGATACGACTGAGGCAGATCTGCTACTAGCTGGATAGCAAATGTCCATCTGTGTAACATCAGTATAGAAAATCAAGACGCAATAATCCATCGTTATCATGTCTGCTTTGGACTTAAGAGGACATGAAGTCTATGGGCTTCAGTACATTTTCAGATGATATTTTCACTAGATCAATTGATATAGATCAAGCCATTAGGGAGTCATTCCGGTTCTGCAGTGATCTCTGTAACTTTCAAAAAAACTATATGCATCTGTTGTAAAAGGATTATTTCTATAAACTCCTTTTAAAAAATATGCTCTTAAGCTCAGACTCGTAAACATTAATTATAGTTTCAAGATTTTCACAATGGCAATGATTTGGTTGTCATTTTTAAGAATTAATTAAAAGGAATGTATTTTAAAGTTTAATTAATTCTGCCAACTGGATGGGAATAATGAGAGTTTATTAAATGTTTTAGAGTGAAACAAACCACAACTAATTGCACAAAATAAAAAATGCAAAAACTATCTCAATCTCTCAAACCAAAGTAATATTTTAAATTATCTCTATATCTGTGTATTTTTTCAGAATTCATATTTACTATATATTATATTTATACAATTAATGCAGTTATATTAAGCTAATTATTATGTTATAGCTGACTCTATGTGGATTGGGAAACTTTCAAAAAACAGTTAAAAAGATATAGATATAGACCTTTATAGGCTTACGGTTATGATAACAAAATAGTATGCGTGAATATGGTATGCACTATGAAAAATGTATTCACATCACTCACCAAAAAGGTATGTATTCATCCGTCAGCTCCTCTGATAATTATCCTCTCAAGTTTTAGATCGAACACATTTCACTTAAAGATTAAAAGGACTAATGTCTCATTGATTTCTTTCTGCTTGAAGCATTAAACATTTGCGTGTTAATTATTTATGAAGAAGTGACAGAACAGATCTCCTTGTATGGTGCCAGAGAAAAGTGTCTCTTTTTGAAAATGTCTGAAAAAAGAAACTAACTAACGTGCTTCTATGCCAAGCACATATCATTCAGAGTGTTTTAACATGGCTCTGTCGGTTCATGGCCGTTTGCAAAGGGCTGAATGTGTAAGAATGAAGATGTATTTTCACATTCACTTGTTGTGCAGTGGAATGAGAATGGCCATTGCCTCATTTTTAAATCAGTTCCTGACCGCAAAATTATTCTGTGGTTTTTCACATGTAGAGACCATGTTAGGTGGGGTGATCGTGAGTTTGTCTATTTGGCTGTTTGTATATGTACATGATTTACACTGCCACATTTCCATTTTATTTGTATCTATTACAGTGGTTCATAACTTGTGGATTGTGACCCAAAAGCATGTCAAAGGTCTGGTTTTATGAAGGCGCATAAAGCGAAATCAATGCTAAATGCGTAAAATGAATTGCAACTCTCAATATAACCATGATTAAATAAGATAGCAGCATAAATCGGCTTATCAACTTGCAAAAATAGGACAACATATACATATAGAATCAGAGAAATCTGAGAACCTTCAACATGAAATACTGTGATGAAAGAGCAGAACACTTAAATAAATGACACTAATGGCAGATCTTGCAGAAATCAAAGCACACTGGCTCCTGATTTTGTGTTCACACAAAGGCTTTATTCATTGTGCTTTTAGCGTAATAACCAAAGTGGTATGAAAATGGCTTGAAAGAGAGTTATGATGTTCGCGCAAGAATCCTGTGCTTACACTGTTTGAGGATAATAACTTCAATTTTATTTCCAGCCCTTTCAGATTTAACAAAACCAGTATTGTGAAGGTGGGCTGGGTGCCCCCAAATGTTTTTTCTTTGTAGTTCTGGGTGTATCATACCATTATTTACACAGCTATAGTAATGTTGTTTCTTTCAGTCCGTAGCTGTAATTTTTAAGGCCATTTCCTCTGAGAGTGTAGTTGTAAAAAGGTAAACGTTTAGCAGATATACAAATACTTTTTTTTTTTTTTTACTTGTCGGCAATTGACTAAAAATAATAAATTGTAATGAAACTTTAATGTTTTTGTTATTTTATGGTTAGTTTTCTCTTTCAGTTCAACCACTGTCATGGTGGAGCAACGGTTTGTAGGGAATCTGGCAGAGAAGTTAACGTTAACGTTTAAACGTAACTCTACCACTCCCTTGAATACTAATGTCTTTTACCATCATCATAACTGTTTGTACAATTTGCCAGGAGGCTTAAATGTGTTTGTCAAGCATTGACATCTGCATACTCCTATAGAGTTTTTTGCGCTGCAACAATATGTGATAAATATGGTCAAAGTAGGCTGTTTGCTTTTGGGTTTTGTAAGTTAGTCAAAGAATAATGCTTTCTAAGAAAAAATTAACAGTATTTGCTCAAATGATTGGTTTCAGGTTTCATAACACGTGGATGCTTCACTGCATGGCTTAGTCAAACTGTGAGGCTGATAATCAATAGGAGAGCACAGAGCTGTGAAGTTGACTACAAAATAAAATGGTATATCACCATTATTCCTTGTTTTCATTACACCAAATTCTGTTATTTGCGGTGATAAAAGAACATGGAACATGCAAACACAAAACTATCAAGATTGAAAAACAAATGAGTTGAAATTACCACTTAGAGTTGTTTCCACAATCCTTTTTATTATCCATAGAAGCAAGCTGTCTGGAGAGTTATTGGGCCTGGAGTCACAAATGGATAGCTTTTGAAGTGCAAAGGATGCTGCAACATCAGACGCTTATTTCTTTATATATTTATTTGGTGTATTTTGTTGCAGATTGCTGTATGTTTTCAGTAGCTTTTTGGCTTATTTCGTCATTATAGAGCAGAGAACATTCAGATTAGGGCCTCTTGAAAGCGCTATTGTTGTCTAACGAAACTGATCTACTGCTATGCAATATCAATGCCTTTTTTGACTATGTTACTGCTGTTTGTATAGACCTGGCAAAGAAGCTAAAAGAGAATTTATCTCTTATTTCCTCATTTTTAAAAACGAATTCAAACTGAAGCATAAAATACAAAGAATTCTTTGTTAAATGTAAGGGGTGTCCACATACTTTTGTCTGTATAGTTTAGATGAAATGGAACCCAAATCCTGAACTTTAAACCATAACTTAATGTTGATATTAAATTACAAAAAATGTTGATAGCTCTTGGAAGAATCTGATGAGAATTGTTTGAGTTCATATTAAGACGTTTGATTGCAGACTTTGGTTGCAAATCTGAGCACAGTTAATGAGATCTGAAACTCTAGAAGAGATGAGATTATTATTATTATTATTAGGGTCTTTTTCTCAGCAGATGAAATATGGGTAGTCTGCATATTCTCTCAATTTGATGTCACTGCTGTCTAGGAGAAACAATTGTAGAGATGTCATTTTTGATTTGATCTCTCTATAGGCAGAAATTTGTGAAAATGGGAATTTTTTTTGTCAGGTTAAATAGAGCTATGCAAGATGTGATGTCTTAAGTTTGCATATTCATGCCATGTGAAATTAGCGGTAATGTTTCTGCTCCAGTAATGCATCTGATGGGCCTTGCTGCCGCGATGAGGAGTGAGATAACAGTGTCTGACTGACTCCAACTGCCACATCAGATTTTCCGACATTGCTTTGACCCTAAGACGATGTCTGTCCGATCCAGTGGGCTGCCTGTGTTTTGCGCATTTGTTTGACAAACACTTGAGGGGAGACGATGATAAGAAACATTGGTTGGACTGTTTCACGGACTGATCTTTTCTGATTTGCTTTGCTCTCTATAAGCCTCATCTCTTGTTCTATATCAGAAGGGAAAAGGAGCATCATACAGCACATTTTCTTAAAGTAAGATGAAAGAGACTTGAGAATGTAGACTTCATTTCACACTGACAGTGATTTCAGAGGTAAAATCCATTGATTCACTCGTCCGCTGACATCTCGCAGGACTAAACGCTTTGAAGTAGCTTGTTGTTGTTGTCAGAAATTCCAAGCAGAACACAAAATATATAAAACCCTGTATACAAAGATATATGATGTTCCATCTGAGTACACAGTATGAGGCTGAGGCTAATAAAATGTGCAAAACTTAATTAACTTCTATTACTATTAATTTTTAATGTGCCTGTCCATTTGAAATGTTACTATTCTGGCACTGTGAAGTTCAGGTCTTTCATCTCTTTCTTTTACAATCAATAATTTTGCTTTGAAGAGTCGCGCCATATCTTACAGCTCAGACAAATGTGCCTCATTAGCAGCAGGTTTCTGAAAGTAAAAACAGTAAGGACTGAAGTAATTAAAATGCTTGGGGCAAATCAATAGAGATTAATGTTAGTTTAATAGTCAACCTCCTTTCTCTCCTAGTCTGTGAATGGGAACGACACATTATATCTTTCCGCAGTACAATAGCTGCAGAGTTTTAAAATATCACACACAAGACCTGTTCAGTCATGACGTCAATTTGTAGGCCAAACCAGAAAGCTAATTTGCCAAGGCTTCTCTTGGGACATTCTAATGGGTTTTTAGAATAGCAGTGATCGATTTATTTGCAAAGTAAGAGACTTTACGACACAAATTACACACGGTCATACCTCAAATGTGAATTTTAAACCGCTGTGCAAGTTGCTGAAAATTTGATACATAAGGTCACAACAGGCTGAGGATAATCAACAGGATATCCTCAATGAATTTTATGAATATTATAGAGATGTACAAATGTAATTTCTGATGCCACATATAACTCATTTTAAAGGATTTTTAATCAGTCAAGCATACATTTTCCCTGAATAAACATTCTGTCAATATTTAATAATAAGTTAATAATTTAATCTCTACAATATCTAGTTCAGTCTTGAAACTCTAGAGGGGTGATAGGTCTTTTACATGCAATCTCAAAGCAATCAGATCATTGCTGTATGGCTCAAGCTGATTGGTCTCTGTTGATCTTGATCTTGAGATTAAAATAGTCTGGTTCAGTGTTTGCTGTAGGCTAGAGTTCCTCTGAGACCCTCGACCTCCCCCAGCTCCACCTGCCTAGATCTGCTACAGGATTTATGTATGCCTACCGTAAAACTTCAAATAATAGCCCGGGCTTTTATTTTCTCAAATCGTAGAACTGCACCGGCTTGTATTTGAAACAGGCGTCTATATGAGACAGGCCTTTATAATTTAGTATTGAGATGTTGTTAATTGAGATGTTGTTCCTAGAGTTGTTAATCTTTAAAAATCTCCAAATGCTCCACGTCAAACTGCGGTCTTCCGACCTTTTACTATCGTGTCCATTGATTTTGATTAATATGCGCGAGGGAGAGGGAGCAAGACCGTGCTCGTGTTGTTTGAAGACGTGAGAGGACGCGCGCGCGGCCGGGGCGCTCTCTCTCTGCTAGTTTGCGCCCTGTCAAGCGCAGCAGTCACCCTATTACATCACTCACCGATTGGCTTTGGCGGGAAAAAAATTTGCTTTGATGGCCGCCAAAAAGCGGACGATCCGACGGGTTTTAGAAGATTAAATACAACCCGAAACTAAAAAACAGACCCGGCCTCTATTTGAGACCGGCCTTTATTTACCAAACCTGTCGCCACACCAGGCGTGTAAAAGAGACAGGCGTCTATTTGGGACTCGGCTATTATTTGAAGTTTTACGGTATTTATGCTCACAGCAGCGTGTCTGTGTATCTTCTTGCAGAAGCATCAACAGCAGCTGCAGCAGTGTTGGAAATCTAGTCCCTCAAGACCAAATACATTAACATTGCCATATTCAATGACATGCTAAAACTATTCTGAGATTTGTCATGACTGAAATATCTATATTGTAGTAAAATCTAGCTATAGAATAGATATTTATAATATAAGGGATTTATTCAGTTTTCTTTATGTTTCTAAAGCTGTCCGCATGTAAAATACTTTTACATTTTGGATTCTGGCAATATGTCCCTTTTGTATGTTTGACCAAATAACCAAACATACTAGAACGCATAAAAGTAAATGTATTAGTAATTGTATGTTATATTTACACACTTATGTGTAAATTTAACATATGAATACTTATACCAGTAGACACGATGAACCGGTAGAAATTTGTTAACCGGTAGAGATTTTGGACTATCGCGGTTATGCTCACGTGATACTGCCATGCTGTGCGTCAGGAAAGCTTATATTGTGAATTATCATTATTGTGAAATAAAATTACTCAAATAAAGATAGATGTGCCCACCTCTACAAATACTAATAACATGAGATCAGATGGAGAAAAACAGATGTAAAGGGACAAAACAAAAGACAAATGGATTTGTTGTGAATATGCAGTATCTGTGGCAGTAGGGGTCAATATAACATCCATGACCACTATCAATAACCAATAAGGTTGTGATGTTAGACTCTACTGCTCTTTATGCTTCTTTTTTTTCCACCACCGAAATGGCAACGTTCACACAGTTTTTGGAATTGACAACTGCATGTACTTACAGTTGTGAGTCTCGAAATGTCCCGTTCACACAGCAACTTACAGTAGCGTCTCAAATACTGTCTGTATGTGTAATAGCGACAGTAATGGCGACGTCCTGAAATGTCTTATCACTTTTAATACAGCAAGAGTCCAATCGAGCTGCGAGTTCATCCATTAAATCTATATTATCCAACAGCAGCGTTTATATCTGGGTGGAGAGCGGATCATTTGAGCCGCGTGTATGTGTAGCCCACTTGTATTAAGCTATATAAAGTATTATGGACTCAAACACAGGACTAACGACCGTATTCTGATGCTGTGTAAACGTGGCCAATGAGCTCCTACACCACTGACAAGTGCACTGAAAAGTGATTCTTTGATCGGTTCCCACTGCAAAACTCTCAGTAATTCTGACATGTTTGTTTTCCCCTCTAGCAACTATCAATAGTGTAACAGATGTAAAATCGCCCTTATAGGCTCGTCTGATGCTCATTTATGATGCCCTCTGGGTTTCATCATGGCTGAACAGATTCAGAAGCACATACTTGCTTCAAAATGAAAAAAGATCTGCAAGAAATGAATGAGACGATTAGAACTAGAACCGTATCTGTAAGGTATTCGGCATTAATTGCTGGCGTGTACATGTGGTACATTTCTTCAGTTGCGAACTTTCTTTTTGGCAGATCATTATCTAATCCCTGGGCTTTTTGCTAATCTTTTTTTTCTCAGGAGCTCACCATCTCTCCCAAGGGGACTCTTCTCTTCTCTTCACCTCACTAATGATGTTTTGAATGATGAGGGAAGACCACACGATATCTAAGCTAATTATTCAAAAATAAATGCTGAAATAAGCATTTCGGGAGGTTGCTTGTGTTTTGACAGAATGAGGCAGTTAGCAGAACATTGCAGACTGCTGTAAGGATCAAATATATTACAGGTGGAAAAATCTTTTTTTATGTTTTTAGAGAATCATTATAGAGTATTGTTTCATTCACTGTGACTCTGTAGGCTATATGTATGTAAAACCTGTGTGCAAATGATTGATGATTCATATAAGTTTGTACTTAAATTAATAATTTAGGATCAAAATTAGATCCCAATTTTATTCTCAGTTCAGAATGTTAAACCAAAATGTTTATTTATATAAGAGTTTAAAATAATGTTATAGCTCAAATTGGGATAGTTCCTACATTAAAATCAGCCCATAACATCTGTAAAGGAGGTGTTTATTATGTTTCATGTTGTTTTGAGAGCATGTAACGAGTAAAAAATACAAGAACGAGTGTAAGAACAAATTAACCTTTGCAAATCATTTTGCATTAGAATCTCTTCTGTGCACATAAGTGCACAACTTATAAGACTCAGTGTTTGGAAAGCAGACTGAAGTTTAATTTTTTATGAGGTAGTTGCATGTAAGACAGAAAGAAAACAAGTACTTGGACTGTCCGAATGTACACATCTGCCAACCAAGGGCCACTTCTAGGAATCCACACATTATGCTCAAATATCATGTAGTGAGCCACACAAGTAAATAAAATCACCAGCGGTAGAAATTAGATATCTCAGATGCAGTAAGACAAAAACAACTGTTTCTTTTAGAAAAAAATTAGAGAAAATGGAAACTTTTTACTAAGTTACCTGCTTCTAGTAAAAAACAAAATCTAGTAATTTTATGTTTATCTTCAAGAGATCGCATCTCAACAATATCACAAACAATGCTCAGGTTTTTCAAGATACCAAGAAAAAAATCAAGTTCTTCAAGTCACCTTTATTTACATAGCGCTTTATACAATACATATTGTTTCAAAGCAGCTTTACAGTGATAACAGGAAAATGATACAATGATGCAAACAGTTAATTTCGGCTGTAAAGCAGCTCTAAAAGAAAATAGTGTCATTGTTCAGCTGAAGTCAGTCCAGTGTTGATTCAGTTTCATTGTAAAGATCAATTGTTAAATTAGTTCATTTCATCTATAAAGCAGTTCTGCAAAAAATGATGTCATCGTCCAGCTCAGTTCGGATCACATACAACAGTGTCACTGTCACGGAAACACCAGTATCAGCGTCAGACCTCTACACTCCGCCCACTCGTTCCGCATCACCACAATACTAATCACCTGCACCTGTCACCCTCACCTGCCACCAATCTGCACTCACTCCACTCACACCTTAAATACCACACCACTTCACCCACTCAGTTGTCTGGTCTCGTCGACTCATGCGACAACCTGACTCTCCTTCGGGAATCTCTCAAAGACCTGCCGAAGACTTACCTGCTGTGATACTCACCCGTCAGTGGGCAAGATCCAGTCTCCTTCTCCGGTCCATTCCGCCTTCAGCCTGTCTTCCGTCAGCCTTCTACTTCAACACCACCCTCCTGCATCAGATAAGAGACTCAATTACCATCAACGCATCTCATTCCATTCATTCCAAACTGCAAACCTGCTACTCACCTGCCGTATCTGTTCCTGAGTGCTAATAAATAAAACCTCTTGTAACGTTACCTGTTTGTGTCATTCTGATTTGTGACAGAAGACCAGACCATCATGCACGAACCAGCAGATCACGGTGGAGAGGAAGTTTCACCCCCGGTCACAGTTTCGGACACTTCGCGGGACAATCATCATAATCCCTCACCTTCCGCCATCAGTTCTTCTTCATCTGCCTCTGTATGTCCCATGGCCCGACCAGCGCCCTTCTCAGGCAAGGAGGGGGAGTGCAGCGGATCTCTGTTGCAGTGCGAGCTGTTTATGGAAATGAATCCGTCTCAGTTTCCCACCGAACGAGCTAAAGTGTCTTTTGTCATTTCCCTCCTCACTGGTCGAGCCCTTCTCTGGGCACATGCTCTGTGGGAAGATCACGGTCCAGTTACGCGATGTTTCTCCACGTTCACCGGACATTTCCGGGAAGTGTTCTCCCAAGCCACCAACGCTCTCTCAGTGCAGGATCAACTTTTCCAGTTGAAACAAGGTAAATCTGTGGTTTCATCTTATGCCTTACAGTTTCGCACTCTGGCAGCCTCCAGTGGATGAAATGAGTCTGCGCTCATAACAGCCTACCGCCAGGGTTTAAACACGGAGATCCGTTTACAGCTGGCCATTTATGACGATGTTATCGGGCTAGAGAGTCTCATATAACGCTCCATCCGTGTGGATGAACGGCGCACTGCCTGCCAGCTCGACAGCCCTGCTCTGCCTCCTCCTCGTCCTGCACCTACCCACAACCCTTCAGCACCAGGACCCATGGACATCGGTTCCACCCATCTGTCAGCCACTGAACGTCAACATCGCATCTCTGACAGCCTGTGACTACACTGTGGATCCTCCGGTCATCAACTCATCTCCTGTCCTGTTCGTCCCCCACGACTGGCGGTGAGTACAGTCCACCTCCAATTTCCCATTTCTCAAATGAAATATACTCCTGTTCTACTCACTTACCAGCAACGATCTCTTCCAGCGCAAGCCTTAATCGACTCAGGCTCCGCGGGCAACTTCATTTCTCTATCAACACTGCAAAAACTTCAGACTCGTCAAAAACCCATTTCTCAGTCTCTCCGTGTGCAATCCATCCTGGGGAAACCGCTCGGTCGTGGGTGGATCGGTTACAGCAGCCCCATGATCTCCCTGAAGATCGGCTGCTTGCACGAAGAGGAACTTCCGTTTCTGGTGCTGGAGGGTTCTACCGCGGACATGGAGGAGTACATCCAGGATGCACTCCAGCAAGATTACATCCGCCCTTCCACGTCCCCTGGCGCTTCCAGCTTCTTCTTCGTGTGCAAAAAGGGCGGAGGCTTGCGCCCCTGTATAGACTACCGGACTCTCAACACCTCCACTGTTAAGTTTCGTTATACCCTTCCTCTGGTCCCAGCCGCCTTGGAACAGCTCCGTGGTGCTCGCATCTTCACGAAACTCGATCTACGCAGTGCCTACAATTTGATTCGGATCAGAAAGGGAGATGAATGGAAGATGGCGTTCATAACTCCAGCAGGCCACTATGAATACCGGGTCATGCCGTTCGTACTGTCCAACGCTCCCGCTGTCTTCCAAGGGTTTATGAACGAGATATTCAGAGACTTCCTCCATCAGTTCGTCATCGTTTACATAGACGATATTCTCATATATTCATCAAACCTTTCCGAGCACCACCGCCATGTCCAATCCGTCCTCCAACGTCTACGCGATCATCAACTCTATCTGAAGTTAGAGAAATGTGAATTTAATCAGGAGTCAATCCATTTCCTGGGGTATGTAATCTCTTCACACGGAATCACCATGGACCAGAGGAAGGTGGAAGCTGTCTCCACTTGGCCACAACCCACCAATATCAAAGAGCTTCAATGTTTCCTAGGTTTCGCAAACTTCTACCGCCGTTTCATCAAAGGTTTCAGTCAAATCAGTGAACCCATCACATCACTCTTGAAGAAAGGGGCCAAGTCTCTGTCCTGGACCACCGAAGCCACCAATGCTTTCGCAAAGCTCAAGGACACCTTCAGTTCCGCTCCTACCCTAGTCCATCCTAATCCGGATCTTCCGTTTCTCGTCGAGGTGGACGCCTCCACCACCGGGGTAGGAGCGGTTCTTTCCCAGCGGCAGGGGACACATCTCCGACTCCATCCATGTGCCTTCTTCTCTAAAAAACTGTCCCCGGCGGAGCAAAACTATGACATCGGCAACCGGGAACTGCTGGCAATCAAGCTCGCCCTGGAGGAGTGGAGGCATTGAGTGGAGGGAGCAAAACATCCATTCGACGTCATCACCGATCACCGAAATCGGGAATACCTCCGAGATGCAAAAAGACTCAACACACGACAAGCCCACTGGTCTCTGTTCTTCACCCGATTCAATTTCAAGGTCACTTGCCGTCCAGGAGACAAGAATACTAAAGCCGATTCACTTTCCCATCTGTACCAACCTGACACCATCAGCGCCAATCCGGAATCTATACTCCCTCTTACCATGATTGTCAGTCCCATTCAATGGAGTCTTCCGCCGGGAAGTCCTGAGGGACGGAGCTATGTTCCCACTCGTCTGCGTCAGTCCCTCATGGACTCAGTACATACGTCTCCAGGCTCTGGACACCCAGGCAGCCAGCAAACCCTCTCGCTCATCCCACAACGCTACTGGTGGCTCAATATGACCCAGGATGTCTCCCAATACACCAAGAGCTGCTCAGTCTGCGCCATGGCCAAGGTTCCTCGCCGCCTTCCTGAGGGTAAACTTGTGCCACTCCCTGTGCCCACAAGACCTTGGTCCCATCTCGGTGTGGACTTCATAACCGACTTACCTTCCTCAGATACTCATACCTGCATCCTGTTTGTAGTTGACCGCTTCTCAAAGGCCTGCAAACTCATCCCACTACCTGGTCTACCCACTGCCCTCAAAGGCCTGCAAACTCATCCCACTACCTGGTGTACCCACTGCCTTCAAAACCGCAGAAACTCTCTTCAATCAAATCTTCCGTCACTTCGGCATACCTGAGGATGTCACTTCTGACCGTGGACCCCAGTTCATATCCCGAGTCTGGAAAGCCTTCTTCAACCTCTTAGGGGTGTCAGTAAGTCTAACCTCGGGATACCACCCACAGTCCAACGGCCAGACTGAGCGGAAGATCCAGGAGATCGGGAGATACCTGCGGTCATATTGCCACGACCGCCAGGACTGCTGGAGCCGTTACCTTCCCTGGGCCGAGTATGCACAGAACTCCCTTCAGCAATCCACCACGGGGCTCACACCCTTCCAGTGCATATTCAGCTTCCAGCCACCCCTTTTTCCCTGGACTGGAGAACCTTCCGACGTTCCAGCAGTCCACCACTGGTTCCAGGTAAGCGAGAGGGTCTGGGACTCAGCACACGTCCATCTGCAATTGCCAATGCCATCCAAGATATTCATGTCCTTCTTTCTTCAGTAGAAAAGAAATTAAGTTTTTCGAGGAAAACATTTCAGGATTTTTCTCCACACAATGGACTTCGACGGTAACCAAATTGTTGATGTTCAAATCATTGCAGTTTCAAAGGGCTTTGAAGTGCTTCAAAGGGCTCTGCAGATCCCAGCTGAGGAATAGTGTCTTATCTAGCGAAACGATCGGTCATTTTCTAAAAAAAAATAAAGATGTATATACTTTTTAACTACAATTGTTCGTCTTGTGCTGTTCTGCAACGCGCCAGGCATTACGTAATCACGTTGGAGAGGTCACTGGACGTAGGCGGAAGTACCGCCCCATTGTTTACAAGCGTGGAGAAGGATCGTTCAAATTTTATTGTATGTTGAATGACATTTATGTCTTTGTGTCAGTTTATTGTTTAAAATAGTCATTTGGTGTGAGTATCCTGGATGTTTAAATCTTTTGAAACCCCAAACGTTTTCTTCTGCCTACGTCCAGCTTGACTTTCCAACGTGATTAAGTAATGTCTGGCGCGTCGCAAAAGTACATATACATTTTTAGTTTTTTTTAGAAAATGAGCGATCGTTTCGCTACATAAGACACTATTCCTCAGCTGGGATTGTGCAAAGCCCTTTGAAACTGCATTGATTTGAACTTCAACAATTTGGTTACCGTTAAAGTCCATTGTGTGGAGAAAAATCCTGAAATGTTTTCCTCAAAAAACTTAATTTCTTTTCCGCTTTAGAAAGAAAGACATGAACATCTTGGATGGCATTGGGGTGAGTAAATTATCAGGAAATTTTCATTTTGAAGTGAACTAACCCTTTAAGTGTCCCCAGCTGAGCAAGCCAGAGGCGACAGTGGCAAGGAACCCAAACTCCATCAGGTGACAGAATGGAGAAAAAAACCTAGGAAGAAACCAGGCTCAGTCTAGTTCTCCTCTGGCCAACGAACAAACACAGTGTCATTATGATTCAGGCTCCATCACAAGTCAGAAATCAGATTGTGGATAGCATTTCATCCAGTTCCTTATGTTTGAAGATCGGATTCATCACGCCAATATGGAGATGAAGCTGGGGTCTGTGCAGAGGACCTGTCTAGTTCTTGTAGTCTCTGCAGAGGATCTGTTTCGATGACTGTCGTGTCGATGAGGCCTTCACAGGGGATTGTCTAGTAGATAAATAAAGGTGACTTGACACGGTCACTGCTGACATTCAGGGATTCGTTGTGGTCGTGTCTAGGTGCAGGCCCACCATATGATCCGGATACGTAATGGATACGGCTGACTATGGTAACCTCGGGATAAACAGAGAGACTAATATTAGTGTAGATGCCATTCTTCTCACGATGTCATTCTTCTCACGATGTAACAAGTACATTGGGTGTTCTAGGAAGTGTTCCTAACCTAATTTCTGCAGCCTTACAATCCTTTAACGGATCTGAAGAATAGAAATGTGATAATGTGTATGCCAGGGTAAAGAGAAGTGTTTTAAGTCTAGATTTAAACTGACAGAGTTTGTCTACCGAACAATGCTAGGAAGACTGTTCCAGAGTTTGGATGCTAAATAGGAAAAGGATCTACCAGCTGCATTATCAACTGGCCAGAATTTTGAGATCGCAATAGATGTGAATGACTATAATGCGCTTAGAGCTCGCTCAAGTATTGAGGTGCTAAACCATTTGGTTTTTTGTAAGTAATTAGCAAGATTTTAAAATGAATTTAGACACATGAATTTTATAGCTCAATGCTCTTTTGTGTCGTTTTAACATCTGAGACAACTTTAATAAAAACAAACCTGAGAATGACGTATAAGAAATAATGTGTACCCTTACAAACAGTAGATCGCACACCTACCTTTAAAAGTGCTAATCCTATTAAAATCCATAACCAGCTCTATTATATCAATATGTATGCACTGATTTGTATTATTAAACATACTTAATGATTAAAAAGTCCTGCTGTATTTTTATGCTTCTACAACATTTAGGGGAATCCATTAATTATCTGTAACAGCACTGAAATACCATACCAAACAAAAAAGAAGAAAAGGCCTCAGGCTAACTTTTTTGTGTCAGAATTGATATAATGAGCTCTGCAGTCTGAGCTGGTTCATTCAGAGGACTTACCAAAAGAGGATAAGATGACTAGCACACCATTCTGTTCACCAATAACAGCTTGGTTAATGGAAAAGGCCAAAGCAACTTGGCAAGTCAGCAAAGCAATTAGCCATTAAGCATTTTCAAAGTCAACACTTACCAACAGATGCCCCCTCAGATTTCTGAGCCAAGTTGATTTAAATGAGCTTCCAATATACACAATTAAGTATTTTTGTGTCTTTGATCATTACAATTATTGCACAGTTGGTAAATAAATTGTTAGCCATGGTATTATGAGATATACTATGGTACTGACTGAATGTTTACTAAATTCATATACCATGGTATGCATGTGGTACTCTTCAAGAATACCTACAAGCAGGCCTGTTGCAAAAATTGAATAATGCTCTGATCATGGTTATTCGATCTAGTTGCAATCGTTTGATATAACAGCAATAATTGTGGTTTAAAAAGTTCAATATCGTAACTCCTTTTCACGATGAAAGATTAAAAAATATATAATCAAAAGTGCACAAAGTAATAAGGTATAATATATTTATACATAATGATGGTTGTGGGTTTCATCAGACTATATATATATATATATATATATATATATATATATATATATATATATATATATATATATATATTCTTTTATACAGCATTAAAGTAAGCTGGGCCTATTTTGTTCTAATGTGTATTATTATATTATATATGATTAAAAGTAAAAAAATTCACAATTTGGCTTACACTGTAAGTGACATGAACAAAAAAATAATTAAATTAGTTAATCATGTTTATTATGTCTATGACAATTAATCATTAGCACAAAATTGATGATTGTGAAAGGCCTACCTACATGTACTAAAATGAGAATTTTTATAGGATTACAAGTACAGTTGTGGTTATTCACATTTTTTGTGAATTATTTAATTCTATTTTATTGTTAAAAGTTACTATAGGGCTGTGTCCGAAAGCTTAAAAATGTTGCCTTCAGAGGATGCATTCCAAGAAAGGCAATCAAGGCACGTCCAAATCCAATGTAATCTTCACTTCCTGTCTCCTGAGATTCCTTTATCTAATTGATTTTTGAAGGCAGCATATATGTATCATTCGCTGCCTTTGATATCCAACAATCCTTTCAATTCTGTGACAGTTCAGCTAGAAAATAAAGATGCCGTCTGAAAGTTGAGGTTGGTGGTCAGTTTGTGTGTGAATGTACGTTTTTGACCAACTATCCACTTTTGATATAATTTCTAGCAAGAAATTACTATTGGAAATGACTATTTATCACTCGATAACAGTACTTTCTAATGTCACAGATTCAACATACATTAGGTACACACATTATGTAGATTAGGACACAATCTCCTTTAAGATGCATGTAAAATACAAGTTTGAAATGCACATAGCATGCCATTTGTTTGAAGACTATACCTTTTTTCTGGCCATATGAGGCTGTTGTCTATTCTCTTTCCTCTGTTGTCTTGTCGCACTGACCCTGAGAGGGTGAATGAATCGAGTCCACTGGCATAACTGTCACTGTCTGATCCAGTTTACTAATTACCCCTCTTGTGCTGACTGTGTCCTTTTCATGTTGCGCGTGCTGTCTGAACCTATTTGTGTGTCTAAATGAGTAATCAATATCAAATGTGGCAGTATTACCTGGTCAATACAACATATCCAAACAATTAACTTGGTCCGAGAAGCTTTTTTTTTTCATAATGCCAACCGGATTTTGGCCTTTTTAATTCAATAAGGAGGGAGGTTGTTCCAGTTTTTAATATTTTTTTCCAGTATGAATTACCCATAAACATGTTCATAAACACAACACACAACATAATTTAAATGTTATTTTATGTTATGTTATATTCATGTTATATTAATTGCTGTGTTGATTGTTTTAAAATGCATTTAACCTAATAAGAAATCAATTGTTATTATTAGTCATTATAAAAATGTCATATTAAAATTTAGAAGTTTATTTATTTATTTGCTTTAGTTGGACTACTGGAAATCTGTGGTTGTGGGACTGTAGAAACGTCATGTGTTTTGTGGCCCATTCATTTCAAATTAATTCGCATAGAGCAATAGGCAGCGAACTATTACATTTTGCCCAACACTACTCTATATGGATTGTCTGTGTTTTGTCAAGTTAAACTTTGTACTACAAAATTCAGTTTCATTAAGAATTTTAGGAACTATGATTCACTCTGGCTATGCTTCAAATTATGTTCAAATGTGAAAGTGAGGCATGACCAGCCTCTATAATGCATAAAAGTCAATTTCCAATGCGTGTTATTGTTGCTAAAACATGTGCAATGAAATGCCACATGCATCACAGGCTGCACTTATGAAAGGTCATGTCGTGCGGTATAGGTACATCATCACTCAGATATTTTATGATTGACTTTGACAACAGTTCAAATGAACGATGGTCTAGTGAACTCTTGTATTATTGGAGTGCTTGACCATGTCAGGAAGTTTTACCATATGCACCATAAGTTAAAAAATCAAGCCTTGATTGGATCTATTCAAAACTTTGCTATCTAGCATGTCACCAACTACAAATTTTGTTGTATGTATCGGCTAGTTTCTGTTAAAACCAAGCATTCACAAGTTATTTTTTGCAATCGTAATCGTAACGTATTTATGAAACAACATTAAAGAGATCAGTTCAAGACAATGATGATCAATGATGATCTTTCTTGTTGCATAAAGTCGAGTCATTAAATGTCTTGGTTCAATGAAGACATGGGGGGGGGGGGGATGGTTTGCAAAGGCCATTTTATGTTGCCTTTAATTGTGGATTTTATTGGGATGTATAATTTGCTTGTTAAAGGGGTGAAAGAATGCAAAACCAAGCTTACCTGGGCATAGCTGAATAACAGCAGCTTGGTGGGTAATATGGCCATTCACAGAATCTCAAAATCTCCTTAATATGAAAATCTCAAAACTTTAAACTGCAGCTGTAAAACGGCCGTATCTCAAATTAGATGTGACATAACACTTGGGGGATTTCCTTATTTGGATCTGGTCGGTACCTTTGTTACGCCCCTAAATTTGCATACACACTGCACACTTTCTGGGCCCAGTTAGCCTATATCAATAGTGGTCGTGCAGTCAGACACAGTTTAGCCGGCGCGCTACGTTTACTGCTTCTAGAATTACAAATTAGAAAGTTTGGACGTTTTTAAAGGATCTTCAAAATGAGTCACGGACATTACTGCACAGTGTTCCCGGCTGTACAGGGAATGTTGGCACTTTTCATTGTCTTCCCAAGGAACCAAACATTCAACGGGCATGGTTGATGTTTTTATACAGCAAGATCCCTCTGCGCTTCAACATGAAATTATCAATATCCTCGAACCATTTCACCCCAGATTGTTTCGAAAACCTTGGACAGTTTCAAGAAGTTTTTTCTACGCGGCTGAAAAGAGGGGCTGTTCCGACCATGTTGACATAAATACCGCAAGCTGTAAGTAATCTAACGTTATGAATTTGTCGCTAACAGTTATTAACAATGCTATCCGTTATCTACAAGCTATAGTTATCTAGAAGGTACAGTTAGTGTGACGGTTTGGTTTAATTGAAATATTTATTCAATAGTAGTTTAGATACACTGGATTCATTCGCAGTATAATGTAAAATATTTTTTTATTTATCAAAAATAAATGTTTTTTTTATTTCAGAGTACATGACAACGCACAAAAGACGCTTGCTGCCAAACAGATTCTCAAAAGAGGTGTTTGTGTGTTCCATGTGTAGCATCATGACTGGTATTAGCAAGGGAGTGTTTCCAAGCATGTTTACTATGATGACTGGGTACATTTAGCAATTCCGTGAGTCATTCACAACAAATTAGCGAACTATTCATAGTCCATCAAGTGTAATCTCTGTGTAGCCTACTGATTGCAGTTTGCCATATCATTGATTGGTCTAGTCTCGTGCAGCTCATCTAAATATTCATTAGCATGCCACGAAGGGGAGAAAACAGCTAGTATCATTCTGGGGATATTTCTCAGGGTTGCATTAGGGCATATAAAAGAGCCACCGGGGCATTTTCAGCCCAACCAATGTTTCATACCCTATTTGGAGACCTTAAGGAACAATGTGACCCTATAAAATCATCACCCCTTTATAGTTGGGGGCCTTAAGCACATTTTCGCGCAAATTCATCTAAAAGCACTAAATTTGGCACAGATGTAGCTCAAGTCATACCGAAATGATTTAGCTAGGGTGCCGGAGCCAGCGACCCTCGGAGCCAAGATGGCGGCCAAATCCAATATGGCCGCTGCCTGAAAAGGGTTCCGGCTATAACTTTTGAACCGCATGAGTTACAAATACAAACTTGATATGTTTTTAAGCTTAATTGATCATGGGAAACACATAGGAATGTTTATATTTATGACCCAGTATATCTGGACCCCTTGATCCTCCAATTTCAATATGGCCGCTGTCCAAAAAAGCAGCTTGGGCTGTAGTATGGGGCCTTACACCCCATTGTTCGTGCAAATTCATCTACAAGCACCAAATTTGGCACAGATTTAGCTGAGGGTATACTGAAATGTTTTAGCCAGGGCACCCGAGCCAATGGTCCCTGAGACCAAGATGGTGGCCAAATCCAATATGGCCGCCACCTGAAAGGGATTCGGCTATAGCTTTTGAGCCAGTTGAGATACAAGTACAAACTTGATGTCTATTTTACCTTTTTTGACCATGGGAAACCCATAGGAATACTTACATTTATGATTGGGTATATCAGGAACCCCCTCCAAATTCCCTTAATTCAATATAGCCGCTCTTATATGTAATCATATAAGAAAGAATATTACACAATTATTATTGCAAGGCAATATTTATATTATGTCAAATTGTTAAAAGAATAATATAGTCAATGTGTCCAAAACTCTTAAAGGTTTGCTTAGCATAACAAAAAATCAGCAATACCATAAAAAACAATGAATTATCATTATCACTCAAAATCACCGGATCTCTCATCGTCTCCACCATCATTGTTTGCACCCTCACATGCACATTATAGAAGTGCAACGAACTCCAGCTTTACAGTACTTACAGTGCCCTCTACATGCTGTCTTGCAGCCACAGTGGAGGAGAATGGTGCAGGCTTTACTGGCGTCTCCGAGATTAGTCCAGTAAGTTTCCCAAGTCTTGCTCGTAGAGTCCCGATACCATCCCCATGGATTGAACTCTGGGATATCTTGCTGGACAGTGGTTGCCTGATTGCAGTAGAAGCTGGCCTGCAGCAGTGCTCTTTTGATGTGCTGAATCAGTGCAGCTTGGGTGGGAGGCAGGTTCTCGAGAGACTTGGTACCATTCGAGAAAAGGTGATGTCTAGCTTCGTCTACGCAGCTGGAGCCCCAGCTCTTGCGGTAGATGATGACGACCATATGCTCCAGTCTTTGGACATGGACGTCATTGTTGATCTGTTCAGGCTCCAATGTGAGGGTGACCAGGGATTCTGTGAGATCTGGTGTTGCCTCCCAAGCTGGCCATGCACTGATTTTCACATGGCTGTTAAAACGTGGAAGAGTGGAAAGGCCAGTGACTTCTGGGGACCAAGATCCTTGCTGATTTCATGAGCAGGAATGTCCCTATAGTTTGCTCCAAGTGCAAAGCCGATCCAGAGCTCTGTGAGGCCAAGTGTGTTGAAGAAGCGGATGGCAAGGATGACAACATCGCTGTCGATAGTCCGCACAAATGCCTTTTTATGGTCATTGGCCCCAGCATGTGCAAGATTCAGGATTATTCTTGTATCTGCTTCTGGATGATTACAAAACGTTACTATTATTTATTTTCAGCAAGTTTCTTTAACTCCAACCAATATTGATCTGAATCAGTGGACAATTAGCCTGGTTAAAACCAGACCCTTCTCAGTCGTAACTGAGTTAGGGTCTGGGGAAGGTTCATTGACAGCTGACTTCCAAAAGGGCGTCACCAACGGACGTCATTCAAATGCCTCTGGGCGCAATTGGATAGACCTTAAAACCAATCAGATCGATCGTCATCTTGTAAAGCCCGCCTCATTGTTTGTGATTGGTGCCTCGATTTGGAAAGATTGGAAATGAGCATGGGCTCTTTGCCAGACTAACTTGCAGAGCAAATCTATATGTGCCGGAAGTCTGGGTTTTCCCAGGTTAGTGGACAATGAAATCTTTAGAAAATCTCAAAAATGAATAGCCATTTTTCATACTGTACCTTATGTATTGCATAAATTCACTTGTAGCATTTAAATTATTTTAGGTTTTAGTATTGTAAGACTGGAAAAACTGGAAGGACTTTAAGAGAGGGCCACTCTCTGAGAAAACAAAGGAAATTAACATTTGAACTCCCCCTCATGCACTATTGAGACGAAGGTCTCACCTCCCTCATCCTAATCTACATTTCTCTCCCCCATTCTTCATCCTGGCAGAGGTCTCCCAAACTCACACAAGAATCTAAATGGTTTAATGTGAATGATTATCATCGAGTTTTATACATGTTTGGTATTATTTGAAATTCGGTGCGACTGGTACAAATGTGTCATTCCCAAAGCAGTAAACCAAAAGGTAATAAAGTTCTTAGGAAGTTTAGAAACATCTTCCACAATGGAGGGTGTGTCTTTGAGTTAACACCTTCTGACCATTTACTGACTGAATGCTAATTTTCCACTGCTAGCAAATGGTGACTTACCACTGTGGATGAATTTTAGATTTGAAATGAGGTCTGGGTATATAATGAAACGCAGCGAGAGCTCGAGGCCTTTTCTATATTTGAGATCGGCCCGTGAGGCTGAGAGTTGCGAGACTCAGCCTCACGCATTTCTTGTCGGGTAAACTTTTTCCTCTTTGTTCTAGAGCATTTGATGTTTTGCATTGATTATCCTTGAATTGATTATGAAATTATAATGATACATTTACCTGACATATTAAATTGTGACATTTGATTATTCTAATTGACTTTGACATTATTTTCATTCAAGAGTTTAAAAGAATAATAAAACATTCGCTCACATTTAGTGATGCGCAGATATCATTAAAGCCTTTTCATTTATGGAGTCAGATGAAATAACGAGAAAATACATATGAGAAAATGTATTGCATTTAACCAAAAATACTTTGCCGCGAGAAAAGACAGTAACACGGAAAGACCTTCACCGCTAATTCGAATACCGCCATTGGATCGAGTTAGACGGCCTTACAGTATTATTGTTAATTTATTTAGTGTATTATTTTAAATTACTATAGAATTTTGAGTAACACTTTACAATATTGTCCCATTAGTCAGTGCTAGTTTATTATTAGTTCATGTTAGCTGTATATTAACAGATACAAGCTTTGATTGTATTAATGTATTAGTAAATGTTGAAATTAACAAACAAAAGATTAATAAATTATATAATAAATTATTTAGAAGTATTTTTCATTGGTATTTAATGTAATGTAGTCAACTAATGTTAACAAACGGAACATTATTATAAAGTGTAAATTAATTTAGATTTTTATCATTTTTTGATTATTGGCCATAACAAAGAAAAGATTTATCAGCCTATTGCATCGGCAAGTATTGTAATATTGGTGTATCCCTAAAAAATGCTTTGTCTTTGTTATCTTAAATCAAAATCCACTTGCTCTTTCAACAATTTTTCACAGAATTGTGTCACATTATGGAAATGGTTTGCAATTGGTATTTCACTTTGTCCTGAAGGATGTCATGGTCACAAGAGAAAAATACATAAACTTATGTCGATTTTCTACCTTCTTTCAATCTAACCTAGTTTATCGTAGCTAAAAAAGGAAATATAGTATTCTAAACTAGAATTATTAACTAGTATTATCAATATTTGCTCAGTATTTCCCAAATCTATGCTGGAATTCTGACTCTCCCGCATATATGCCTTCCCTACATTATCAATTAGAAAATTGGTGGAATATTTGGAACGTATGAATGATCAGGTAGTTGCTTTCTTGGAAATGCAAATGTGGGGTATAAACATAGGCAATCACAAATGTAAGCATTCCCGTGTGTTTGTCATGATAAAAAAATTAAATAGACATTAAGTTTTCATTTGGTTCAAAATTTGTAGCCAAAACCCTTTTAAGGAGAGCGGCCATATTGAATTTAGGGAATTTGGGGTAGGGATGGCGAAAACTAAAAATTTTCTTGACCGACCACCGAGCCTCATTAGCCGGTTGAAACCGGTTAACCGATTAGTTTAAAATATGCCACGCTATTTGAAATAACAGCCATTTCGACCGCCGCGCCTGCAATTTCGCAACTCTGTCGCATCTCTCTCTGCCTCCCGCTCACACACACACACACTCCACTCACGTAACTTTTTTAAAATCCCCTACAGCGCGAAACATGAGTCCCGCAAACGCGGCGCCGAGGAGCTTGTATGTAATCAGAGAACAAATGGCTCCTTAGTTTTGAAATGGTTTGGGTACAAGGTGATCGCGTTGAAAAAAAAGGCGTTAGTCTAGCGTTAGAAGCTCATTTGAAACATCGCAGCGGCTCATTTAAGAAAATGACAGCTCCGAAGAGACTCCGCTTTAGTTTGAGGTAACGTTAGTGCTAACAATAATAAAGAAAGATGATGATCATCATCATCACCTTATCTGTTACCACTGAAATGTAGATGTAATGTATTTCTACAGTATTACTACTGTATTTAAGGACTGTATCACACAAGTTGCAACTTACTGTGTCATTCTTTTGGTGAAATGGTCCCACACACTACGTTTCTTTGCATGCTTCATCCTGTCGTCTGCCCTGGCTCTAACCTCCAGTGTTTTAGCCTGTAGCCTTTACTTTTTGCAAACCTTGTGAGCGCGCGAACCCGAACGCTGTGACCTCGCGCCAAATGTTTTTATTGGTTTATTAAGTACAAACAGGCAAGTTATGAAAAATTGAGTTTGAGGGATTTGTTCACTTCACACAAAAATATCTTGGAATGAAATGGCTAACTGTAGTAGTATTTAGTCCACTGTCTATAATAGCCTAATTTAGAGATCACTTTTTTTTTTTTAACCGACTACTGACAACTTTGATCGGTTAACGTTGAGACGGTCAACCATCGGTCAAGCGGTCTTCGGTTAGCATCCCTAATTCAAGTTTGTACTTGTATCTCATCTGGCTCAAAAGCTATAGCCGAATCCCTTCCAGGCGGCGGCCATATTGGATTTGGACGCCATCTTGGTCTCAGGGACCATTGGCTCGGGCACCCTGGCTAAAACATTTCAGTATACCCTCAGCTACATCTGTGCCAAATTTGGTGCTTGTAGATGAATTTGCGTGAACAATGGGGTGTAAGGCCCCATACTACAGCCCAAACTGCTTTTTTGGACAGCGGCCATATTGGAATTGGAGGATCAAGGGGTCCAGATATACTGTGTCATAAATATAAACATTTCTATGTGTTTCCCATGATCAATTAAGCTGAAAAACATGTCAAGTTTGTATTTGTAACTCATGCCGTTCAAAACTTATAGCCGGAACCCTTTTCAGGCAGCGGCCATATTGGATTTGGCCGCCATCTTGGCTCCGAGGGTCGCTGGCTCCGGCGCCCTAGCTAAATCATTTCGGTATGAATTGAGGTACATCTGTGCCAAATTTGGTGCTTTTAGATGAATTTGCGCGAAATTACCTATTTATGTGCTTAAGGCCCCCAACTATTAGGAACGGTTAACTTGTTGTGTTTATACTTTGTTTCCATAGCAATCATTGTAAAAAAAAAAGTCTATGCAACTTCTCTTTGTTTTTGTACCTGCATGCATTTGTCTTAAGGACATTTAACACGTTGTTGCCTAGCTCATTGTATCTTAACTCACACAGAGTACTTTTTAAATGAGGATTTTAAGAGATCCAGTGAGTTTTCCCGCTTTGACAGGTGTGAAATTTCCATCCAGGCTTGGTTGCAGATCAAACAGTTGAACTCTAGTCAACCCAGAGAACTTTAAACAGTTCACAGTTTGTGAAATAGACCCCTAGCAATCTGGGGTCAACAGGATTTAGTTTATGTCAACATCCTTTTCTGGAGACTGAGGGGACTGATGAATTATCAGTAAGTCATCCACTAACAGGATAGAGATCAAACTCTGTGATGCATTTGAGATTCACGGAAGTTCAAGCTAAACCCCGGGCTTCCATTGCTCTTGGGCAACAGGATGACAGACTAGCTCGAAGACAGGTACTTCATCAAATCTATATTCTCCCCCTTAGTAAACGAGGAGTTTCTGAGGTCTTTAAAAGTGAGAGACCAAGTCTATCACAGCCATGAAACTGACTTGGTAAGTATCTCAGAAACTCCTTCTCTGATGTATCTGCACTGCTGAGAGATCATCTGAGGTCTTCATAGCTCTGGCTGCTTTAGATGGCTGAGTAGCAATGATGTAAAAAAATACTTTCACCTTATACTGCAATTCAGTGAAGAGCTTTCACTTTTATCCACATAAAAACGTAAATTTGCTTCATTTAAACACAGCACAAACTTAAATTGATGTATGGACATTCTCCTGCTTGTGTTTGTGTAACGCATGTGGACAAATGGCTGTTTACAACATTTGTTGCCCATTTTAACCATTGACAGTGTACTTCCATTTTACATGTTACTGTAAGTAATTATGCACCTTATTTACATGTATGCATTTGGCTAATGTTTTTATTCAAAGCGACTTTTACTGCATTCATTCCCTTACTGTAAAAAAATAGTTACGTATACACGAAAATCATAGGCTTTCTAAATTTCACGTTTAATTCATTGTCTTACTTGCTGTTTCTTTGTAATTATCCGTGAAATGTACTAGCTATTACTGAGTGAAAGTTTTTAAAATAAATCCTACACTTAATAGTGCTGGGAATAAAACCCTTGACCTTGATGTTCACTATTACAACTAAAGTGTGACAGCTTTTTAATGTTTAAGGCATCAAACTTTTTTTACATATAATTACATTTTTATATAAGAAAAGAAATGCCTAATGTTTGGTAATGTCTGGATATATAATTGCCATGCCTAAAAGATTACAGTCTAGGAGGAAATAGTCACATATAGAGCAGTAAAAACAATCAGACTAGTAAAGACTGCTACACGTGTGCATAAATTATTTCATTGCATTCATTTTTGGCATAATACTGACATCATGTGCTCAAAGCTTAAAGGTCAATAGCACAGCTGTCCAAGTCGTCTGTTTGGTACACAGAATATCCAATCAGCAAACATATGCTTATAAAGCATGAAAAATGTTTGGTCAGGGTGCACAGTTGTAATGAAACCATTTATTGAAGAACAGAGCTTTGCAAATGATGAAAGTTTTCACTGTGAAACACGTAAAACTAATCCATTGGAATCGAGCGATTTAGTCCGAATTTTCTGAATCGACACAATCGCTTTATATGATGAACAGATTGAAATTAGGCTTTTATTCCCAATTGATCAGCAAACATTAGCAAACATAAACAGCATTACTTGACGTGTGAGAACAAACCTCATTGGTTTACCATATCTGATGTGTGCGTTGATGAATGTTTGTATGTGAAGTTGACTGTGGTCATTGAAAGGAGTCTTGCGCTTTTGAATTTGATGTGCTATGTAGTTTTCTACCTTTAATTTAACTCAAAGTTCCCTCCTGTTGTTACTCTTTCAGATAGATAGAGTAAAAAAAATGGTAATGTACATCCAAGTCACAGGTGTTTTTGGTGCAAGAAACATTGACTAATATTTGTTAGTGGATCCTAGAGGAAAACATAAAATGATTAAATGATTTTATATGACCATTTTAAAAGCTTCTACTCCTTCAAAAGGACTTACAGTTGAACAGTTGCAGGGACAGACCAGAGTATTTTATGGATGAACGGTCACATTGAGAAACTAACTAGCCTGAGGATATGAAGAACATTAATAGCTTTGGCCTTATGAACTTTCAGCAGTGCTAACATGTCGGTTGATCATTGAGTGTCGATATTTGCTTTCCTAAGTATCCTGTATCACTATTGGAACCCTGAGGGGAAATGTTTTTCTTAAGGCAATCGTCATGACTAATTGTAATTTTTAATAGAAAGCATGTGATGGCAACACTATTGTCAGTTTTGTTACAAAATCAGAAAATGCTCTTATATCTATGAAAAGAAAAGCATCTTAAATTCTAAAGTCTTGAATTTGATGTTCATGTGTGTTGGATGGTCTCTGGTGCGGAGCTTGAAAATGTCGGACAGAAAATGCTTTGTGAACATTGGCTGATTTTACAAGTTAATTAAACACATTGCAAGCTACCTCCAGCTTCCACCACTCAAGTTCTTTCATCCACAAAAGTGGCTACAGACAATGCGCTTAGATCAAACCCTTTGTTTCCATGGAGTCCTCATTTTGTCTCATTTACTGAAACATCATAATCACAGCAGAACCAATCAGAATTCATCTCATCAGACTCATAGTGGACAGGAATTTCAGTCAATATGGTCTGATATGTTTGGAAAATTATGTCAGGATTGTTGATTGTTAGTGTGTTTCCATATGATAGGCTATTTGCTTGGTCTCTATAAAATATCTGGTCTTTTATTATTTTTTTAATAACACATTGAAACAGCATGTGGGTGAATCACACAAAAACATTTCCAGGACACATTTCACCCAAAAATAAAAAAATATGTATTTTGCATTTAGAAAATAAAGTCTATTTTTAAAACCATTTTTTATTGTATTTATTGCATTGAGATTACAATTAAGAACATTTCCACAAAATTGCTGTTATTTTTGCCTTAATAATCGTAATGCATCCAGATTTTTTTCTTGTGAATTTTTTTTATTATTCTCAAAGGTGATTCTCAGTAGATTCTCATCACTTTTTTTATCAGCAGCCATATCACCCTGTAGCCCAGGACTGGTTGCCCACTGAAGCTAAGCAGAGCTGAGCCTGGTTAGTACCTGGATGGGAGACCTCCTGAGAAAACCAGGTTGCTGCTGGAAGAGGTGTTATTGGGGCCAGCAGTGGGCGCTCACCCTGTGGTCTGTGTGGGTCCTAACGCCCCAGTAGAGTGATGGTGACAAAGAGCACCGTCCTTCGGATGAGACGTTAAACTGAGGTCCTGACACTCTGTGGTCATTAAAAATCCCAGGATTTCCTTGGGAAAAAGAGTAGGGGTGTAACCCCGGCATCCTGGCCCCTTAGCCTCTGTCCATCATGGCCTCCTAATCATCCCCATTGTCATGTTTTGGGTTTTGTTCCTGTTTCATGTATGTCATGTGATCCCTTGTTCAAGTCATGTGATCCTGCCATGTGTTCCCTTGTTTGATGTGTCATGGGGTGCTTCTCAATATCCCTCCTCGTCTCCTCGCTCCTCCGTCCTCCATCCTCCATCCTATGACCCGGAAACCAATCGAGCTCTGCCATCTTGAAGGAGATCTCAATTCTCTAATTCCACCGCGAGGAGTCGAGGATCGAGGAGGCCTCCAGAGGAGTTATGAGCGAGGATACACAGGTGTATCCTATGCGGAAGTGTTTTATCGACTAAACGTGACGCACAAATCAATTCTCCTCCCCCTTCACATCTGTCACAATAATTTTTATTTATACTTTACCTTTGCAGTTTATATAAACCACACATCTCACATATTTCAACAGGGTATCTTGCTTAATTATTATTTATTATGAATTTCTTAAATAACCAAACTAATACAACATAAGGGCAGATCCTTTGAGCGCTGCTGATGACGCTATGAAGTGACGCTCGAGTGATCAAGTGACCAATGTATAAAAAAGCTGTCATTCGTTTCCTCCGTCCACATTTTTTTCCTTGCAGCCTTCCCTCGCGTCCTACAGGGGGTGGAGCTGAGACGTGATGAAAGGAAACGAGGATGCACAAATAAGAATTGAGAAGCACCCATGTTGTCATTGGTTCATTGTTTCATTGTTCACAGGTGTCCCTTGTCTAGTCTGTAGTCTTGTGTATTTAAGCCCTCATGTTTGCCCTGTGTCTTTGGCTAGTATTGATTGCTTTGCTTTGTGTAACTGCTGTTTGTAAGCCTCATGTCTAGTCTGTTCTTGTTTCTAGTTTCATGCCATGCTTTTGTTTTATCTTTGATCTTGTTTTTGGATTGTTTTGTTAATAAACTGCACTTGGGTTCTCAACAAGCTTGCCTCCATTGGACTATAAACGTTACACCCATATACAGATTGGCTTCATCACTCTGTCTCCTCTCCACCAATAAGCTGGTGTGTGGTGGGCATTCGGACGCAATATGGGTTTGAGTACCCAGAAAAGCGCTATATAAATGTAACAACTTATTATTATTATTAATATCTGCATAAATAAAAGGCAATACAACAAATAGAATAATAATGTTTACATTCTTTAGTATTAAGGTTTAAATATATATCATTTTACATATTTTATATATAATTTTATAATTTAGCCTAATATATAATTTATTTTTCCACACTATAATAATATATTTTTGTCTCAATGAAAAAAAAAATTCCTAAAGAGGCTTTATTTTCTTTAAGCAAAATATAATTTCTTATATATTTCTTTTGAATTTATGGAGGAATATTCGTAACATTCACCCACACAACATACATAGCTCCACATATACAAATTAAAAAGCAGACACACTTATTATGTGTATGCTGTATAAGGTAAGTTAAATACAATAATAGCATTAAAGCAGTATCTCATATGCAGAATTGGTCTGTGCATTGATTTGGGAAGCATATATCTCAAAGCACGCGCTGATCCAAGCCAAGGTTGCTCTGCAAACATAATCCCCTGCACGCGGTTTTCCCGCTGCAGTACGTACAACACACAAACTTATCATATGCAATACTCCTGCGACCTGGGAATTCCACCCAGCAGTACCAATTACAATCACTGCCTCTCTCCGGCTCGCCCACGCCTTGCATGGGCCCGAGGGAAACAACTGCAACCATGTCAGTGAACTAGATGAGAGAGGTGTAGCTGTTAATGTGCTCTCTCTCCCTTGCTCTCTACCGCTGCCTCTCTGTCCCTAGTTCCTGTTTTCCCTGCAGGTACTGAGAAGTCTCTACTAGCTTTATGGCTGATCTACTCCAAGGTTATGATCCTGTTTACCCCTTGTGGTGTGGCACCACAAAATGTTAGACTTCCTTTCTACTCTGCAAGGTTAGACAAGCCAAACAGGGATAAGTGGTATGTATTTACCTTGTAAGCAGATTTGTAAGGTAAATACTTGAGCACTCGACAAACAAAAACAGTTACTGGGCCACATAGGCAAAAGACGGCAAAAACACCAATATTGCAACTGAGAAAAATGCATTGAAATGATTAATTTTGGTATTACTATTTGGTATAAATATTGTACGTTTTGGTGAATTGGTTGTGAATTCGTAAAGGGAAAAAAAATTGGTGTAGAAACAATTGTAAATTTGTAAATTTCACCATTAATTACAAAGAAGCAGCAAGTAACATTGATTTAAGCATGAAATTTTGAAGTTGAAAGATTTAAATAGTATTTTTTTTAAAGTACTCCACTAATCTTGGTTTAAAGGTAGGGTAGCCAATTTCAGAGAGGCTAGCAATAGCGAGCTAGGTTTGAAAGCATAATATCCCACCCTCCCTTCAGAGCGTCTCCAAAGCCACACCTCCTTCAAAACACACGAACACACACTGCAGGGAGAAAACAAAAGCGTCACGAGAGACAGCGTTAAATTACCTCATGTCTCAAAGCACATATCATTATAATAATACTGATCATAAACAACTTGTACCACCTGACTGCTGCAGGTTTATTTCGCCGTTAATAGTGTTGCCATTGAAAGGCATAAATTCGAGTCACAAACCACTCCGAATATAACATCACAGGTTTCCATCTCGTCAGTGGTCTCAAACTCAGTTCCTGGAGGGCCACAGCCCTGCAGAGTTTAGCCAGAGATGGTCTTATTTTTGGGAGATACGGTATGAGGGTCCATGGCTCTACCATTGGAAAAAGCGTAATGGCTGACTTGTTTAGATCACGTGTGCCTTGACCAATCACATTACAGCCTTGACTTAATTAAATTTCCTTCAGAGTTGTGCGATACTATAGAAATGAATGAGAAGTGCCGTAAACTGAATCATACCTGTCGCGCAATTGTCTGTGACTTTTCTTATAAAACAGCAATAAATAAAAATAAATAAATAAATAAAAGTAGATCAATCCAAAACGAATATTTAACAGAAAATATGTTGAAGATTAGCCGAAAGGCTGCCGGAAGGGAAGAGCAGGGAAGTAGGCTGGTGTGATATCTAAAGATTAATTTATTTCAGTTACATCTGTGAAGAAGCAAAGGTATTTTTTCCGCTTGATATTTGAAAAAATGTAATGGCCTTATTGCAATTCTAAGTGGTTGCTAGGTTATTGCTAGGTGGTTGCTAAGGTGTTCTGAAATGTTGCTAGGTGATTAATTACTGACTCACCCAGACAAACTCACAAAACAACTCACCCAGACTTCTCTGATATTTTGATCTAATCATTGTAGAAAAACAATAGCACACCTCTTGTCTTAAAGCCGGATAAAGACACTATTCATCCCAAAGTATGAGCAACAGTGATAATGATGCTTGCCTTATAGGAAACTCTACAATAAATTAAAAAAATATATATACATTTAAAATTATTTCAATTATATTTCACAAAAATAAAAAAAAATTCATAGTATTTTTGATCAAACAAATGCAGGCTTGGTGAGCATAAGATACTTCTTTCAAATACATTTTTAAAAATCTTACTGACTCCAAACTACAATGCTTTAATTGCAGAAATGAGTTCAAAGCTATAAATGGGTTGCAGTGTGTCTGTGTGTTTATACATTTCTTGTGTCAGTCTTAACCATGGTTGACTGCTTCCTTGAGGGCTGAATAAGACATGCTGAAAGTTCACCCGTAGCTTGTAGATTCAGGTTTTACCGGGTGGAGCGAAGGCCAAGCAGTTGTTGCAGAAGAGAGGGCAAAGATTATTGCAATATTCCTGCCGAACTGCCAAAAGGGTTCAAAACAAACCGTGGTGGCCCTGGAATCAGATAAGGCTGAGTGAATCAAAGCATAAATAAATAAATCTCAGCCTTCACCCTGAGACAGACACATCGGTGTTATGAGGAAATGATAGATTCTTTCACCGTCAGCCTTTAACCTGCTTTCAAATAGAACCGGAAATTTCTGAAAGCTAATGAGGTTGAATTTCACCTGTGCTGACGCATCAATTTGACCGTTGGTTGTATTGATCTTGTGCAGCTCTTATTTGTGTTGATGTACGTATAATTATTCCAGCTCCAATTCTGATTCAGCATATATCAAGTCAATATACTCAGCATCTGCTCTCCTGTTTGATGCTGATTTGAATGCCGATATCATCCTGCAGCAGCATTAATGAGACATGATATTCATTGAAAGATCATTTGAAAACTTCTCAGCTGTTGCGAGTGAAGAGTTTGCAGACACTGATTGCTCATAATAAGCGTATGGCAGGCAATTCATCATGTGTTAAGAAATGAGGTCCTCCACTCTGCTTTTGAACATTCTATTATCTTTAGAGCTCGGCCTCGACGCACTCGGCTCTCGTCTGCTTTGCACCGCTCTTTTAAGGAGAGCCTATAGGCCTAGTTACTGTTTTAATCAATATGGCACTGTTCCACAGTGAGCACAGGCTGAAACAAGCAAGTGACCAATGGATTGCTGTTCAGCTCTATTGGTTCTTTTAAATATCATCAGCTGACATCAGATTTTTTGTATTATATTATATTATATTATATTATATTATATTATATTATATTATATTATATTATATTATATTATATTATATTATATTATATTATATTATATTATATTGGCCTATATTATATTGGCCTATATTATATTATATTATTTATGACTGGCATATACTCAGACATATACTGCATATATTCAGACATTGTTTTAGATTAGCTAATACAGCCTTTCTACCAAAAGTTAATCATGTAATTTAATGCTGTTTAATGTCAATATAATAAAGTTTATACCAATTTAGCAAATAGGGCCTTTTTCGAAAACAATAGATTTGAAGAAAAAAATTTGCATTGGTAAAACTTGAGATTAAAGTAAAATGGATTGTTAATGCCATGTAATGTTGACTTGGCCTACCTTACAACTGTTGCATAGGTGACAACAATTTATTTGAGTCGTATAATTGAATTTCAGAGTTCAAATGAGTTTGAATGTGAAACTGAAATCATCACCTCAAGTCAGAGCTAGCATCTTAAACCATAAGATAGTTGGAGTCATGACTTAGTGCTTCAGTCATGGTGATCAGTAGAACTTAAGTATAGCATGTTTTGATGCTTTTTCAAAAATTTCAATTACTTCATCTATTTTGAATAATTTACAATTATTTTGAATAAGTAAGTCTTTATTTCTCTACCATTTCTTAAGCTGCAACTTGGAAATGTGTAGATCAATTTGGCGAGGTTAGTTCCTCATCAAATACATCAAAATTTCTGCTGTTTTGTCTGACTGAGTAGAAAAGAAGCAAATGCAAAATCCAGGAGTGAAAATTGCCAACCCCGAAAGAGGCATATTTTATACACAGCAGCTTTTATTTAGGCAAGAGATTTGCATTTGAATGAGTTATAACATTAACCTCAGACAGTGTGCTGCTGAAATGTCACACATCTTGATTGCACTTTGTCAAATAAAAACAAATGAATGCACAACAGTGCTATCCAATAATCTCCCTCTTAATCTTCTCAAAGCTGCCGTCCCTTAAAGGAGACACTTCATCCTTCATTTACACTTCTGTTGTCCTTAACAATTGTTGAAAACAAGTTTTGTGGCAGCGACTGTGTGATGCGCAGAGCATTGTTTCCTCTTGAGATTGTGCCAACAGCTCATCTGTTATGTTGCAGGCTGTCTGCAGCGGTGTGTGTGTGAGGGCCAAGCAGTGATTAAACACTGATCCTGCTCTAAGGATGGGGGGGGGGGGGGGGGTCTAATAGAGCGCCAGCCATCCGTGATTGATGGTCTGGACTTCAGCTGACAATAATGTGTCAGGGCAAGACAGCCCAGAAATTATTTTGTGGAACCATTTTGCACTTTCCCAAAGAGCACTAAAACTGCGATGAAGTGCCCTAGTTGCTCGTTTTAAGAAAATGTTAACATTAAATAAATGTGTTACTTTATATGAAAACTGAATATACAAGAAAAGAATATGAAACTTTGAAATCGGTTGGATTGTAAATACTAATATGTTGTGTTTCCATACTAATATGGACTAGAGCTTATATACGCTATTACACTAGTGAATTGACTAGAGGCCCACAGCACAAAAAGACTTTTCGTCGTTTGATAAACTTAAGATTGAGCCACTGTAGTCACTTGGATTATTTTAACAATGTCTTTAATAACTTTTCGGGGAACAAGTTTCAATCCCTTAAGAAGCCTATGGAGGAGTGATCCAGCTCTCAGATTTAATCAAAAATATCTTAATTCGTGTTCCGAAGATGAACGAAGGTCTTACGGGGTTGGAACAACATGAGGGTGAATAAATACTGACAGAGTTTTCATTTTTGGGTGAACTATCCCTTTAACTGGGAGTGATAATTATATGATAGGTGGTTAAAGTTACATTTAAAAGTACAAGAGAGGTCAAGTTTTTGGTGGTATGGGATGCTTCTGAAAAAAGCACCTTTATTGACAGACAATCAAAAGTAGCTGTGTATTACTAACGTGCCTTGTAAATATACCTCTGCTGTTTACAACCAGAATTTTAGCGATCACTGCCTTATTGCCTGCATCCGTAATGGGACCGGGGTCAAACGACCACCCCTCATCTCTGTCCAACACTGTCTATAACACTTCAGCGAACAGGCTTTTTTAAATGACCTGAACGCTATTTCTTGGTTAAAAATGAATCTCATCCCGTCAGTAGAGGACGCTTGGCTGTACTAAAAAAGTGAATTTCTCTCTGTTCTGAATATGCATGCCCCTTTTAAAAAGTTTAGAATGAAAGATAGATACAGTCCTTGGTTCACCACAAAACCGACCTCCCTCAATCAACACAAAAGCACTCTGTGGCGTACCGCACTAGCCTCAAATAAGCCCCGCGATATGCAACTTTTTAAAGAAGCCAGAAACCGATATACTCAGGCAGTTAGTGAAATAAAGGCCCACTTCTTTAAACAGAAATTTGCTTCCTGCTACACTAACTCCGAAAAGTTTTGGGACACTGTTAAAACTCTGGAGAACAAAGTCACCTCCTCCCAACTTCCTATAGCCCTAAAAATAGATAATACTATTACTACAGATAAGGTTAAGATATTAGAGAACTTTAATAAGCATTTCGCTGAAGCCGGCCACGCCTTTTATCTTAATACTCGCCCTCAAGCTAGCTGCCCTAAAACCACAACACCCCCGTGCTCAGCCCCCTCCACACACTTTTCCTTTACCCCTATCCAGACAGCTGATGTACTGAAAGAATTGCAAAAGCTGGACCCATACAAATCAGCTGGGCTGGATAATTTGGACCCATCTTTTCTAAAATTATCTGCAAATATTATTGCTGCCCCCATCACCAGTCTATTTAACCTCTCTCTCTTATCTTCTGAAATCCCGAAAGATTGGAAATCCGCCACAGTCATTTCCCTGTTCAAAGGGGGAGACACCCTTGACCCCAACTGCTACAGACCAATATCCATCCTACCCTGTCTTTCCAAAGTTTTCGAAAAACTGGTCAACAAACAAATTGTCAGTCATCTCGAATCCCACCGCATTCTTTCCACTATGCAGTCTGGTTTTCGTGCTGGTCATGGCGGCACCACGGCTACCCTAAAGGTCCTGAATGACATCATAGCCGCCATTGATAAAAAGCAATACTGTGCAGCCGTCTACATCGATCTGTCCAAGGCTTTTGATTCGGTTAATCACCGTGTTCTGAGCTAGAATATGTTGATACATATAAATATCTAGGTGTCTTGTTAGACAGCTCTCTCTCCTTCCAGGCACACATTAACAAACTAAGATCTAAAATTAAATCTAGAATCTGCTTCCTCTTCTGCAATAGGACCCCCTTCACTCATGCTGCCAAACTTGCTTTGGCGAAAATGACTATCATTCTAATGTTCGACTTTGGCGATATCATTTATAGAACTGCCTCAAACCTTCTGCTGAAAAAACTAGACGTGATCTACCATAGCGTCATACGTTTTGTTACAAATGCCCCTTGCAACACCCACCACTGCAAGCTCTATGCATCAGTCGGTTGGCCGTCATTAACTACTCGGCGCTTAACTCATTGGTACCAACTTATTTACAAGTCTCTGCTTGGCAAAGTCCCGCTGTACTTAAGCTGTCTAATTACCTTTGCTCTATATAGCCATAGTCACTCCGAAAGCCTGCACATGTGGCCGCCAATCCTTCCAGTTTGCAGCTGCCAATGACTGGAATGAACTACAAAAACCCCTAAAACTTGAAACATTCATATCACCAGTTGCCTTTAAACTACTCCTTTCTGAACACCTGTCCGATTTATGTACCTGGTAGCTATCTTCAACTTCTCTCTTTTATGTTATGCCGGCATTGCACAGTGGACCTCTTTCACCTGCACTACTGTTATATCTGCTGACTTTCTTGTATTTACTCTCGTTGCTCAGATATTTGTCAAATGCTCTTTCCCATAATCGCGGTTATACAATCCATGCACCCAAATGATTTACCTGCTAAAAACACTTTAATCCTTGTATATTTTTTGTACTGTTATATTTTTAAAGTATTTTAAATTATATTCGCTAGTGTTTTTAGCTATGCTGTTCAACAGAACCACATATACCTTATCCTCTTATTGTGTTTTACTGTAATTTGCACTTCTGTGTTTTGTGTACTTATTATGTAACTCTATGTTGTCTTGCACATTTTTCGCCTTTTTCTTGGCTGGGTCGCCGTTGTAAATCTCAATCGGCCTACCTGGTAAAATAAAGGTTAAATTCTGACAAAATTCAGATTTTTTCAATTCTGTCAAGGGCTCTAAAATATGTGAAATGAACTTATACTGTATTTCTTTGACATCACAGCTTTGGATATTCGCTGGCAAAGACAAAGACAAAAGTTTGGGACTACTGCTGAATTCTGATGGACATTGATTCGATTTCGATTCACAAGCTTGCGATTTGATTCGATTTCGATTCGATTCGATTCGATTTCGATTCGATTCGATTTTGATTCGATTTCGATTCTATATTGATTAATTGGAGCTTATCATGTATAGTACATGGCAAAAAAAACTCTCAACTACTGTAAAGCCTCGCTTTAACTGAAGGTGCTAGCAATCTGTCATGCCACATTAAAGAGCGTCAAAACTGTATTTATTGTTTGAATTTTGTAATAAAATTGACAGAATTTGATAGCTGAGATGTTATTTCATATCAGACGTAACAAAGCACAAAGCTTATTGCAAATTATTTTCAATGGGAGGCAAAGTTCAGGAACGCTAAAGTTGTTCATTCATCAACTGAAAACAGACTGAAAGAATGAAAGATCGATTCTTAGGATTTAAGAATCGATATCGGTTCTTCAAAATGAGAATAACTTCAAATCAAGAAATCAATATTATTTTACCCAGCCCTAATTTTTTAATATATTTCCAAATATATTTTTTCTTTTTTCTTAATGTTGTATATTTTCTTTTTGGACAGTTTTATATGTCTTTTCAATATAAAAATATTTTTGTTATCCAAAATACATAAAAATTTAGTTTACATTTATCCAAAGTGTATTTTAAGAATGGATATGTATGTTCTTGCCCCTTATAGGGATATGAATGTCTTTCTTTAGTTTAGATAAACACAATGAAGATATTTAGAAAAATCCATCTCTGTAATGCAAGTGTACAAGACCTTTCAAAAACCACACAAAGTGAACACGATGACGGTAATCCATATGACCCCAGTTGATGATGAAGTGTCTTCTAAATTGAAACTTTTTTAACTTTTTTAAACCATCGCGCCGAACGGCCAATTGCCAAACTAGTCTCATTTTATCTCAAGTGATTGGCTCAAAACAACATGGCTGAAGAACTGACTTTTGTTTTGCCAAAAATGACATTGAACAAATATAATTTTCTCAGCTATCTGTGAAGCTAAAGATGAGATGCTCATGTTATTAACAGAATAAACCAAAATCCTGAATCAAGATTTTTTGTTATTCTGTGGAGCAAAACAGGATCTTACAGTCCTCTGAAAGCCCAAGGTTTTGAACTGCTATACATTTAAGGATGGAAATTGCATCAGATCATTTCTTAGAGTAATAAATCAACCCCTGTTTATATTGGCATGAAATTGGTGAGAGAAAAAAGTCTGTTGCAGCGTCCATTATGATGTTTTGTAGTTGAGCATGGAAAATCTCCATATCCAAAACCTTATCCCACCATCAAAAGACAAACAGCCGCACAAATGAGCAATGAAGTGACCCTATCCCTCCAAATTCTTGACTTCCTCCAAGTATCACAGGTCTATAAATTTCCTGCCGTTTCCTGTCAGAGTGTCAGAGTTTGGATGAGCCTTGGGAATTGGTGCAATTGGTGGTACTGGTGGCGTTAGCATTAGCGCTAGCTCATTAATCCTCAGCTGCACATTGACATTTGCTGACAGTATTGAAGTGTGTAGAAATGAATGGAGCCCCAGAGACCACTCAATTACCCTGTCTCAGAGCAATTAGCAGCCAACCAATGCTAGTCAATGTCTGCCCTCTGACTGAGAGGCCAGATGGGACCAAAAAAACAAGTATAAGAAGAAAAAAACACATTCCTGCTAATTTGACATTGGCTAGAATAAATCAGTGGTCTACTGTTTGGTTGACTTGTTGGTTGATATTAGCATTCCTGATATAATATTCAATGTAATACAATATCACAGATCACTATTTTCTGGAGACAGAATTAGATCAATTAACCTTAAATAGCTAAATTTGATAAATGTTGATAATCAGATGAAACGAGTTCATCCAATGTGTTATCTGTTATCTAAAATCAAGAGAAAAAAGTATGTTTAGGGGGTCTGTCCACTACTGTCTCACTAAAAACATAGTTAATTTAGCATCTCAGTTAGTTTCTTCCTAGCCTGGCAATACCAAACTCTGCTACTTCGCTTTGCTTCATAGACACAGTCTGGAATGGCATAATTGAAAAGTGTTTTCTTTATCGCGTGGGGTGGCTTGTCTGAAGTATAAAATCATTGGTTACCCGTAAGCCAATCACATAACGTTTGACCTGTATTATTCGCCAGCTCAGCCGCATCGAACTTCCACTGTAAACACATGTATGATGCGAAAACGAAACCATCGAGCGAAATACCGTAGTGAACATGGCTGACCGAGTTTTGCTGCCTCCTTGACCTGATCCTCCATGAGTGCAACCAAGGGGGATCACCTCCATTCAAAATGTTTACCAAACACTCTTCTTGTTCGGCCTTCAGTTTGGAAATGCCAGGAATATTCTCCACAACAGAGCGAATTGCGTCCTGTGTCTCCATATCCGCGGTCGTTTTCGATTTCCCCAATTTTAAAGGGTCACTTCATCCATTTGCATTAAGGTTTGTATTGTTAGAAACCCAGTCATATATTATAATGATGGTGGAATTTTGCTTGTTTTTTTTCTGAGACGGGAGAAGAAAGGATTTAAGTGTTTTACTTCCGTCCTATCGTGACGTAAATATCGTCATTTTGCGTCACGATAGGACGGAAGATAAATTTCATTGCATATTAAGAAAACTACAGCCTTTAGCTCATTATTATTCAAGGGCGTGGGACCCACTCACCCCACCGGCCTATTACAGATCAGTGGGTGGGACTAAACCTGAAGAAACTAAACTATTAATCCGCCATCTTGCTTGGAAGACAGCAAGCTAAGCTAACAAGCGCTCAAGGAGTTAGATTTACCATAATGCCTGAATTTACGACACACGATATGGAAGACGAGGATTTTGAAAATCTTTTGCTTGAAACTGATGTTCGTGGCTATTTATACGAGCCACAATATAGCGAAGAGCAGCTGAGGCTGATGGAGGAACAAGAGGCGGTGGCGTCGGCTGCGGCAGCGGCCGCCGCAGGAGACCAGCCCGGCGCAGACGAGAAGCCTGGGCTTGCTCGCGCTGTAGCGAATTGGTGGTGCTCGTGCTATAACTGTGCGCCTATGGACACTGAGCTAGAGTCTGTCTGCTGCAAAGAATCTCTAAAATAACAATTCCTTCTAGAAGAAATGTCAGAGGCAGACACGGACATGGAGTGTTGTGTTGTGAACCATCCGAGTTTCGCAACGCATATGGACAGACGCGTCCTAGATACTCTCCTACTCTCTCGTTAGGGCATGAAAACTTACTTTTGGACCTTTCCTTGAGGTGACTGAACATCCCGGTACCATACAATAGTTCACCATTTCAAAATAAATAGTAAGAAGGAATAAATCAAGAATGAGATCGCAAATGATTTTCAAACTCAAGTGGTAACTTTAGCTAGCGTAATGCATTCTCTTATAGGCGGGTCACGCATAGGCGGTGTTCTGGATTAGTGGGAGTGGCTTCTGGAGCTGTTCAAACGCGTTGCATTGTGGGAAATGTGGTCTTTCTGTCATAGCTCGGTCAAAAAGGCACCAAATTTGAAAATTTTAACAGATTTCGAATACATATATGACCCACTTTCAATGAAGATCAAGGTTCCCAGGGGTGAAATGCTCCTTTAAACTCGGCGCTTAGCGTCTACGTCACGGCTCTCAGCCCGCCCTCTGTTCGTTGATTGACCGGCTGTTTTCAGGCCGGAGGAAAACTGAGAGACATGTCGATGTCTCAGACTAAGTACAGAAGCAAAATGAAATTGAGCGGAAGTGCGAAGTCTGACGTAGTCAGGCTAGTTTCTTCCCATCACTGGAGCACACTGTTCTGTGACCTGTTCTCTATAGATTATTGACTGTCATACACATGAGGACTTTCTAGTCTTTTAGTTACACCACATTGTTAGCTTGCGGTATGTGTGGGTGTTCTTGTCCTTTCTCAAGTTTCGTAAATCAATTGATTCCTTCTTAATGAACCCTAAAGTGGACTCCGCAGCCTCGGGTGTATTGTCGCATTTTTTGTCTTTTTGCTGATTGTTTTGAGATAGGACTATAATTTTGACATGCCTTGGAAAATCTATACTCCGCTCTCGCAGGGCAATCAAAGCTGTTTTTATGACTCCACAGTGGTAGTTCACTATCTCTCTCAGAGTATATCTGAGAGTCTAAATGGATCGACTTAATCAATACATTTCATCATTATAAGATGTTCCTTGTTCCAATCCATGAACAAACTGTATTTGTAAGTCCCCTTTCTCCCTTCCTTGCTTCCTTCCTTCCTGCTGCCCCAGCAATGCTGTATTGTTTCAGAGTGCCACTTTGTTTTGCCAAAACATAATCATTGTCTAAATCCTATTCCTTCCTATCCAATAAGAATGGATCATAATCAGCAAAGTCAAAACCAAAGAGAGTCATGTCCTTTTGGCCAAAATGTAGAAGCATATTTCATGTATACCACTTAGTTATTTGTTTTAAATAAATAAATATTTGCATAAATGCATATGGGTGTGTGTCTACCTTTCAAAAGTTAGGGGTTGGGTAAGAGGTTTTTCAAAAGATGTCTCTTCTGCTCACCAAGGCTACATTTAGTTGATCAAAATACAGTAAAAACAGTAATATTGTGAAATATTATTCAAATAAAAATTTTCTATTTTCATATATTTCCAAATATAATTCCCAAGCAACTTTTTTCATTTTTTCAAGAAACGTTGTAAGGCGCATCTTTAGCGTCAACACTTGACCCATTAATACCAAGACTTATTATTGTTCTGTTCTATTTATTGCAAAGCACTCTATGTGTACTTTGTTAGACTAATTGGGGCTAGTCACAGCACTTATATATAGTTGCTCTATTGTTGGTTTGATTGCTTCTATTGTTCTCCTCATTTGTAAGTCGCTTTGTATAAAAGCATCGGCTAAATTATTAAATGTAATGTAATTTATTTCTGTGATGCAAAGCTGAATCTTCAGCATCAATCTTCAGTTTCACATGATCCTTCAGAAATCATTCTAATATGCTGATTTGATGCTAACATATCTTCATTTTGTCATGTTGAAAACAGTTGTGCTGCTTCCTTTTTGTGGAAACCGTGATACATCTTTGATTAATAGAAAGTTCAAAAGAACAGCATTTATTTAAATAGAAATCTTTTTTTAACAATGTAAAAATCTTTACTGTCACTTTTGATTAATTTTAAATAATTTTCCGTTGCAATTGACAATACTAGAGATCGTATCGGTAGAGCTTAATTTGTATTTAACCTGGAATATTCCTTAAATGAGCACATATGCATCAAAACAGCACATTGGCTTATTAATAAGTACATTAAACATCACAAAACCATTTGAGACTGAGTATAATGTCTACTAAAATGCACTTACTCCCTTTTTCCCTGAGCCGCTGGCAGCATAACAGATGGTAACAAGCCAAATCCCATATATCAAACTCTTTAGGAGTTGGGAATTGAAACTGTTAGTGAACCCTCCATTGAGCCATAAACAAGTAGCAGAAAACCATGTGGAATAAATGCAATTAAGGCATGTGGCCGAAAAAATGCATGCAATTAATGCTTACTAAACAACAGGAGGATATCCGGCAATGCTTCATATACCTCCGCTAAAAAAATCATGAATTGAGAACAACAATATGCCAGCTTGTTAAATATTGCCCTTTCACCCACACTCCTCCACAGTCTTCATAACTCCAACCCAACTCCTAATTAACTTCCAACGACAAATCAGTCCATTTTCTGGGCCAGACGTTTATTTTCGAGAGCTGGGACTCAAGGTGCGCGCGAGTGTAAAAAATGAAGCACATTTGTAAGGAGCTTGCCAACAGCTGTGAGACAGCCAGTTGGGTTGTTCCTCAATGTAATTAAAATATAAAGCCAAAAACTCATTACTGTATAGACCGAGCGATATAGCGCCAAGGCAATTTAGCTCTAGAGCGTTCTACGTAAGTGGAGACAGTTCATGAATTAGATCTGTTGGTGGTTATTGATTTAGAAGCGTTGGTTGTTTTAAATATGTTGATGTGATGAATGTGAGTTGAAACTGTGTTCAAGCAGCACACTTTCAGTATTAATTTCCCTCTTTAAGTTTGCATGAGGTCGCCCCTCCTCTTGCTGCTTTAATGGCTTATATACGGCTTGATTTGGCATTTGATTGAGCGGGTGTGTGCCTACTGAGCTGGTTGAATCAGAAATGGGCCTTTAAGTGCCTCTGGTAGTGTATGTTATTCACACCGCTTTACAAGCTGATGAAGAATTTAAAGCGACGGCAGGCATGTCTGCTACTGTTCCCACGTCATTGCTAATGGCCGACCATTGTGTGCTGATGAAGGATTCAAGGCTAACTGTAATGCAGCTTAGTATTATGGGATATTTTATGACACTTCAAACAGCTCAGTCATTATGAGATGTATTTTGTTCTCTCGTTGATGTACAGTTCTGCATAGTTCAAATGGAAGGGGGCATATCAGTTCTGAAGGGTTTAAAAACGTAATATCGCTAAAATACAGTGTAATTAATTGGTGAAACCTGTCAAGAACATGTCTGGGTCATATTTTTACCCCAAAATCAAAAGCTAGAAGTAAGGAATTATATTTTGCTTTAAAAAAGTTACGCTTACTTTTTATTTAATTTTTTTGAAATTACATTGTGACATTTATTTGCAATTAAGATATTTCCATTATGGGAAAAATCTCAATAATAGAAAAGGGTGTATTATTTAAACGTAATTTTTACTTACATGTAAGTATTTATCATAGTAGTATTTGTTACTGTATGATTAAATAAATGTGTTTTTTTTCCAACAATAATCAATTTTAAAGTCAGACTTGTTTTATTGTTTTACTGTTGTCTTACAAACCAGGTTGCCATAAAGTAACACTCGGAAAAAAAAATCATAAGGTATGTCTTTCTTTTGGATTGCTTTTTGAAAGCAAATATATGGAAATCAAGAACAATAAACACTTGTCTTGTTGCTTCTGTCCTTGTAATTGCATTCAATTTACAATTCTATACTGTGTTTTTTCCCTGCTAGAGTTTCTCTCGCATGAGTGAAAGCTGAATTAGGTGTGCGACACTACAAAATGAAGACAAAAAGTGTGGGAACAAAAGCTAAGCCTTGCTTTAGCGACGTTTGCTGAAACAATTCATATTAGTAATATATTTGTATGTAAAATGTACACAAATAACAATAACTATTAATAAATCTTAACAACCGTTTATGGTAATTGAAATAAAGCTAGAATAAAATAAAATATAAATATTATTATATAATAATATATATTATTATTTTTATTATAACTTTAGAAATGTTGGGAACTAAATTAAATAAGTTTCAGTTGAAGTACTAAAATGACTAACTAAAATAAAAATGAATTAAAGCTATAGGCCTATATAAATATTAAAAAACTATTATGTTTGCTTAGTTATCTTTTCATTCCTTTTTTGTTTCTTGTGCTTCAGTTCAGTTTAGCCCAGTTTCCTTGCTAGTTTCCCTTGCTAACTCTGTGTATAAGTACTCCCTTTTTTCTCTGTTTTTAGTTATTGCTTAAGTGTGGTTAACATGTTTATTCTCCTGATTCTTAAGTGTATTCCAGACTCCTTTGTGTTGGATTCAACTAATGGTGACAACTATATAGTATACAAGTAAAACTAAAATAACACTGTCACAAACTACATTTACATGGTTAGACACTGAAACATACATAACTACACTGTAAAAAATTATTGCTGTGATTATTAAAATTCAACAGAATAAGAATTAAAGTGTTGTTTCAACTTAAAACTGTTCACGCTTGACTTAAAATATTAAGTTTAGTTAACTTTTGTTTAGTTAAGTTAGATATTCAAGTTATCTCAACAATTTTTGAGTTGTTATACCTAATTGCAGCAACATTTCTTTTAGAATTATGGTATATAAGAATGATGTTACAGTGTATATTAACTAACAGCTATTAGATGTTTTGAACAAAAATACTGCATTAAATTATTCATGTGCAAGGGTTTATGGGTATTCTCTACAGCCTTATTTGTGTACTTAACTATTTACAGCTATTAACACCTAAACTTATACTTTTCTATGATTTTGAAGCCAAAACCAGTAAAAGAACAGATAATTTGCACAGCCAAAACATTATACATTTCAAGTGTAGGTCCACTTTTTTTGTACCTGTAATTTGTTTAAAACAGCCAATAATTAAGCTTATCTCAAAACATGTGCTGATGTACATGTGTTAGAACCTCACATTTGAATAATAATGAGATCACATCGGAAATCAAAATGAATTATCACCTGTTACAATAACTGAAGAGAGAACTGCATTAGCATTGAACACCTACAGGTACTTTCTGTCTGCTGGTTCTTTCAATGACAGACAGGTTAATTATAAGCACACTGAGTATAAAAGTCATGGATTTAACAGGTCTTTTTGTGTAATGATCCACACATTTGCATGTTTTTCAGAACTAAAATTGTCCAGTCACACTTTTAATTTATTTTGACAATTCCCATTCTTAGCCGAGTGTCTTGAAGTGGCTCCCAGTTCCCACCATGGTGCATCCGTATTGAAAACCAGCTTTGTCTCCCAGTAATCTGCTGTTTCCCCCACAGCTGCGATTTGTTTCCTCTGAGAAAACAGCATTTCCATATTATTCAATTACTTTCTCAACACATCACTGACTTAATTGAATGAAGCATGCCTCCAATTTAGCAGGAAAGTCAATTGGGGTGGGACCAAACGAAACTAAAGTGGTTAAAGCTCTTGGTTATGGAGTGTCCCAAATGAGTGTGTGAGTCTGAGGAAGCTAAGCAGGTTGTGCAGTATTGCTGCCATTAGCTTTTTTCCTATAGCGTGATCAATTTCGGTACCTTATGATTCACCGTTGCAGAACAGTACGTCTCTGGTGCCGAGAGCACTGCATGATTATTTTTCTTCTCTGCTGACCTCTTATTTGATGACGGCTGAGGTGTGGAGGGTCAATTTGTCCACACTAGTTTTGCAGAACCTTCCAGATGTGGTGATGATTTCAAAGTAAGTTCAGCACTGGTGGCCATTAAGCTTTATAAAAGGAGTTTGTTCCCCACAGAACACTGATGAACTCAGTGACACTATGGACCATTTTAGTGTTCTGCTGCCTGGCAATAATATGAGCTGCGAGTTTATATCTCGTAATTCTGAGAAAAAAAGTCTGAATGAATTCTGACTTTTTTCTAAAAATTGCGAGTGTATATGTATAAGTGTTTGTGGATTCCCCAATATCAGCCAATAAAGGTTATCGGCAATAAAAGCAATTATAAAACAAAGCCGTTTTAAGTTGGGTTAGAGGTAATCGCATAATGCTGCGGTACACTGACGACCAGAGGCCGTTTTTTTTAATGGATGTCAATGGAGGAGAGGCTTCACTACGCTGAATACATGGCTTTTGTGGGAAAACGGCTTATCATTTAATGAATCGACAGCCTATTAAAAAATCTTCAACATGCTTGCTCTTTAACATTTGTTTTGGATTGATCTGTTTTTAGAGTTTACACCTGAAAAAATGCTGTTTTATAAGAGAAGTCACTCATTTATTTCTATGGTATCCGCAAACAGTGATTGGCACACAACAATGATGTCAAGGCTGTAATGTGATTGGTTATCATGGTACACATGATCCAAATTGACCTTCGAATCTCCAAAAAATAAATACCATTTCTGAATAAAATGTCTCTTGTGTTTGAATCTAGGGCTGTCAAAGTTAACGCGATAATATTGCATTAACAGTTAAAAAAATATCGACTTTAACGCGTAGGCTCTATTTGACTCTATTGCTGCATCCGAAATCGCTTATACTGTATAATTTGGATTTACTCCATGATCGTTAAAAAGTACACTCTATAGTCTATATAGTATATGAATATGGATAGTATGAAGGAAATTCAGACGTACATCTTCCATGTTGTTATTGTCATGTAACCTACCAGCGTCATACTACTCTTTTGGTGTACTTAATATCGGTATCGGCAGATATCATTCTGAATAATCAGCTATCGGTGGATAAATTTAGTATCGGTGCATCTCTAATTTTTAATATGAACCTTTACAGTAAAAAGATATCAAATATTTTTTACATTTAATTCCACAGACATTAAAGGCAATATACAACATATGCTAACATGATATTTCAATTCCCATATTAGTTCTTCACTTTACAGTAATGAGAAAAACTGTTTTTCAGACGATCAAGCAGTAATTTCAGAACGATGGAGCTAATGTGTGCTCTTATTGAGTTTAAGGTTGCACACGGCTCTCCTGTGCTGTGCCTGTAGACTACTATGGGTCGCTCGTATTGGTTCTTCCCACAAATTACAGTAAGATACAGTGGCTTTTTTCTTTCTTTTTTTTTCTTTGATTAAAAGATGTGTGCATCATAGTCCCTCAGCTCTTGGCTTAAAGAGTAAATTGTGCTGGTTTAATAAGTTGTGAAAGCAAAGCTCCCTTTCTGCACATGATTAATATGCTTATGGTAATTGGGTTGGAATGTCCTCTGAGTAAAAGAGATATTTTTCTTCTAATTTACAAGACAAATTACACATCATCAATAATATTTTGCCTAGAGAAATCTTTGATTTTTGGCATTGTTGTCCTGCACTTTTAATCAAAATACACATACAGCATTTTTTCTTTATTACTGTAGTACGATTCATATTAATTAAAACGCATCCCCATCGGCATGCAATGCATATAGATTTTATATTTGAATTGTTACATTTCTTGTGTTTTTTCCACAAAGTCTTGAGAATAATGTAAATGAAAAAACAACAACAACACAATTTGCATTTCAATATAGCCTATAGAGGTTTATGTGAAATGTTATGTGTAGTTTCAACAGAACTGTAACTAATGGTAACTAGAGGATCTTATGATTATTATTAATATGAGAATATATATTTTAGGTAGTATATGAAGATGTACGACCAAGCGACTGTGCATATAAGGGAGGCTAATTAGATTTCAGTGTTTCTGTACTGTGGAAATAGTTCTTCAACTTTCCCAGCGTTCTTCATGAGTGTCTATATTATGAAAAATCTTGATATATTTGCTATTCTGTTTGGTTCCGCTAGTGGCAAATGACTTCCGACACTGTAATTGAAATTCTAAGCCACCTCATAATACAAAGACACTAGCAGCATAGCTCATTATGCGTGTTGAGATTATGTTATTTACACTGCGAGTTACTCTGCCCACTGACCTAAGCAGGCAACAGTGTTAGCTGAGCCTCGACACACAAATGCAGACTCGACGCAGACCTTGTTTACAACACACACACACACCAGCACATATTCACTGCCAACTTACAACAAGTGCTATTACAGTCAGTATTAGAACAACACAGAAACCATCTGCCGACCAGATTTAATCTGATCCAATTAGCATACCATTTGCATTGATTAATCCACAAAAATATGCGGCATAATATAATTTCTGAATGAGTCAGTTCATGCCAAATAAAATCACTAACAGACAAATAGATGCTAAATCACTGTCTGGGAATCATTACCTATTTCATTCCATGTAAATTAGAGAGAGAGAGAGAGAGAGAGAGAGAGAGAGAGAGAGAGAATGAGAGGGAGAGAGGGAGGGAGGGAGAGAGAGAGAGAGAGAGAGAGAGAGAGAGAGAGAGAGAGAGAGAGAGAGAGAGGGGAGAGGGAGGGAGAGAGAGAGAGAGAGGCAGATAAAGAGAGAGACAGAGAAACAGAAATCAGAATCAGGTTGGAGATAGACTGGTCATTTTTCTAGCTGTCAGCTGAATGACAATGGTTGCTGTGACACTGTACCTCACGCAGAACTGTAAAACTTGCATGCATGCAGTGAGAAGTAGAATTCATCTGGCAAACCTGTGTTTCCTACAGCTGTGCTCCTATTTTGTCTCACTGCAATCTCTACAAGTACGCTAATAAAAGAACTCAAATTAATATAATTATGTCCATGTATTTATTTAGATAAAGAGCATTGTGATTATCGGTTATGTAATATACCCTTTACTTACTGTAAATCCACATTATTCCCGGCCGGGCTCCAGAACGCATAAATGTTTTAAAACCTGCCTTGCTGCATCCTAAACATTATGCAACCTCATAAGTGACCGATTTGGGACAGTCTAAATAGACCGCGACACCCGTGAAGCACATGGAAGATCCAATTCACAATTGTTATATATAATGTAATAAAATATATATATAAAAAAAATAATGTTTTAATAATAAAACTACACTACCGTTCAAACATTTGGAGTTTTTTTTTAATATTTCTTAATGAAGTCTCTTATGCATACTAAAGGCTGTATTTATTTAATCAAACAAATACTGAAAAAAACAATGTCTTGAAATATTATTACTATTATTGAATATTACTGCTTTCTATTTGAATATATTTTAAAAATGTCATTTATTCTTGTGATCAAAGCTTAATTTTCAGCATCATTACTCCAGTCTTCAGTGTCACATGACCCTTAGGAAATCATTCTAATATGCTGATTTGCTGCTCAAGAAACATTTCATATTATTATCAGTGTTGAAAACATTTAACATGGCTAATATTTCTCTGTAAACCGTGGTACATTATCAGGATTCTTTGATGAATAGAAAGTTCAGAAGGACAGCATTTATTTGAAATTTCTTTGTAACATTGCAAAGTCTTTACTGTTTTTTTTTTGTAATCAATGTAATGTGTCACTACTACGTAAAAATGTAAAATTATTTTTATTATTCATCCACCACCTTTTTCACTGGGGTTGTAGTGCAATTTTGGATTGCTTTCTCCATTTTTAGAAGGCTGCATAAGCAGGCAACTACTTTCTGAAAAATAAATTGTGCCATATTTGTGCCATAAATAAATTGTGCCTTATTTCAGAAAGCTTTTTTGAACCGTTATTGGGCCATTTATTTTATTTATGTGTTTGCAAAGAGACCAGCTTGAGCATTTCATTATTCCTTTTATCTTAATTTTCTTATTCATTGCAACTAACTGTAAAAAAAATAATAAAAAAATATATAAATATATATATATATCTATGTGTGTGTACAATATATAAGGACAAGACCCCCGATGCAACCTGGGCTTATGTGTCTTGCTCAAGGGCACTATGGTGCTGTAGCTTATTAAACCATACTACCGTGTGCTCACGCTGAAGAAGGTAAGCCAATGCATCACATGACTTTTGCTCCAACAGTATGAAGATACCTCTTATTTCCTGTAAACTGTTTTTGTGCACAGCAACCTTGAGATAAAGCCTTTCTTAATTCCCATCTTCACTTCATGCACTCAATGAAACTTCAGTTACAAAACACAAAACCTTGCTCCGTCTTTCTCAATAGTTTGCCATGGAGGACACGCAACAGTACACAATAAATTTGTCCCACACACAAGCAATCTAGAAGTGTACAAATGTACCCAAGAGCATCTTTACAAGTTGGTATTTATTATGGCTGCCCCGCAATAGGCACGACTTACAACAACGAAGACAACCTTCAACCAAGGCTGTGGCACTTAAAGACAATTATTATACAACATTTCGGCAGCCTGATAAACACGTACACCAATCATCTCATTGCAACACAGTTATTATAAAGTTCATTTTATATGCTTTATATGAAGTCCTGTTAATAAAAGGCACTATAATGCATGTATAAAACATCTGATTAGCCACTGACATTATGTGATACCATTTGTGAAAGTGAATAGAACGGTTCCTAACATTTCTACAATGCATTCGGTACTGTGAACTCTATCTTCTGACCTAAATCAATAAAAAATTAACATTATCTTGTACATTAGGTGTTATTTCTAATACAGGTCCTCCATAGACTTTCACTAGATGGGCAAAAGCTTTGGAAGAATTGTTTTTGATGGTGGGGCGTAGTGAAGAGTCAGTAAAGGGTTGGTAAATGTGACTGATTGAATATAAATTGCCAGCCTAATCTAGTTATTCAAAGTCATTCACGGTTTAGAAGAAATGTAAATAGTAATAAATTAATGCAAATCTTTATTTTTTGAGCTCTTGACTGCCAGGTGTATGCAAGCATTTTTAATTCAATTACATTAAATACCGTACAGATGATTGCACCCTAGATTTGTTATTAATTAATGCTGATGCTTGTTATTACTTAAAAGTAATTATAGGCATGGAAACTATTTATTTGACTACATCTGTAAACACATCGGCATGAGAATAAACACAACTGAAGTTGTTTAAAGGGACAATTCATCCATAAAATTAAAATTCTGTCATTATTTACTCAACCTCAATGTAATTTAAAACAGTATGTACTGTTTTCCATGGAAATATTTGAATAATCTTTTTACTAAAATAGTATTTTTTCTTTGCTGAGTGAAGTGTGTCATTTCTTGCCAGTAGTGTCACTAAAGGGAATTGCTAGAATAATGTCTCGGTTACGTATGGTAACCCAGATATTCGTCAGAGGGGTCAGACAGAAATGGCATCTTCGCAGAGAGACCAATCTACTTCGAGAGAAACTAAACGAGCCAATGCACATTGGAATGCGATAATTGCGCCAGCTGCTTAAATCACGCAGTGCCGGTATATAATGAGCAGCAGGTGCAACGCATCTTTGGTTTTCGCTGAGAAGCTGAGCCAGGGACCCGGTTGTCTGCAGCGATGGTACGCTGGGACGGGACGAATGTCAATGTTCCCTCTTTCAGGGAACATCGGTTACCTGTTTTTCCTGTGAATTTTTTTTTCTTCCTGCCTTAAAATAGCATGAATGTAACTCGACACCCTTGCTTCATTTAATATACGTAAATATGCAAATCAGCCACACCTTTACTCAATCACACAAGCTCAGATTACTTGATCTACTCGGTCAACTTTACTGTAGTAAATGCTGCACAATAGCAAGTGGAAATACTGGTTTAACTCAGCCATATGTTTGAGCCAGAAACTGATTCAGAAGAGGAAGTGGAAGAGTGGCTTCTCTTGAGACTCCCCTGATTCAGAGCATAGTTAATGATATGCTAAAGCCCACCCGTATAGGTTGATGGGATGGGTTACAACATATTTGTGACGTATTTGCGATTTCAAACCGTGTGTTTTTTTTCACTGCAGTTTTAAGGAGAAAATACTCAGCAATAGTTGTGAATTATGAATTTTTTGCACATGGTTTGTCTTAAAGCATATTAAAAACACTAAAGGTTATTTATAACTTTTCTAGTTCGTTATAGTTATATGAATTCCTTTGAAATTTAATTCAATTAATTTTAATTATTCTTCCTTGTATGCTAATACAATATTTGTAATCTTGTATTATGGGTGTTGAAATAGTCTATGAATATTTGGTATGTACAAGCATCTGTCCAGTTCGATGCATGAACTCTGACCTGCACTGGATCCCCACACAATTACCCTCCCATGAGCCGTGTTTACCTGTTCCGTGACATTAGTACAAACACACTGATATCTTCCCACTGTGCTGTGCAGTGAGTCGGAGCAATCAGACATACACGATCATCCTTTTGAAAAATCAAAGCTGGGCTTCCAGCTGAGCCAAGTTTGATATTCAAAGGCAGGCTGCCCAGCGACACTATCTCTGCTCTGTTTTGATGAGGTGAAGTCTCACACTGTTACGACAAATGAATATTTATTTTGGGTGACACTTTCTTCGCGTCCATCATTTGATGGGCCAATTCTTTTCATTCTGCCAGCGACATTCGTAAATTTGCACAGTTTCCCTGTGATTTCAGGTATCGACACAAAAACTTGAGGATGACCAGTGGATTGCTTTTGCTGGAGATCTTCAAACACGTGTGTGCAATGACAAAAGATAGTTGTGCGGTGCATGGCTTTTGTGTAGTTCAAAATTTCAGATAAATAGCTCTCTCTCTGTGGAACAATGCTACAGCACAGTGAGCGTGATGGAGTCTGGAGTGCATAGCTTGAGGTGTTTGATAAGACCTGCACAGGCTTAGCTCCGAGGGGTTACTGAGGTGGGCTGACAGCATTGTGTGAATCCTCAGGGACTCTCTGCCTCTATGATTACAGCTAGCTGCACTTTCTCTCTCTCTCTCTCTCTCTCTCTCTCTCTCTCTCTCTCTCTCTCTCTCTCTCTCTCTCTCTCTCTCTCTCTCTCTCTCTCTCTCTCTCTCTCTCTCTCTCTCTCTCTCTCTCTCTCTCTCTCTGTCTCTCTGTCTCTCTCTCTCTCTCTCTCTCTCTCTCTCGTTCTCTCTCTCTCAGCTGTTTGACTCTTAAAATAGACCCTCAAGGTCTGGCTGGCTGCTATTCCCAGCTGTAACTCAAGAGATTTCTAAAACAGAGTGACCACTTGCTCTTTTGTCCACAACCTGCAGAGTGTGAGATGTGGATGGTGTCCAAGGTGGAGGACAAATGTCAAAAATGCCAATCTTCAAAAAAAAAATTGTCCTCAAACAGTCGTCACCCTACTCCCAAAATGAACTGTAAATGACTGGTTGATTGAATTACTGTTTCCCATTTTGTTTCCATTATGTTGTTTCCACTTTTGATCAATTTAATGCATCCTTGCTAAATAAAATTATTTATTTATTTAATGAAACTTACTGACCCAAAACTTTGAACAATATGCATCTCTTTGTGTGCCACCAGGTATGTATGATGTTGTGGATTTCCAAGTTTGAATTCCAAGTTCAAGTCGCACTTTTCTAAATGAAATGCTGGAAAGTCTGACCTGTGAGTTGATGGAGCGCTGCGTAACTCTCATGGTAAAGAATTCTAGTTCTTTAATAATTCCAAGTTATGTGCTCTCTGATTGAGATGAGTAACAACATGTTTATATTTACTCAGTGGCTGTTCTACATAGCCCTTGTGCCATCTAAACAAATTTATTTGCATATTTTTGAGGCAAATGAGGCAAATTATGTCAAATCAGAGATGGTACATTTGAGACTTAGCTCTCTTGTATGAGTATGAACACAATTTAGGGACTTTGTTGAAGGACACCTCTTGAAAGTGTGCATTTGCTCTATAAACGACAAACATCTCCTCTACTAAGGAGAGTTTTTAGGTTAAAGGCACATTGAATTCATGAGAATCATGGTTTTTAGTCCAACAGATTCTACAAAAACCTTTATGCATTCTTACTGGCAAATGGTATTAATATACGAGTGACATTGAAAAGTCAACATCAGTTTAACCTGTATTCAGACCACTTTTTTTAGATTTCATAAAGACCTTTCGTAATGAATAAGCACAAAGTTAAGTAGATAAGTGGGCTGTGTTTGAAAGAAAATGAGGGATGAGTTGATGCTTTTGCCGGGATCCTTGCGGTGTGGAAAATGCTGTGTCTGTGCTTGATGCGTGGGAAGCACTTCAGTGTCCAACTCCATGCTAAAATGCTCTTGTTAATCCCCCGTAGCTCCAGAGAGGGTAGAACTACCTGCGGAAACACACACACACACACACACACACACACACACACACACACACACACACACACACACACACACACACACAGGGAGAAGTAGACACGTGCACACACACATACTCACAGTTTCATATATGGTACACTGGTAATGAAGCCGTGGAATTAATCACTGTGTAAAATGATGGAAAGTGTTTTCTCTATTCTGCACTGATGGCCACTGTGGGGAGTCATTCATAAAACAGCAGGTGGAGATGCCACTATGATGAGGTTTCATACCTGTTGTTAAATATGGCAGAAGAGAACCTGTTTTTCTACTGTATATGCTGAAGGAACCTCTATGGGCTCTTCATATGATTAGCTATACAAGTTGCAATTAATATGTTCACACCTAAAAATATATAATTTTAGGTGTGATTTATATAATATTTTGAAACATATAGATATGTACACACAGACATATAGTAGACAACATACTGTATGTGTGTACATATACAACATTTAAATGTTAAGGTGTATATATATATTCATATATATATATTCATATACGTATAGTTTTTTTTATCTGTCGTAAGAGCAGAATTTTACAGTATAGTTGTGCTAACTGGGTTGATTTACTTCACTAGTTTATTTTGCAATGTGTCTTTGCTGATCCATGATAAACCTTCACTTTGTATCAAAGGAGACAGTGAAAATGTGTCATTGTTGCCAAAATGCTCTTTGAATGTTAAAGAAACATACGTCTTCTCAATGAAAGCAGGAGAAGAGATCAGTAACGTGCACTGACCCATAGATGAAACCTGTCTTGCTTTCTATTTTCCAGAAGGAGGGTTTTCAGAACCAAGAAGGTCTATAATTCCGGGAGAGAACTATCCATTAGCAACCCCATTCATTGCAATGGCAGTTTGTTGGCTGGCACAGGAACCCTCAGAAGTATTCAACCTGCTTTCTGCCATCTTTTCACATGGAGATTCTGATGTAGGTTTCACCCTTTTAAAAGTTCTCCAAAAAATTTGCCACACAACAATTTAATGTCTTTGAATAATAATAAACAAATATTGATATGTGATTAATTGCAGTTCACGTAATTAGATGGATTAACATTTTAAATTGATTAACAGCCCTAAAATTGTAAGATGCAACCTCTTTTAAATTGGATCCTGAAAAAATGTAATTATGATTTGATGTGAATACAAAGTACTTCCACAGCTTGCTTTTTTTTTTATAAACGGCTCTGGCATAATTGTATGCAGCTACGTCTTTAATTTCACAAACATCACACCAAACAACTTATCATGAATGCAGCCTATATGCTGAACTGACTGCCTTTGTTTCAAATGGCTGAATAGACATTGAGAATGTGAAAAACGTTGTGCAGCATTACAACAAAAAAAAGCCATGTTGTTGATATTGAATCTTTTGTTAAAATGCTAGACAAACCAAAGCCGTACATTCCAATAAATATATTCTAAAGAACTATTGAATCTGTGCCGAACTGACAGTTGTAGAGTTTGGATGCAAGCATGACAAATGTGTTCAGGGCTTATGGGACAGTACACAGCTTCACGGACGTCTCGGTTTCCCAATTTCTACATTTTCATCACAAATTTGGGCTATTTACAAACCGTGAAGTCAGAAGTGCAGTCCAAATATGATGGCGGCACCAACATGCCAATAAGAAGCTGTTGGAAGTAATAATGGAGCTGTTGGAAGTAACATGAATATTGATAAGGACATTGATTTATAATGAAGTCCTTGTGGCATAAATATTCATCACTTGGGTCACTATGGATTAACGCAGTTCTTTCAATAGTGCGACTTCAAGGCATTGTGAGAAGTACAAATTTCAATTTGGTGTCACTTAACGTATAGTGAGTCAGTGATGTGAGCCAAAAACTATGATAAGTCATAACAGTACATCAGAATAATACGAATGAAGATACACATGCAATGCCATCTAAGATACAGCTAAAATTGCTCAATAGATGATTAATCAGAATCAGAATCAGAATCAGAATCAGAAAGAGCTTTATTGCCAAGTGTGCTTGCACACACAAGGAATTTGTTTTGGTACTGAGGCTTCCAGTGGACATATACAAATACAACATGAAACATAATACTACAAATTATAAGAATAAAAAATAAAAAATATAAATATATGAGAATAAAACTATCACAGTTGGGTTTAGTCAGAATAGACATTTTCAGATTTACAGATTATGAACCTATTTACAGTGTTTTGAATATTATAAATAAATAAATCTACATATAAGTATCACCTGAGTTGTGGGATATTGCACTAAACAGTGGGAGTATTGCACTTACAGGCATATGCCTTGGGAGGAGTGTTAACTGTTCAGGAGGGAAATGGCCTGTGGGAAGAAACTGTTCCTGTGCCGAGATGTTCTTGTGGCCAGTGATCTGAGTCTCCGTCTTGACGGTAACAGTTCAAACAGGTGGTGTCCAGGGTGAGTGGAGTCTGTGATGATTTTACCTGCTCTCTTCCTCACTCTGGAAGAGTACAGGTCCTGGAGGTTTGGCAGGGGGGCACCAATAATCCTCTCCGCAGTCCGGACTGTCCGTTGTAGTCTCCTGATGTCTGATTTGGTAGCTGAACCAAACCAGACAGTGATGGAAGCGCACAAGACAGACTCAATGACGGCTGAGTAGAACTGAATCAGCAGATCCTGTGGCAGGTTGAACTTCCTCAGCTGGCGAAGGAAGTACAGTCTCTGCTGGGCCTTTTTCACAGTGGAGTCAATGTGATTGTCCCACTTCAGGTCCTGAGAGATGATAGTGCCCAGGAACCTGAATGACTCCACTGCTTCCACAGTGCTGTTCATGATGGTGAGTGGGAGGAGTGCTGAGCTGTTCCTCCTGAAGTCCACGATCATCTCCACTGTTTTGAGCGTGTTCAGCTCAAGGTTGTTATAACTGCACCAGGCAGCCAGCTGTTCAACCTCCAGTCTGTAAGCAGACTCGTCACCGTTTCGGATGAGACCGATGACAGTGGTGTCGTCTGCAAATTTCAGGAGCTTGACAGTGGGGTCTTTAGAAGTGCAGTCGTTAGTGTACAGGGAGAAGAGCAGTGGGGAGAGAACGCACCCTTGGGAAGCGCCAGTGCTGATTGTGAGTGTCTTGGATGTGTGTTTCCCCAGTCTCACTCGCTGCTGCCGGTCCGTCAGGAAGCTAGTGATCCACTGACAGATCGAGGATGGTATGGAGAGCTGGGTCAGTTTGGCTGTGAGAAGACCAGGCATGATGGTATTGAAGGCCGAACTGAAGTCCACAAAGAGGATCCTTGCATAAGTCCCTGGTCTGTCGAGATGTTGCAGGATATAATGCAGTCCCATGTTGACTGCATCATCCACAGACCTGTTTGCTCTGTAAGCAAACTGAAAGGGATCCAGCAGGGGTCCAGTGATGTCCTTCAGGTGGGCCAGCACCAGTCTTTCAAACGACTTCATGACCACAGACGTGAGAGCGACAGGTCTGTAGTCATTAAGTCCAGTGGTTTTGGGTTTTTTGGGGACAGGAATGATAGTGGAGCGTTTGAAGCAGCAGGGAACTTCACACTGCTCCAATGATCTGTTGAAGATCTGCGTGAAGACCGGGGCCAGTTGGTCAGCGCAGGCTTTTAAACAAGCAGATGAGATGCCGTCTGGGCCTGAGGCTTTCCTAGTCTTCTGTTTTTTGAAGACTCGGCTCACGTCCTCCACACAGACCTTAAGCTCAGGTTGGATGGCAGGAGGGGGGAGTGATAATTGGAGAACAGGAGGTGATGCTGAATGTGTGAAGTGCAGATCAGACCGGGTGTGTGGTGTGAATGAGGGCTTTTCAAACCGGCAGTAAAATGAATTTAAATCGTCAGCCAGGTGTTGATTAATAAGATGTTTGTGATGTAATCATGCTGTAAGAGAAGGTACATTGTGTCTTGAAGAGCACTTTGACTTAAGTGCACTAAAAGTGGAGTACAGTGGAGAACACAAGTGAGTAGTCAATTAGCAGATGCTTTTATCCCAAGTGACCTTTCAGCACCCTGCTGTTAAGTGTCTTGCTCAAGGGCCCAATGGTGATGATCACTCATGGCTTACTCAGACCAGCAACCGTCCCCTGTTCCAGCCCTGAGCTTTAACTTTTAGGCCACATGACCCTATTATATCTCTGAATCAGGGTGCCGAAAGGGCACGTCTTTGGCGCCCTCTTCTCTTAGATTAAAATACTCTATGGCAGTGGCCCAAATTGATGTTCAGAGAGGATATTTGTTTTTAATGACCCTACAAGTTTGATTAAACCATCAAAATGAGGAAAATATTTGATATGTTTTTAAATGTTTTAAATATGAGGGAAGAACAAAACACTAAACTTAGTTAAGCGATTTATATGGCAAAATTATTTGGCAAAAAAAGCAAGCTGCAGCTACAGGTTTTATTTTACTATGAAACAAAATGCACAGAAAAACTAAAAGCTCACATAAGCATACATTAAACATAATCGCTAATAAGTATTTTGTTGTTTCCGCATGTGTTCATAATTTCTTTGTGACAGCCTGGCCAAAATTATGCCCGCACAATTTGGCATGTTTCATTGCTGCTCCAAAACCCTTTAACACATTTTTTATAATATTTGAATATATGATGAAGATGTACATTTTCCTAGACCAGACATCACTTTTGAACACTGCTGTATATTTGTCCACAATCATGATGGACCATTTAAAAATGTTATGATATAGACTAGTGCTCAAATGTTTGTAATTTTTATTTTATTTTTTTTAAGGAAGGAATTAATACTGAATATTTGAAAAAGGATTCATTACATTGATCAAAAGTGACAGTAGTTATTTATAATGTTACAAAATATATCTATTTCAAACAAACTTTCTATCAATCAAATAATCCTGAAAAAAAAATATATATATCACAGTTATCAACATTGATAATAATAAGATTAAATGTTTCTTGAGCAGCAAATCAGCATACTAGAATGATTTCTGAAGGATAGACTAAAGTAATGGATGCTGAAAAATCAGTTTTGCCATCACATGATTTACTGTATTTTTAAACAAATAAATGTAGCCTTGGTGAGCATAAGAAACTTTAAAAAAAATCTTACTGACCATTAACATTTGAACGGTCATATGCACAAGTGTTTCTTCGGCACTTTTATTTCCCAGGGCTCGACTGCTATTACAGTTTTCCTTGTTTTATGAAGGTCACATTAAAGCATTAAAAGGACATCACCTTTTTCAAAGTTTGTGTGGTGTGTGTGTGTTAGTTGGGGACGGGGGGACGGGGGGACAGGGGGTGGACGGAGGGGTGGACTCAGGGTATTGTGAACAGAATAATTTTAGTACCTATCAAGCTGTTTAATCATGCAAAACCTATGGATATATATTTAATTTTGTGTATTTACATAAAATGCTAGCAATGAAATTAGCCTTAACAAGACAAATGACATCACCAAGCCCTTGTATTCGTGTGTGGCTGCATTTAGGTATAGAACGTCCACTTTTCACTATCCAATTAATTCCTAATGGATACATTTGCCAGGCTTTATTTTCCCTATTGAATATCCGGTTTCACTCAGAAATATTTCACATTACGGAAGTAAAAGTGTTGTGAACTGCCAGGGGTTTGTTGTATACCTAAAACTGCTAAAAAAAATAACGTTAAAACATAAAAGGCGCGAAACAGCATGAAAATAAAGGCATTATATTGGTAAATTTGCCCTGTAGGCACTTATACTGTATAGCCTATAAATGCCCCATTTATAATCTGGTTTTATCTATCAATTTTTAACAACAGAGGATTGTAAATAACACCATTTTTTTAAAAGTCAATGACTGGGAAACTTGGACATTTTATTGAAAATCTGTTATGTACTTGTGAAAAACAGCCATGGGTTAATTTTACCCCGTGGTGGTTCTAGTGTTAAGGGTTATTGAAAATTGTAGCAGATGCGGTAGCGTTTGTAGCATGCAAGAGCTGAGATAAAAAAAAATAAAAAAAATGAAATCTCAAATTCAGTTCTTGTCATTTTTTTTTTGAAAATGGCTGGATGAATACTTTGCATGTGAGTAATTATTTCATTATGATTCTTTTTAAGTTATGTGTGACTTTCAACCAAACGATCAATTCATGTTCATTCTCAGCAGATCAGAGGAGAGGCTAATTAAGCAGATGGCCTGGACTGCAGGCAGTTTCAGCATCTAAGTCACATACATATTCTCTGTACTTGTAGACCTATGCATACAGAACTATTAATGATGATTAATGCATGAGTTCACTCCTACTATTCGTGGCTTCATGCATGGCTGAACATTTAAACACTGTTTCTGACTGGTACTGTGCGGATGAATGCGATTCACATACATGCAACACTCGCACATTCATTCGTGCATGTATCTTCTTTGCCTTGTTTTTATAATGTACAATGTGCTGACACACGAGAACGCGCACATCACACCATGTATTGCTAACATCTGCATCCTTCTTGATAAGCTCCATGTCTATGAATAACTCCATTTCTCCAGGGACAGTAACACAATCAGCTGCTAATGCTATTTCATTAGCTGTCCCCTCATGTGAGCACAACCACACACACACAGAGAAATACACAAACATACAGATGCTGCGCGTAGTTCTTTTCACCAATTCACCAGACATTTGAGAGTTATAGATCAAATAATGATCACAGTTTGATTGGTGAAGAATGGTTTCATGTGTGTATATATATATATATATATATATATATATATATATATATATATATATATATATATATATATATATATATATATATGCAGTGCTGGTCAGAATTATTTGCCGCCTTGGTAAATATGATCAAAGATGGCAGCAAAAAATAAATCTGCATTGTTTATCCTTTTGATATTTTATTTAAAAAATAAAAAAGCTGCCAAAAAAGCTAAATTTTTTGTTTCATCTGACCATAGAACCCATCCCGTTTGAAGTTCCAGTAGTGTCAGTTACTTTTCAAATGTTCAAAGCTTTTTGGCAGCAAACACTTACTATGGGTTTGGTTTATACAGGGATAAAAAAGTACCTCATGTGTAAAATGAGATACTCTGCTGTATCTTTAATGCTGTGGGCCTAATTTTCTGCCAGAGGTCCTGGACATCTTGTTCAGATACATTGCATCATGGATTCGATCAAATACCAACAGATAAAAAATCAAAACCTGACAGTCTGTCCTAGAAATCTTATAACGAGCCATGTTTGGATCTTCCAACAGGACAGTGGCCCACAACAAACATCAAAACAAAAATGGGTCACTGAGCACAAAACCAAGCATCTGCAATGGCCATCCCAGTCCCTGACCTGAACCTTAGAGAAAATAAGTGGGCTGAACTGAAGAGAAGAAGAACCAACATGAATCTGAAAGATCTGGAGAGATTCTGTATGGAGGAATGGTCTCTGATCTCTGGTCAGGTGTTCTCCAAACTCATCAGGCATTATATGAGAAGACTCAGAGCTGTTATCTTGGCAAAAGGAGGCTGCAAAAAGTATTTAATAAAAGGGGGCAAATAATTGTTCCCAGTGTGTTTTGGAGAAAAACATTTATATCATAATGTGATTTTCCATCCACTTTCAATTCTTTTACTTTAATAAAAGGTTAGATTTTTGCTTTTTTTAAAATAAAATATCAAAAGGATAAACAATGCAGATTTATTTTTTACGGCCATCTTTGATCATATTTATCAAGGGGGCAAATAATTCTGACCAGCACTGTATATATATGACAGCACTATATTCATATTGACAGCACTAATTTGACAGCACTATATACAGTATATAAAGTGTTTGTTTGTGTGTGTATATGTATGAATTTTTATTTCTTTATTTGTTGGAAATCTATATAGCAGAGAAAACTACACTAATGATGCCATTTCATGGAGTCTCTGTGGAAATCTGTTGCTGTCGTTTAGAAATGAGGTTGTAAAGTTCATTGAAGGAAAGATGTGAAAGTTATTGGTACATACTGACCATTGTTTTCCTTTCTTTTATTCCCTGTTTCGTGTATAGTGTTGATTATGTGGCTTCAACAAAGGGAAGACCTTGGTGCACATAACAGTGATGCATCAACACAATTGCAGTGGTGAATATACTCTATGTTCTGAAAAGGCGCACAGTTCTTCTTCCCCGTGGTCTTGGACTTTTGATGTCAGTTGGTGCGAATGCATGAAGTTGCCTGCTGTCATTTCCCACTAAAGCTGTGAGTTCATTTTTTGTTCCTCTTGTCTATGTTGTTTTTACTAGGTCAATTGGCCATGTGATTTCAGCATGTCTTGGACCCATCCTATGAGGAAAAAATCCACTTTTTTCTAGAAGACTGATATATCTGGAGTTTTCATCAGATGTGAGTGAACATGGTTTTAATGATATTTCTCTAATGTACTATTCATTTTTTAATATGTAAAAAATGAGTGCACCTGTCAACCCCAAGGTGCCAATTACAATTACCGTAGTATTAAAAAGAAAATAGAAGTTGTAGTTTTTAATGGTAAAACAGGGGCTATTATAATATTTTAGGTGATTTCTTTTGCAAGCTAGATGAAAAAAGAAATTAAGCTATTATGGAGCAATGTACCTGTAAGACAGATGATAAGACCAATAAAGAATTGAATTGTCCTGGTGAGTCAATAAGGCATCTGACTCTCAGCATATGTTTTAGCTTCTGTCTAATTGAGTGCTGTCTTACTGAGTTATTGTATTGAGTTGTTGTGTCCTTGAAATGCAAGTCCACATCACTGGCAGAGATTGCAGATTTAATTTCTATGAGTCAAAGCATCACTATTACTGTTGCTCATATTTTAGGGTTAGGAATTTGAACAAACCCTGTTTGCAACCCATTTGATTCCATAATGTTAAATACTTTATTAGTGCAAGAGAAAAAGGATATTTGATTTTATCCATCAGTAAAACATTGGACCATAAAAAAAAATGGTGTTCCAGGCCTGAATTAGTTTGTTGCCGATTGTGGAGGACAACACCCATCCTGAAACACCTCCAGCACACACTTTTGAGGAGGATTTTGACCAGGATGTGAGAGCTAAAGATCAATTTCACCCTCCAGAACATCTCATCGCATTTCACTGGTAACATTTTTTTTTTAAATGTACTGTAGTCAAGATTTTGAAAGCCTGCAAACTAAAAATCTGTAGACACTGTCAGTTGCTGCTTTTTTATCTTTAAAGGTGACATAAGGTGACCCCCTCCAGATCATTTATTATAGCTTGTCAAATTCGCCCCTTTTTGGATGTAAGCAAAAACTCTCAGTTTTTTTGTGTGTCCATTTTAAATACAAATGAGCTGCTGCTCCCCGCCTCCGTTCAGAAGAGGGCCGATCCTTTACACAAACTTTGGATACAATAACAAAACACGCAAATAATCTCACGGAATGCAGCCTTATAGAGAGATTTAGGAGGATGCAACTTTTAGACACATCTGGATGTTTCTGAATGGTTAGTGGATACATTTATGTAGTTGTGGAGTTACAATGATTCATCTGTTTCTGGGGGTTTACCGTTGAAAATAGAATTAATCCACTGCTCTCTTATCTCATCTGAGGCTGGGACAAAAAATAGTGTCCGTGCTCATCTGTGCAGCCTATGACAGAACAGTTTGCATGCTTTGCTCGAACGTTTGCCATTGCGTTAGAACTGGTTACACTGTTGTTGCTTACAAAAAACAAATGTCAGCGTTGTGGGTGGAAACTTGCAGATTAAGAGGCGGTAATATTATAAGATCCCCTTCCTACTTCAGAAGGGGAGTGAAATCTGATTAGCCTAATTCTTGACATGCTTGCAGAGAAAGGCGTACCAAAACAAAGTTACTGGGTTGTCACTTTTCACGTTTTCTGGGTTAGTAGATGCATCGGGTACCCAATTATAGCACTTAAACACAGAAAAAGTCAGATTTTCATGATATGTCATCTTTAGTGGAATTAAAGTCAATTAAAGGGAAATTTGTATGCCCCTTTAAAGTTTTGATTTTGTTTTTGGGCTCTACTAGAATAGGTTTTCATGCTTTAATGTTCAAAAAACACATTATTCTTCACGTATTTGACATTGTTGCAGCTCCTCTCTTCCCTGTCTGTCTGTAACTTTCTGTTTAATTCCTGTCTCTATAAAGCCCCTCCATAGGAAAAGTGCAATGAGTTCTGATTGGTCAGCTGGACCAGTGTGTTGTGATTGGTCAACTGCTTAAACCGTGTTTGGAAAATATCACACCCTTCACCATAACTGCGAGTTTCTACACACTACTATCGCAACTCAACCAGGCCTTAAGGTTGCGTCCGAAATTCTCGTCCGAAATTTTTGCATGTTTAAAAATAAATACGACCTCATGTTTTGTCAATCACGTTTACACACTGCCTTCACATTTTTCATCCATCATAAAAAATTAGGATCAGGTTCCATTTTCTCATCAGTAGCAAGCATTTTGAATGGTGTTTTGACAATTCAGAGCCACCGAATGATGAATACGAAAAAACGCATACGAAAATTTCTCAGTGTGCAAGGACCTTTACTTTTTTTTTTTTACTTTTTTTTTTTGCACATTAAATTAGTGATATTGTGACGTACATTCTCGGAAGAAAATTCAAGACTACAATCGAGGCATTTCAGGGAGTTCAAATACAGTTGGCACTCATTTAGAGAATACGGTAACTCCCTTTGGAGTGACTTTGTGCTTTTTAACTCTTCAGAACTTTTCATGCTCAAATAGCAAATCTTACACACTAAAGAACGTTGAAAATGTAAAAAAACAATAGGTCCTCTTTAAAATTTAGTTTGAAGTCTGTTAAATATTACTCAAGCCCTTTTAAAAAAAAAAAAAACTAGCAAAGATTAAGAGCGAGCAAGGGAAGACAAGAAATGCATAAAGTGATTCCTGTTCTTCTAGACTGCTTGATTTACTCGCTTTTGGACATTTTTATGGATGGCAGAAGGCACTCCCTCACTGCACGCTATAACAGCGCAGTAATTGCATCCACTGCATGTCCTCCAAAGTGCTCAATTACTCTTTCCTCATCTTCACCCGACCTGGAGGCGCACACAACAATAACCTTGTCATGAGCTGGCTGTTTAAATGTCTCATATATATCTCTTTAACATCCCCCTTCTCCCACGTCAGCACAGAGCTCAGGCCACGAGAGCGGATGAGCGTTTTAATAGCACACAAGAAGTTTAGGGGTGTGAATGCGACTATGTGTACGTCAGTTTGGCTTTTTGAGTTTGTGAGGTTGTCAGTAACCTCATATTGGCAAAGAGAGCTGTTTACTTCAGTTTGTAGTCTGTCTGGATGGCGAATAATTAATAAGACATCTTAACGGCAGTTGACCAGAGCAAACCATCAGACGTGCTTTCTGATTCATTGATGATATCATCATCTTTTTCATCTAATTTTTCAAAGCAGTTCACCACTCAGCATGAATATGATTTTACTTCTCCACTCAGTAAGTGTAATTTTATTATTTTCAGAACTGTTTTAGATGGTGCAGATATTAGGTTGTGCTAGGGTAATTTTTTTATAATCTGTAATATGTTAAGAGATAAGAGATTTGGGCCTGGTTTCACAGACAGGGCTTAGATAAAGCCAGGATTAGGCCGTGGTTCAATTTTATTAACGTGCCCTAGAAAGAAAAAACATACTGGTGTGCATCTTGAGACAGTCTGTAGTTTAAGTCTATACATCCTCCCATTAAAACCAATCAAGTTTTGTATTATATAAAAAGCTTTCTATTATAAAGATTTTTATTATGTAAAGAGCTTTTGATTGATTGCAGATCTGTTCTGAGGGTGATAAAGAGAGAATACATACTTGTACAAAAAATTAGTGCTTTAAAAATTGAAAAGATTAATATTAAATTTTGCAATTTTAAAGTATGCAAGCAGCCAAGCTTGAATTTGTTATATACTGTACACATTATACGGGTCAAAAGTTTTGGGTTAGGAAGTTGTTGTTTTTTTAAAGAATTTATACATTTATTCAGCAAAGGTGCATTAAATTGATCAAATGTGAGAGTAAAGACATGGTGTTCTTTAAAACTTTTAATTCATTAAAGAATCCTGAAAAAAAAGATTTACTTTCCACACACACAAAAAATAGCAACAACTGTTTTCAACATAATAATAAGAAATGTTTCTTGAGCACCAAACTAACATAATGATTTCTGAAGGATCATGTGACACTAAAGAGTGGAGGAATGATGCTGAAAATCAGGAATAAATTACGCTTTAAAATATGTTCAAATACAAAACAGTTATTTTAAGTTTAAAATAATATAACATAATAAAACAATAGTTCAGAATATGTATTTTTACTCATAAATGGATACTTGGTGAGCATAAGAGGTTTTTGAATGCTTTTTAAAAAAAATATGAATCTACAACTCAAAATTGACCCTAAGACTTGATCCTAATCTTATTGGGCATGATTCATCGTTGTGCATTATTCTCCATCCCTTCAACATCCGTCATACAGCGAGCACTACTTGCCATTCATTGAGTTCCTGATGGATAAATTCAAGCTTTTCTCAAGATTTGTTCTCTGTTTAAACAATAATGGTAAATATTTTCAATGGGTAGCTTGTGAACAGATGTTTTGTGTCATCGCTGTTACTATATTGTGTGTTTTAGCTTGGTCACTGTCCAGTTATCATCCAGGACCAGAACTGTATATGGATACAACAACACAGTTAATGATGACATACAGGGAGGATAGATAGTCATCTCCGCAATACCCTGAAGTTGATAGGAATCTCTGTCAGTGTTTCTCTCGTACTCTCTGTTTACCCCAAAAATATTGCGTCAAAACGTAAATCTATCCATGGGAACTGAGTGGAATGGCTGCAAGCTGCATGTGTAAAATATTAAGACTCCTTGACTAAATCTAATCCACATCTACCTTTGTCTCACTTATCACTTTGTGTGTGTGTGTGTACAGCCAATGAGTCTTTCTCCCTCCATCAGCAGAGTTCCTCTCCCAAAAGACATCCCGTCAGCATGCAACACATAGACAGTACAGTTTACTCCACTTCTCAGTCATTTCTGTCTTCATTTACTACTGTTTTCCTGCTACTTTGCCATTAGCCAATTGGCAGTATTTCTGAAATTAAGTTATGTGAGTTTAAGTCATTTCAATTCAGTTCATTTAAAAGCAAAATGTATAAGAATTTATAAAAAGTGTCAATGATAAGAAGGTATTAATATGCATATTGCATATGTAATTATTAATATATTGTTTGGTGCCAAAATTACACTCTCACTTTTAATTCAAGCAATCATTAGCTCACTGGAGTAAAGGTTTTGGTAACACTTTATTTTGATGGTCCTTTTTAACATTCTGTTGACTATAAGTAACTCTGCAACAACATGTTGACTATCATGTCAAAAATGTCAAACCATTGTTTTGGCCAACAGTAATTGTAAATTATGAATTGCATACTGCATAAAATTGTACACTGCAAATGGAATAAATCCCGCTGGAACCAATTGATGAATTAAACATTATTTAACTCAGGCTTGATATTTGTTAGCGTATTGATGGTTTAAAATTAGTGGTGTGTAGTCAGACCAGGATACTAGAAATGCTTTGCCAATAAGACCGGGCAGGCCTTTGCAGGAGTTAATCACAGAGGAAATGTACGCCACGGCCATCATTGATTAGACCTCCTAGAAATCAGCATGATTGCACATCACCAATTAAAGAGATTTGAGAAGAAAACAAGATGAACTATCATTCTCCTCCCACTTGCATCCCTTTAGACTCTCCTCTGCTCATTCTCATCCTGTTTTCTCTTGTCTTTTCCACCTCTCCTTTGCTTTCTGAGCATGACTCGGCTGTTGTTGTTGTGTCTGGTTTCAACCTGTTCCCCTGTGCTAATATGCTAAGCTAACGTGCTCATTACAGTTGATTCAGATGTGTCTTGGCAGCACAGTAGTGGGTCAGCAGGCATTGGCGCGAGCGTGGATAGATGTTAATTAAAACGCACTTGGCATGGGCCGCTGTCTGTCTGCTCCAATACGCACCACATGTGGAGCAACAGAAACCTGCGGTGCGCAAGTGTGTACCATTTGGAGTTTTGATTGAGGACATAGAGACTCTGGCCAGTGTAAACCAGAAGGCATTTAATGACTTGCAGGAGATAGAAATAATAATTGCTCCCTGACAACACAACTTTATAAATTTTAATGTTACTTGGAATGCAAGAGTTAGTTCTGATGTTGTTCTGAGATGCTTCCCTGTCTGTTCGTTGCTTACTTTGGTCACACACAAAACTACTACTGTAGAAAGCTAAAGGCATAATGTGACAGACCCTAATAATTGGAATCCGGCCTGAATAATAAATTAAACTATTAAATAAAAAGGTTTTTACGTTTACATACGGGGTGGTTTCCAGGGTGTTGCTTTGCGTGTGGTGTGTTTCTATGTGTTCTGGGTGGCTTTAAATGTGTTTCTATGCATTTGTTAGGGTGATGCTATGCAGTTGTTTAGGTTTTCTAAGTGGCTTTTATTAGTGTGTTGCTGCTTGAATGTTCGTTTCTGTTCTGGGTGGTTTCTTACTGGCCACAGACCCCAAGTCTCTATGATATTGTGACTGGAGTTCTTCCTTCAAGCAGCGATAAAGAAAGAATTCATACTGATAATCTTTTAGTTCTTCAGTATACACCCACTTTCTGTATTGTTTACATTATCTTTTTTTGTAAACAACAGCAGGAATGGATTATCTGATTCGATCTCTTTGTGAGTCAGATATGAGGAAACAGAAATTAAATCAGATCATCCTTAACCAAACAGATGAGCGCTGTGTTTAATTTCTATAACACGTAGGACGTCCACCAGCTGTCACTAAGTCAGTCTGAAATTAAACATTGACAGGTTACCTGAGATAACAAGCCTGTTTGACAGATACATGGCATTTGACCAAACATCCACATCTGTGACAAAAATATGAATTTATTTGGCAAGATTAAATGATGTGTACCGCTCTGTAGGTGAGTACATTATATATTCTACTTTTTGTTAATTAATTAGTTTGTTATCTTTCTTTGCACTGTTAAAAATAAAATTCCACTATAAATGATGCATATGAACAATACAACCAGGACACCTGAGAGAAAAAGGGTCTAATGCTGCACTGGATTCAACACATACACAAAAAAAGTGGAAATTTTCAACTTCCTGCTTGGAAAATTGCTATAGAATGCCCAGTTATCCAGGCTTCCAACCCGTGCAGAAATCCTTATACTAGTGATTTGCTGAAGTATGAGTCCAGATTTTGCAAATTTTGCAGAAACAGGTGTGTGATGCTTTATATGATCCTCTACCCTGCACACCTGCTGAACAGATTATCATGTTTATTTTAAGTAGGAATATTCACAACCGATGCATTAGAGAGGGAAAAATGCTTTAGTGGCACATTAGTAAAATCTAAATTTACACTACTGTTCAAAAGTTTGGGGTCAGTGTATATATGTATATATTATATGAATACTTTATATCAGCACACTTTCCACACAATGTTAGGCATATTAACATTGATACTAATCAATAATGTTTCTTGAGCTGCAAACCAGCATGTTAGAGTGATTTTTAAAGGATCACGTGACACTGAAGACTGGAGTAATGATGCTGAAAATTCAGCTTTAAATCACAGGAATAAATTGCATTCATTCTTAGAAATTAAGGTTCCAAAAGGTTTTTTTGCTGTGATGCCATAGAAGAACCAATTTTGGTTCCCCAAAGAAAGTTTTTTAAAATGTAAAGAACCTTTTGTGCAATGCAAAGGGTCTATGTATGGTTCTTCATGTATAGGCCCAGTTCTTAAAAAAAATATATATTTTTTTAAGAGTGTAAATAATTAATAATTTATAAAACAGTTATTCCAAGTTGTAATGGTATTTCAAAATATTACTGTCTTTACTGTATTTTTATTTTTCAAATACATGCAGCCTTCTTAAGCAAAATAGACTTTTTTTTAAAGAGCCCCAATTGTTTAAAATGTAGTAGATTGCACGTTGTGTAGGGTGAAGTCAGGTAAAGTGGGACACTTTTTGGTAAATTGCATTTTAAACAACCTAAATCAGTTAGAATGTATTAAAATTGCATGTGTTTTGTTTGAATAGATTGTAATGAAAGCCAATATGGTGAATGTATGTGTTTATTAACAAACAGTTCATCTTTAAACATCATCTGACACCCTCTTCAACTGGAAGCAATCAGGTTGAGTGGGACACTTTGTTAGGGAAAGTGGGACACTATTTTATGGTTAAAATGAACATAAGAAATACAACCCCAATTCCAATGAAGTTGGGACGTTGTGTAAAACGTAAATACAACCAGAATACATGTATTGAAAATGTGTGGTGCAGTATGAAGCGCAAAATACAACAACGGAGACCTTCAATTAATTAATACTTGGAAGGATTTTTTAAAAATGGATTTCTGGAACTAATGCAAAAATTTTAACATTGTTAACTTCACTCTACATTCAATGAATGGATCTTTCATTGAGGCAGCTTTTAGAGGGGAACACCAGCAGGCTTTTCCGCAAAAAAAACATGGATGCCATTAATTTTGGCGTACTGGAACGCAATAAGCTGTATACCACTGCGTTCCCCCTTTCAGCTAACATTTTAACACGGCTAGCCAATTCACTCTCAGCCTGAGCTGAGAGCAGGGGGCTCTTACCTGAGGCGGTAGCCACTCAACAGCCCTTTAACTCGCCTTTGTAGTTGATTTTGGGATGTTCCATGCCCTGGCTAAAAACCTTAATTTTGGTTTGTGTCCTTCAGTCACCTCCTGCTCATATTCTTCAATAGCCCCTGCCATTCTCTCTTCACTCCACTGGTTTAGTTTTCTTTCTTTCCTACTTTTGCTGTCTTTTCCTTTTCTGTATTGCCATGTTCTGTCATATTGCTTTTCTCTCTCTCTCTCTCTCTCTCTCTCTCTCTCTCTCTCTCTCTCTCTCTCTCTCTCTCTCTCTCTCTCTCTCTCTATGGGTGTCATCTTGTGTATATTGAAGTTACCAAGGTAAAATGTGATATTCAGACACATTATTATTACTTATAACTATTGTTCATGAAATGGCTGCGCTGCGTTTGCTAACTACTAGCTGGCCTCCGTTACACTAGCAATAGCCCTTACAGTTAGATGCTCATTGTTATTAATCTCTAATACACAGACAGTATAAATATATGTAAAAGCAAAAGTTTTATTGTTACATCATGCAGGTAATTGACAGAATTAGTAACCTTATTATTTTAAAATAGATTTACACTTGCCGGGTGGCTTACCGTGAGGTCCAAGGAGTCAAGCAAATTTGAAAAATAACAACCGGACCACATCTGTGATGTCATACCAATCTCAACCTTTATTTCATATCCAATAGACAATCAGCTACAACAAAGTAACAATTGTTGTGATTGGCTTACAAAATTAACCCTTTACAGTACCCAAAAGCTTAAGTGTCCCACTCAACCTGATGTCCCACCTGAATTCACCCAATGTATATTCCTGGTCTTATTATGTATGCTTTAATTTCTAATCAAATGCGGTAGCTTATTTTTCCTCAGGTCACTTCTGCAGATGTTACTTTGATTCAAATGCTGTTGTAAAATGTTAATCAGTAGCCAAATGCAAAGTTCTGTCATGAAACTCTAAATGGCACAGACTGATAGGTCCTTAACTCAATCTGCTTGCAATCACGTCATTCTCTGTAGAGCACAGCTTCCATGAGAGTTTCCATGACAGAAAAACCTATTTAGGTATTGTTTTAGCAAACTTTTAACAATTCCATACGATAAGTCTCGTTCAGTATTTTTCTGTTGAATGTTTCTTTCATTAATGGCAAACAAATGGCAATTAATATAAACTTTGAAACAATCAATGCAAAGCCTCAAAATAATTCTGAGCAGGTTTGTAGATCACAGAGATTGGCTGTGCTGAAGATCTCTTCACATTAGCCTACAGAACTAGCAGTGTCCTAGTCAAGGGCTCTCCCAAGGACAGCTGTTAGTTGAGAGCCTGTTGATGAAAGGATGCTGTGATTGAAAATTGTACCTCAGATTGCTGCACACTTGGGCGAGGGGAGACTGAAAGACTCTTGATCTGCCCTGTTGAACTCACCCTGCGGACTCGTGTGTACGAATGTGGAATTATGAGATGAGAGACCAGTAGCATTTTATTTTGAAGGGAACATTAGAGAGGACATGTCTGCACCCCATATTAAATAACATAGGAGACTTAACATGATTAGCCAACCTTGAACACCATTTTGTCAATAATTGTTCCATGACAGAGGGATGAACATTAGTAACATGCCTTGCTGCGTGAACTGACTAGTCGAACAGTTGTAGCACCACGTTCATTTCCCATTTTAGTTACGTTAGAGAAGTCTGTTTTGTTTTGCAGCATAAGTGGAAAGAGAAAGTTTGGTTTTCTTTGCACTAATGCTGTATAATTTCAGTACATTTTACTTTGCACTGCTGCTAGAACTAGGACACTTTATGTGTTTTATTTGTGATGTCAATTCAGCTTTTTTCCTGCAACAGTAACATTGTATTTAGTATTATTTGAATTCAAATTCAAATGAACTGTGATTCTTAGAAAAAATAGGTTTACTTCAGAGTTTAGCTCCTCCAACACTGATTAAAAATCACCTGTCTGTAACTTTCTAGTAATCCTGAAGACATTGATTGGCTTGTTCAGGTGTGTTTGATTAGGGTTGGTGGTGCTAAACTCTTTCTGAGCGGTAATGTATGTTTAGGAGCTGCTAAATTCATAAAAATGTAAGTAAATGTAAAAATCAATAAAAACTAAATAAATTCAAACTAAAAATCCATAAAATTATCCCATGACGGGAACGCCAAAAATGTTCTATATATAACCTCTTTCCCAACCAGCGTTTAAAAAAAAAAAAAGTCGCCAGCGTTTTTAAAGGCCCCCAGAATATTTTGTTGAATGAATATATATTTTAAAGGAACACGCCGACGTTTTGGTACTTTAGCTTATTCACCGTATCACCCAGAGATAGATAAGTCCATACATACCCTTTTCATCTCCGTAACTCTGTCTGACGCACCGCTAGCCTAGCTTAGCACAAAGACTGGAAGTAAATGGCTACAGCTAGCATACTGCTCCCAATAAGTGACAAAATAACGCCAACATTTTCCTATTTATATGTTGTGATTTGTATAGTCACAGTGTGTATAAATAACAAGGTCATATGAGACACAGTCATCTTTTAACCGTATACATACTAGGAACTATATTCTTAGAAGGTGAAGCACTGCTACTTGGGCGGAGTGATTAGCGCAACTCTGAGCGAACTCTCTGCTCCTCACCACAGAGTGCTGCGAGCATTTCATTCAGTTTTGATTCATATTTAATGTTGATGATCCTGTTATTTTACATAGGCCTATGCATCTGCTTCTTCTTCGCATATGTTTTCATCTGGATATTCAGTACTCTTTCAGAAGATGTCATAGCGCCCCCTACTGTATAACAGTGAAAACACGGAAAGCCGGAAAAATTCCGTCCATGATGGGGAAAGAGTTTAGCACCAGACAGAACCCTTCAAGGTTTTATATAGAACCTTTTCTTCTGAGAGTGGGTTAATTCAATACAAAATGAAGGGGGAGTTTACACTACACCATGTTTAACTGCAAACTAAAAACTTTTTTTGCATTTTGGCCATTCATTTACACGACAACAGCGTTTTTGGGGGCCTGAAAACCCAAACGTTTGAAAACATATTTCAGAGTGCAAGTTTTTGAAAATTATACCGTTATCGTCTGTGTGTAAACTACAAAAATGCGAATTTGTAAAAACAGGGACATCTTGCTTAGTGTTTCTTTACAAAGTGAAATCGCAAACTACTGGCCAGGCAGCAAAATACAGCATTTTTATTAATTTCCGCAAATCTAAGTGAACAGGGATCGTTTTGACAACTTTGCCGTCTGTACATGAAACTTTCAAAAACGTAAACGTAAACTCTAGAAAAACATTTTTTTCAAGTACATTGTTGTCATGTTAACACCCTAAATCTGTTGACAACTCTAGAACACTAACTTTCTATTCTGTTGAATGAAGTACACATCACTGTTCTTCATGCAGATGTGTTTTGTTGACATTCGCAGCACAGAGCAAATGTGTTATATTTTTCTCATTGTCTATTATACCACTTTTGTCAGATGCAATTTTCTCTAAAACGCACCAGCAGTCCATCTCAGCACTTAAGCTTTTGTTTGGCCATCCTCATTGTTGAGAGCTTTCACCTTAATTTACTGAACATCTGAATAGATGGATGGAAGGTAGATGAATGGATGAAAGTTGATGAGCAGTTTGTTGCAGTAGACATCTAGTCTAAGTTAAAGTAAACGAAAGTCTTTTGAATTATCGCTGCAGTCTCCTTGTACTTATTTAGACATAGCCCATTTTTCTATTTATTCTGTTTCTGAGACACTTAATTTCCCTGTGCAGGAATATTGTACTACTGAGACAACCTTATTTGTGAGTTGAATATGCTGTCTTTATCATTCTTTACTTTATAACATCCGTGTCTCTTGTCATGTCTCTTGTTATTTCGACTGCACAGCATGATATTATATATTAAATGGCACGGAACACAATGTTTTTGATGTTCTCATTTGATTAGAAGAGTGATGTCATCTGCCTAATTTAGCATAGTAAATAATAGAAACATCATAGTTTGTTAGTTTTTTAACAGTTTTTTGTTTTTTACATAAAGGCTTAAATAATGGGAATAGGGGAAAGCAAGGATTTACCCTTTGACCATTTTAGATTGTACCGCAAATATCTTTGACTTGTCACATCATTTGGCACTCATTACCCATGTCAATTAAATTTATAAATTAATTGAACTGCACAAAGGTCAGTTATATACATACGACTGGCTGTATTGTAACAGTAAATAATGTGCATTTTTGCGTATTTTACTTGTGCATGTAGTGGACCCATCCTCAGATTATGAAGGACAGACATCTATAGTGCCATTAGACTGAACACAGCAAGACATATTTTAATAAACTTCACACAACAAAAATATATATTTTTTTCTCTTGAGTCTATGATAGCAACAAATACACAAAATTGCTTGGTCAATGTCCATTTGTTTTGCTTCTTTAATCATTTAAACAGTTAGGGTTTTTTGTTTGACAAGTGCATAACAAAGTACCTTATCCAGATGTAGGCCTACTGTAAGAGTAAAAATGAATAAAAGCGTCACTTCAAAAAATACAAACGTGCCATTGTTACCTCAGAGGCATTTCTACCTGATACTTAAAAATTACTTTTATCAAGTAATATATAACCCTGGATAGCCAGGTTTCTGTTTGATATGTTAAATAATTGATTTGACTTTAAAACCAGCTCATTTAGGTGTTACCATGGAATTTATTTTTAGGTTTACTGGCTTACAGTAGACATCAGAGAGTTTTGGATTAATATTTTTACCCTGCAAAAGCTCTACTGTGGTCTATTGATTTGCTTTTCTAAAGGCATATATAGATGTAAAGATTTTTTTCACAAATTAAATCAAAAGGAACTGGATTTTTCAGCACAGCAGCTCTCTCACGTATCTTATGATGGGGAATCCCTGGCATTTAAAGACATTTGAGCACCGGGGTTTCATGAGACTTGCAGGCACAGCGGGAATTGCCTCCCTGAAGTTGTGAATTGAGATGAGATGCCAGTATTAAGATGTTACAGAGTACAGATGTTACTGCGTGTTGTGAGTAGCTGACAAATTGGCTCAACCTTACCTCTTTTGAACTACCAGTCCGGTCTAAGATACACTACTGTCCTCAAATATGTGACCCTTCTTAAATGCCAGGGACTCCCTGCTATCAGGTAACTGGAGAAGTCATTGAAAGGAGGGGCAGGCGCTTCTCAGCAAATGCCAAATAAAGTCCACTAATGTCAATACCACACATCTTATGGACTTAATTTATGGTGTTTTTATTTTGGGATGGATTTATCCTTTTAAAGATGGTAATATAAAAAAAATCAAAAGTGACAGTGAAGACATTTTAAAGATGGCAAGATTAAAAAAAGAGAAATTAATACTTTTAAAGATGGGGCACAGGGATCCTATTGAGAATGAGGAGTCACGTGCCGATTTGGGCGGGGTCTGAGCCGGTCGGCCATGATGGTAGGAGACGCTATCGGTTGCCAGGGGCAATGCCTTCAGAACTTCACAGAGGCGCGACTAAACATTCCAGAGCTCTTTAATTTTTGCGCATTTATTATTTTTGCGCATTTATCATTTCGGCCGGACAGAGACGGATCTACGAATACGAGAAAGAAAAGGAAGAAAGTAAAGCAATGCAAAGATTAGGCGAAAGAAAAGGGACCTTGCAGGAACAAGCTCACACAAAGCGCAAAACAGTGGTATCAAGATATTTGTTATTTTCTCTAATAACAGTATTATTATTTTATTATTAACAGTATTATTTATTTTATTATTATTACTTATGTTGTCCATGAAACTTATGTTGTCCATATATATATATATATATATATATATATATATATATATATATATATATATATTAGTGGGCCATTATCGGCGTTAACGTGAGACTCTAATCGGGGGATAAAAAAAAAAATATCGCCATTAATCTATTCTCAAAGTTGGGTTGGGATCATAAAATAGCTTTTTCGAATATCGTTATATTTTCGCGCAATTCCATAGCCTAGTATATTTGACATAATTGACGTAGCGCCCACTGTCACAGATCGCCCAGCAGCGTCAATTCCTCTTCAGAATCGAACAAAAACGCTAAAACAATAGCGAACACGGCGGCGAGCGTAATTTCTCATTCCTTGCCTTTCAGGGAACCGAGGTTACGAAAGTAACCGGAGACGTTCCCTATCAAGGCTACGGAACTTCGACATTACGGATGTCGTATATGGGAACTGTGTAGAATCCCGCCGTGGCAGCCAAACAACCACTGACAACAGACCCAATACGAAGACCGCCCCCCCCCGTATGCAAGCATCTGATAGGCCGAGATTGACCAATAGCGAACCTCTAACCTCTCATAGGCCCAAAGGTACCAATCACAAGCTCACAATACACTGCCAGTATTTGCATATCCCGAGCAGTATAACCGGGGGAAATTTGCACTGTCGAAAAACAGGGCAATAACCACAGTACGAGCAGGCCAACGCATAGTGGTAACAACAGTACAAACACACAATATAGCACACAGAACAACTCATAAGCAAAGCGCAGAGCAGCTCTATACAATGCTGTGTGTGAAATCAACTCACCGAAAGCACTCGAGACGCTACAGAGGGCAAATCCAACTTGTAAAACCTGACAAACGTGTTCTGAGAAGACCAGCCAGCCGCAAGACAAAAATCCTGAATAGACATACCCTTAGTCCAAGCCCACGAGGAGGCAATCGCTCTAGTCGAATGGGCCTTGGCGTTAAGGGGGCATTCTTGCCCCAGACAATCATAAGCCAAAACAATAGCGTCCACAATCCAGTGAGCAAGCCTCTGTTTAGAGACCCCCCGTCCCTTGTTGCACCCACCAAAGCACACAAACAGCTGGTCCGATTGTTGAAAAACGGCCGAGCGAGAAATGTATTCTCTGAGCGCTCTGACTGGGCAAACAGCACCTTGAGCAACCGAATCCTGAGAGGTTGGTGGCTCAGTGGACAAGGCAGGGAGAGAAACAATCTGCGCTCTGAACGGGGTGTTGAGCGACTTAGGAACGTAACCCGGCCTCGGTCTGGGAATTACATTACAGTTTCCCGGTCCAAAGCGAATACAATCTTCACTTACAGAGAAAGCCTGTAAATCCCCAACCCGCTTTGCTGAAACGAGAGCGAGAAGCAGTGCTGTTTTGATTGATAGCTCTTTAATGGCAATCAAAGCTAAGGGCTCGAAAGGCGGTCGCGACAAAGCCTCTAAGACCAACGTTAAATCCCACGGCGGCACCGAAGGCGGCCGTGCAGGGCATAATCTCCTAGCTCCCTTGAGGAACCGTGTCACCGACGAATGTCTACCGATAGACTGTCCGTCAATAGGGGGGTGAAACGCGGCAACAGCGGCCACATATACCTTCAGAGTGGATGGTAGGCTCCCTTCATCCATCCTGTACTGAAGGAAGCGTAGAATATCCGACACAGAACTGTTCGCTGGGTCTATACCGACATCCTTACACAATTTTGAGAATACACCCCACTTCAGAGCATACAGGTGGCTGGTGGACGGCGCTCGCGCCTCCGCGATGGTTTTCAAAACTCGCGAGTGCAGCACGTCCCCCCCGCTCAGCGACCCTGCAGCGGCCACACATGGAGGCTCCACAGCCCGGGGTTGGGATGCCAGATCGTTCCGCTCGCCTGAGACAGAAGGTCCGTCCTGAGCGGAATCTCCCATGGCGGTCCTGCCAGTAACTCTACCAAATCCGCGAACCAGCGCTGATTCGGCCAGTTCGGGGCTACCAGAGTCACCGCCGCCTTTGGGGGAGGGATGGTGGGCCAGGTCCATGAAGGGAGACAGGAACAAGGGGTGAGGGCTTAGCCGACGGCCAGGGCGAAACCAAGAATCCATCAACTGGCCAAGCCGGAGAAGACAGTCCGTCGGGCGGCCAGGGCGGAGAAGACAGTCCGTCGGGCGGCCAGGGCGGAGAAGACCCCTCGGCCGGCCAGGGCAGTGACTCCGGCGCAGGAACAGCAGACGCCGGCTCAGGAACAGCAGACGCCGGCTCAGGTACAGCAGACGCCGGCTCAGGTACAGCAGACACAAGAACTGTAACAGTCACAAAAACAGACACAAACACTGGCTCTGGCGCTGGAACAGGCGCTGGCTCTGGAACAGACATTGGCTCTGCCTCCGGCTCTGGAACAGACACTGGCTCCGGCCCCGGAACAGACACTGGCTCCGGCCCCGGAACAGACACTGGCGGCTCCGGCCCCGGAACAGACACTGGCGGCTCCGGCCCCGGAACAGACACTGGCGGCTCCGGCCCCGGAACAGACACTGGCGGCTCCGGCCCCGGAACAGACACTGGCGGCTCCGGCCCCGGAACAGACACTGGCGGCTCCGGCCCCGGAACAGACACTGGCGGCTCCGGCCCCGGAACAGACACTGGCGGCTCCGGCCCCGGAACAGACACTGGCGGCTCCGGCCCCGGAACAGACACTGGCGGCTCCGGCCCCGGAACAGACACTGGCGGCTCCGGCCCCGGAACAGACACTGGCACACTGGCACACTGGCTCCGGCCCCGGAACAGACACTGGCACACTGGCACACTGGCTCCGGCCCCGGAACAGACACTGGCACACTGGCTCCGGCCCCGGAACAGACACTGGCTCCGGCCCCGGAACAGACACTGGCTCCGGCCCCGGAACAGACACTGGCTCCGGCCCCGGAACAGACACTGGCTCCGGCCCCGGAACAGACACTGGCTCCGGCCCCGGAACAGACACTGGCTCCGGCCCCGGAACAGACACTGGCTCCGGCCCCGGAACAGACACTGGCTCCGGCCCCGGAACAGACACTGGCTCCGGCCCCGGAACAGACACTGGCTCCGGCCCCGGAACAGACACTGGCTCCGGCCCCGGAACAGACACTGGCTCCGGCCCCGGAACAGACACTGGCTCCGGCCCCGGAACAGACACTGGCTCCGGCCCCGGAACAGACACTGGCTCCGGCCCCGGAACAGACACTGGCTCCGGCCCCGGAACAGACACTGGCTCCGGCCCCGGAACAGACACTGGCTCCGGCCCCGGAACAGACACTGGCTCCGGCCCCGGAACAGACACTGGCTCCGACCCCGGAACAGACACTGGCTCCGACCCCGGAACAGCAGACACGGACATGTCCAGGATCCGAGCCAGACGCTCCAGATAGTCCAGGTCCATGAAGGCAATCGGCACTGGCTCTGCCTCCGGCTCTGGAACGGACAATGTCTCTGCCTCCGGCTCTGGAACGGGCACTGGCTCTGCCTCCGGCTCTGGAACGGGCACTGGCTCTGCCTCCGGCTCTGGAACGGGCACTGGCTCTGCCTCCGGCTCTGGAACGGGCACTGGCTCTGCCTCGGGCTCTGGAACGGGCACTGGCTCTGCCTCGGGCTCTGGAACGGGCACTGGCTCTGCCTCGGGCTCTGGAACGGGCACTGGCTCTGCCTCCGGCTCTGGAACGGGCACTGGCTCTGCCTCCGGCTCTGGAACGGGCACTGGCTCTGCCTCCGGCTCTGGAACGGGCACTGGCTCTGCCTCCGGCTCTGGAACGGGCACTGGCTCTGTCTCCGGCTCTGGAACGGGCACTGGCACTGCCTCCGGCTCTGGAACGGTGCCTCCGGCTCTGGAACGGGCACTGGCTCTGCCTCCAGCTCTGGAACGGGCACTGGCTCTAGCTCTGGCTCTGGAACGGGCACTGGCTCTGCCTCCGGCTCTGGAACGGGCACTGGCTCTGCCTCCGGCTCTGGAACGGGCACTGGCTCTGCCTCCGGCTCTGGAACGGGCACTGGCTCTGCCTCCGGCTCTGGAACGGGCACTGGCTCTGCCTCCGGCTCTGGAACGGGCACTGGCTCTGCCTCCGGCTCTGGAACAGGAGACACTGGCTCCGGCTCTGGAACAGGAGACACGAGCATGTCCAGGATCCGAGCCAGACGCTCCAGATAGTCCAGGTCCATGAAGGCAGACAGAACGTGAACAGTCTCTGACTGGACAGACGGAACGTGAACAGTCTCTGACTGGGCGGACGGAACGTGAACAGTCTCTGACTGGGCGGACGGAACGTGAACAGTCTCTGACTGGGCGGACGGAACGTGAACAGTCTCTGACTGGGCGGACGGAACGTGAACCGTCTCTGACTGGGCGGACGGAACGTGAACAGTCTCTGACTGGGCGGACGGAACGTGAACAGTCTCTGACTGGGCGGACGGAACGTGAACAGTCTCTGACTGGGCGGACGGAACGTGAACAGTCTCTGACTGGGTGGACGGAACGTGAACAGTCTCTGACTGGGCGGACGGGACGTGAAACATCTCTCTATCACCTCCTCTACGGCGACCTCCACGGGTCCCGCGGAACTTTACCAACCGGGTCCCCTTACACAACTCCCTTCTCTCCCGATCGGTGGCTGGGGAAGAGATGTAGCAAAACATACCGCTGGATTGTTTGTGACGGATTCCTTCTGTCACGAAAACCACACGGGAAGCAGAAAATCCATGAGCAGTAGTTTAATAAAGGGTTATCCAAACTCATCGTCAACATGCAGGGGTCAAAATCTAAATAAAGCCGTAAAAACAAGAAACAAAACAGAAACTCGAACAATAACAGACCTGAAGTGGTGTGACACAAAACAAGGAATCCGTAACAAATACTAAAACAGACAGGGTATTTATACACACAATCTAACAAGGTGATGGGAAACAGCTGAGTGCAATGAACTGATGAGTGACAGACAGAATGCTGGGAAATGAAGTCAAATGTGAAAGACACCGTGAAAACGAGGACAAAAGTGACAAAAAAGGGAAACACAACCAGACACTGTGACATTATTTTTTCATCTAACGAGCATCTGGTTTGGCGATGCAAAAACGGACTGTAGCTACATCGCTTATTGTTTTTTTCTTCTTCCAATTAGCCTACTATGTTAAAAAAAAACGACGAAAACATGTTACTTGTTCAATTAATAAACAGTTTGTTTGATGAAAAATCGCTAAAGATGAAATTGGCCTCCCTTTCTGTCATTGTGAGTGTGCGGTTTTTTTTGTTTTGTTTTTCTCGAACGATATTTTAATTTTGCACCTCTATTGTTGAATGGCATTTTTGGCAGAAATTCACATCCTTACGCGAGGCGAACTATTCTCAAAGACTTACTTTTAGTCATTATTTGGGTAGCACACATATTCTGAATGGCTTCAGCAGAATTCAAATGAGCCATTTTAATCTAGATTAATCTAGATTAATTCCAAGATTACAGTGAGATTAATCTAGATTAAAAAAATGAATCTATGCCCACCTCTAATATGTATATATATATATATATATATATATATATATATATATATATTGTTCTCAATAAATATTGTTAAGCAATAATATTTTTCAAGCATTTATTTCAAAGAAATAAAAAAGTGATGAACAAGGCACTGCACTCAAACAACACTTTTGCACATGTTCGTTAAAGCACAGCAAACAGTGACAATCTTATCAAAGGCATCAGCCAACCAAGCAATCCGGCGTCTCCTCGTCAGGTCAGAGACGCTCTCCTGGATGCTGTGTCCATTTCGTTAACCTAAAAAGCTGTATTCCATTGTTCCTATGTATTCCATATGTATCGTGTGAGGTACTGGCAGAGCCGGTCCGAGCCTTTTGGGGGCCCTAAGCAGAATTTGATTTGGGGGCCCCCTCCCACAGCACGAAGTCACCTGTGCTTGACGATTATTGACACAAATGTCACGCAATAATGATACATTATAAATGAATACAATGAGGTTATGTATTAATCCAAAATAAATACTTTATAAAAATAGATGCCTACTTAAATAAAAAAGTTTTAACTTTTACTTTACTCTTTTACTAACTCTTTGAAACTTCTTAAAACAAACGGTCTCGAAACATATAAAATAAATTATTTGCTAAAATAATGACAAAACTGAGAAATTAGAAACATAATAAGAGCAAGGGTTCAACAATGACAATTATTGTTGAAAACTGTAAAAATATTATTATTTCTCAACTGTCTCAATACAGTGTAACTGTCCTCAAAATCTTTTTTATTATTAACAGACTTTGTTGGATTGTACATGACAGAATCCAAAAAAGTCTGTTACTATAATACCGGTAATGATGTACTGGTGCTCGTTGTATGTGTGTATGCGATCTATTTTTCCCCTCGGGGCTTGCCGTAGATAGGAATGGGTCGTGCGCATTTGGTACTGGAGTGTCGCGGGTCTTTGGAGTTAGTGATCTGATGTGTGGTATAATAAAGTGGAGACGAGTTCAAACTGCTAGGTTTATTATTTATTCAAACTGCTACCCTTCCACCTAGAAGGTTAAAGTTCCCCTGCGGCTATTTTCTCCAACTTAAACCGATACCGTGACTATGCGCAGTTGCGCACGAATTGTCTATGCACTCTGGAGGTGTCTAGATTATGCGCATGACTTAAACGCTGGCAGACACAGCTGCAGTTGTTGGCAGTTATATTGATCATGAAATCAGAATTTTCTTGTCTTGAATTATTCATTCATTCATTCATTCATATTCATTCACTCATTTATGTCACTTGTTTAAGTCATCCAAAAAAAAAAGTCCGCTTAGTCCGCTTAGTTCCCCGGTAAATGCGGGGAAATAGAAGATAGAAGATTTCAGAATTAGAGACTCGCATCCAAACTTTAATCGAGTGTGTAACGGTCAGTGTCACCAGCTGAAGTGCCCTGGAGAGCCAGCAGAGGGCACTCCACATCAGACTATTGTCATTCCCTCTTAAACTACATCTCCCATAACTCACTACCCGGACTCTTCATCCATTATCACATTCACCTGTGTCTCATTATCTTGTTTAGCTCACCCCATATAAGCCTGGTTTTTATCATTCATTATCTGCGTAGTCTTGTTTAGTGTTACACTGCAATTCCGAGCATTCTCCTCAGTTTCATTTCGCTTGGTTTTGGATTTCTTAACTATTCTGTGGATTACTTTTGCCCGTATTCCCTGCCTTGTAGTGTTTGTTATTATCTGGACTGATTACCCGGTGTTTATGACCTTTGCCTGTCTTCGACTACGATTGTGGATGACCTTTTCAATAAAACTGCATTTGGATCCTCAACCTAGTGTCTCAGAGCAGTTTATGAGGGTAATATTAATACAGGTAATATAATTTTTTTTAAACGTCTTTAATTATTTCATACACAATAACATATAATCAAAAACCTACACTCTTAAAAATAAAGGTTCCAAAAATTTGTTTTCTCAGTGATGAACCCTTTTTGTTTCCCCAAAGATCATTTCAGTAAACCGATCTTTAAAGTTAAATTTTTTGCTAGTTTAAAGAACAATTTAAAATCTAAAGAACCTTTCCATGGATGTTAAAGGTCCTTCATGGAACTATCAATGAAAATAATGAACCTTTACTTTTTAGAGTATATAGATGTAATAAGCATACATTTTCATTCAGAGACATCAGAACTTCAGGTAGCAGAACAAAAATATCCAAGACATGTGCTTATAATTATTATTGGGGTGAATTTATCCAAACTCCTTTTCTCTGGCAGACAGAGAGTCTACCCTGCACGTGGAGAGTATCATGATTGGGGAAATTTGGTGTTACATTTGCCCTTTTACAATAGTCCTTGCTTTCAATTTACCCTTGCCATTTCTACATCTATGATGTGTGAACCAAGAAAGCTTGTGTTCCCATGTGCACCGCGGCATATCGACAGACCAAATCTGAGCAAACAAACATCAAAAGTGTGATTCAATTCCACAGGTTTAAATTTTTTTTAACATTCCTCTAAAAGCTTTTAGTTATGCAATGAACAGATAGCTTATATAATCAGTGCACTGTTTGATGCCATAAGACTGTTAAATTTCACCCTTGGACCTTAAACTCCTGTCAAAATGTTCAGGTATGTGAAATATAAAAAAACACACTACATAGGGTAGACCGGTGTGAGCTAACGTGCATTATATTTTAAGGTTATAACCTCTGACTTCACGCGTCATTGAGATAGATCCTTGGGCAGCACTGACCTGAGGAATATATCAATACATTATTGAGTAGCTCATTAACCTAAAGTTCAACCCACAGCCACTGACTGTTCAATGATAAACATCATAAGAATCCAAACTACTTTGTGTATTTTCACAGTGTTTGGCATATTGTGTATATAAGGGGATGAGTGTTTTAGGTCCATAAAAGGACATCAGTTTAGGAGCAAAGCAAATAGTCCTAACATGGAATAAAAACCACAATTTTGTTTTTGTCGCATAGTTGAAATACTGTTCTATAGGTAAAAACAGATTGCACATTAGTGTTTATTCAATATCTCATAAATTAATTGATTAATTCCAATGAATTAGGCTATTCCAAATTAATTAAGATAAAGCACTGCAGAGATTTTCAGGAATGGAAATTCCGCCACAGATTTATTTGTTTGCCCCCTTAGGTAAAGGTCAAAGAGATACAAATAACGGGCATTATTGTGTTATTGTTTAAAATGATTGATCATGTTATGCTACAGTGCTAAAAAAAATAAATCAAAGTTGTAAAAAAATTCACGTGAACTATCGCTTTAATCCCTTTAACCATTTTGTAAAATGTCCATTGTATTATTTTTCCCTATTTGTTCTAGCTTGTTTTCAGAGCTCAACAGAAACGGCAGAGCAATCCTGGACATCTGGCAGTTTCTCAGTCGTCTTCACCTCCATCTCACTATCCGCCTTGTGTTTGATGATGTGTTAACACATGATCTCCGGTGCTATGGCATCATCTGACCTTTCCTTTTTGTACATGCCCAGGATTGTCCTCATTTAAAAGGTCCCTCAGTGTTGACTTTAGGTGTTCAATGCAGCGTCAAAGAATTATTGAGACTCCTGATTCGTCAATATGTTTACAGGCAGCGAGGGGCTGTATTACTTAACTGCCAGCCATCGCTCTGCATAATTACCTCTGGATGACGAGTTAAATAAAACAACCAAATTAGCATTGGATATTTCCGTCTGATTTTTTTAAGCAAGAACAACGTAAGAGGAAGTATCGCTGTCAGGGATTTGACAGTCCAGACCTCTTTTAGACTGTAATATTCAGTAGAATGAGTAATACACCCAGTGTGAACCATTTATTTCACTGGAAAAATGTCACACACCTTCACCCAAACACTGTATATTTATGATTCTGGCCTTCAGGCTGAGTTACAGGCTATCTTGGGGTACCACCAGCTCAGGTTTTTGTGTTACCTAAGTTGTTGCTTTTGAAATACTGCCACGGCATCAGAATTGCCTTGGTGACTAATGACTGACTGGAAAGAAAGAAGTTGCAAACATGTTAGACGAAATTCAAAGTCTTCGTTTTTGTCTTTGTTCTATAATGGTTTCTCTCAGCCCTCTTACAGACATGCATAACATCTAGGCTCTTTTTGATACTGTTGTGGTGTTTTCTCAGAGGACCTATGTGGCATTTACCTTCTGTTTCTCAGTGCGTTTTAAATAAGCAAATCAGAGTGTGACAAATCCACACAGATATCCAGTCTTTTGTCTCCACTTCTTCTGTGGTTTTTCCCCGTTAACAGGATTCAACAAATCTTGAGAGCACTATGGAGAGAGTTAAACTCTCAAAGGATGGTGAGAAGCTGTGAATTTGGAGGAGTTTCAACTGGAGCAGATGTGCAAGGACTAATGTGTGTTATTGATGCTTGGAATTCTCTCTCTGCTGCTCTTCTGTTTTTGGTAGTTTGTTTCCTAAATCCTCATTCAGTTGTTTTCTCACTTACTGCCTTTCCATTTTCCTTTTCTACTATGTCACATTTACATTTATATTTTTTCATATACTGTAGCAGACGCTTTTATCCAAAGTGACTTACAAATGAGAACAATAGAAGCAGTTAAACTAACAATATGACAACAATATGCAAGTGCTATGACCCTTCCCAGTTTAATCTAACGCAGTATGTGTACTTTTTGTTTTCTTTTCTATAAAGATAATATATAGAATAGAAGATCAAATGTTGCCGAAAAAGATGCATCTTCAGCCGTTTCTTGAAAATGGCCATGGACTCAGCCACTTTGGTTGAGTTGGGCAGATCATTCCACCAGCATGGAACAGACCAGGAAAAGGTCAGAGAAAGAGATTTTGTGCCTCTTTGAGATGGCACCACAAGACGGCATTCACTTGCAGAGCGCAAGTTTTTGGATGGCACGTAAGTCTGAAGTAATGAGTTTAGGCAAAAAGGAGCAGAGCCAGTGGTTGTTCTGTAGGCAAAATCAGTGACTTGAATTTAATGCGGGGTGCAACTGGCAACCAGTGCAATTTTGTGAGGAGAGGAGTGACGTGTGCTCCCTTCGGCTCGTTAAAGACCACTCTAGCTGCAGCATTTTGGATCAGTTGCAGAGGTTTGATAGTGCAAGTTGGAAGACCTGCTAGTAGAGCATAACAATAGTCCAGTCTGGATAGAAAATGTGCTTGGACAAGGAGTTGTGTAGCATGCTCTGATAAGGGGGGCCTGATCCTCCTAATGTTATATAAGGCAAATCTGCAGGACCGGGCAGTTCTAGCAATGTGGTCTGTAAAGTTCAATTGATCATCAATCACAACTCCAAAGTTCCTGGCTTACCTTGATGGAGTTATGGATGACGAACCTAGCTGAATGGAGAAGTTGTGGTGTAGTGTTGGGTTGGCCGAGACCATAAGCAACTCTGTCTTCGCAAGGTTTAGTTGAAGGTGGTGGCCCTTCATCCAGCCAGAAATGTCTGTCAGGCAGGATGAGATGTGTGCACCTACCGTCGGATCATCAGGCTGGAATGAGAGATAGTTGTGTGTCATCAGCGTAGCACTGATAGGAAAAGCCATGTTTTTGAATCACAGATACTAGTAATGTCATGTAGATGGAGAAGAGAAGTGTTCCAAACACTGAGCCCTGAGGCACCCTAGTAGCTAGATGTTGGGTCTTAGACACCTCACCCCTCCACGACACCCTGAACAACCTACCTGAGAGGTAAGACTTGAACCATTGTAGTGCGGTTCCCGAGATGCCCTTCGTCTTTAAAATTGACTGGAGGATCTGGTGGTTAACTGTGTCAAAGGCAGCAGACAGATCCAGCGGGATGAGAGCTGAGGATTTGGAAGCTGCTCTTGCCAGTCTCAGAGCTTCAATTACCGTGAGCAGGGCAGTTTCAGTTGAGTGTCCGCTTTTGAAACCAGACTGGTTTTTGTCCAGGAGGTTGTTCTGTGTAAGAAAGGAAGTAACCTGGTTGAAAACAACTCATTCAAGTGTTTTTGCAACGAATGGAAGGGATACCAGTCTGTAAATTTCCAGATGTGCTGGATTTTGAGTGGGTTTATTAAGCAGTGGGGTCACCCGAGCCTGCTTAAATGTTGTGGGATAAGTACCAGTGTGAAGAGAGGTGTTTATGATGTGTGTGAGTGTGGGTACAACTGAGGAAGAAATAGCTTTCAAGTAGATTAGTGGGAATAGGATCAAGCGGACTGGTAGTAGGGCGAAGGAGTTGGAAAGGAGGAGTTTGGAGAATTCTGCCTCTGAAAGCAGAGAGAAGGAGGGTAGAATGTATGTTAGCTGGTAAGATGTGTCAGTTTGTGGTTTGGTAAATTTCGCTGCGGATGGTGCTTGTTTTATTTATGAAGAATGTGGCGAAATCGTCTGCTGTTAGGGTTGATGGAGGAGGAGAAGAGAGGAGAAGGTTTTGAAAAGCATGTGAGAGTCAGAAGAATTGTTAATTTTGTTGTGATAGTAAGTCATTTTAGCAGTAGAGATATTAGCAGAGGAGGGATTGATAAAGATCAAGGTCAGTAGGATCTTTCGATTTGCACCACTTCCTCTCTGCACCCCTGAGTTTAGAACGATGTTCACGAAGAACTGACGGGCTGGCCTGGAGGAAAGGGGGCAGAAGTTGTCCAAGCAGAATGTTAAAGTGGAGAAAAGAGTATCAGTTGCACTGTTAGTATCTAATGTTGAGAGCTGATCAGGTGGAGGAAGTGTGGATGAGGCCAAAGAGGATAGGCCAGAGGGTAAGAGTGAGCGTAGGCTTTGCCAAAAGGTGACCTTTTGACCAAAAATAAACTTTGTGTTGTGTTCTGAGGCAGGTTGAGGTTGAGCGTGAGGAGAAAGTGATCTAAGGTGTGCAGCGGAGTGGCAAACGTATGGTCAGTGGAGCAGTAGCGGGTGTAAATGAGGTCTAAATGGTTACCTGATTTGTGAGTAGCCGCAGTAGATGCTCGTTTGAGGTCAAATGAGGCAAGCAGAGTGTGGAAATCAGCAGCCTGAGGTTTTTCTAGGTGAATGTTGAAGTCTCCAAGAACTACGAGAGGAGTACCATTCTCAGGGAAGGATGAGAGTAGCACATCAAGCTCCTTCAAGAAACTTCCAAGTTGACCTGGTGGACTATTGACAACTACAAAATGGATTTTAATATAATGTTGGTAATTGAATGCGATTCAAATGAGCTATTGTCACACAGAGGTAGCAAAGGATAAAATTTCCAATCGTTTGAGATGAGAAGACCAGTACCTCCACCCCTTCCGGTCAAACGAGGGGTGTGTAAGAAAGTGAAGTTAGTGGAAAGGGCAGCAGGTGTGGCAGTGTCCTATGGTTTGATCCAGGTCTCAGTCAGGGCCAATAGGCTGAGACCTGAATTGCTGACGCTTTGGATAAAAGCGTCAGCTAAATGAATAAATGTAAATGAATGACTAGAAATAGATGTAATGAAATCACCTTTGTTTACAGCAGACTGGAGACCAGAGACCGATGGGAAAAGAGAATAAAGTACTAGAAGACCTCGGTATGCAGGTTGCTATGATTGTGATGCCTCCTACGTGTGACATTTGATTTACGTGTGTTTGTAATAATAGGGATTTGAAAACAGTGTAAGATATGTCACAAATAGAAAGATGAGAAGAAAAGTTGTGTAGAAGAGAACAACAAGAAAATAACACTCAAATGCCTCGTCGGTGTCCTTGCTCGGTTGAGTCTAGCGAAGCTGTTTACCTCGTGACTAAACGCGAACAAACAAGACTTCACCAACAAGATTTCAGCTTGTGAGCACAGTAAACAAACACTGTTTCATGGTAACTACAACTGCACTTTAAATCAAATGAGAAAAAGATACAAAACACTTACAGTTACTGTCACCCCTGTTGCGTGACTGCTTCTTTCTAATAAGTGTTACAAAACTCACTGTATAAATAGCGCAAGCTGGCTTAGCGGTACCCCTTTAACGGTCCACCTGGAAACAAAGCCGGCGTGACGCCAAACCCCCTCATGGAAGAAGAAACCGGTCGTGTTTACAACTGTGACAATGAGGGCTTATCAGGATCAACTGATAAATGTTATCATGCCTCACTAGTGAAACTGTTTACCACGTAAACTAAACGCGAACAAACTAGAATTCATCAATGAGATTTCAGCTCGTGAGCACAGTAAACAAACACTGTTTCCAAGTAACTACAATTGCACATCATCACAAATCAAATTAGAAAAAGATAGAAAACTGTCACCCCTTTGCAGTTCCCATTTTTTCCTCCCATACTCACTCAGAGTGTCACCTATGCCTCTTACCTCCCATGTTATCATTAATAGTGGCATATCTATGTTTGCTTGTCCTGATACATTTTTACTTCCCTCTGAGGAATTGAATTAAAATCTTGAGCTTTCCGTTTAATTTTATCTTGTAGCTTTGGGCTCTAGGCTAAGCTGTTGCTTGCACATAGTATGATGTCTCCATCACAACATAAACAAAAAATAGATGTGAAATGGGCGCATAAGCCCCACGGAGATATAGTAAATGTGTGTGTGTGTGTGTGTGTGTGTGTGTGTGTGTGTGTGTGTGTGTGTGTGTGTGTGTGTGTGTGTGTGTGTGTGTGTGTGTGTGTGTGTGTGTGTGTGTGTGTGTGTGTGTGTGTGTGTGTGTGTGTGTACTGTGTGTACTGTGTGTACTGTGTGTAGTGTGTGTAGTGTGTGTACTGTGTGTAGTGTGTGTACTGTGTGTGTACTGTGTGTGTGTACTGTGTGTGAACTTTTGATTGTTGTTTTTTCCTAAGAAAGTATACAATAGATATGAATACAGTTTTTAATCTCTCAAGATATTTGATGTACACATAAATAGTCCAACAAGTTTTGTAATCTGACATTGCTACAAACTGAAATATTTTACCTAGTGCCCCTTAGTCTTGGCCTCAGACGTCATGGCCAATGACTGTTGGGTCAACGTCTGATGCATATGACACACAAAATTGGAAAGACTTCAGGAGTTTCGACGTCGTCGTCATCTGATTGGTGGAATTTTACAGGATTTCCAGGAGATATGCGTGTCGCGTTCTTTAACGGTCCGCCTGGAAACAAAACCGGCGTTACGCCAAACCCCCTCATGGAAGAAGAAACCCGTCGTGTTAACAACTGTGACAATGAGTGCTAATCAGGATCAATTAAATGGATTTTCAAAAGTATGTGAAGTATGTAAAGTTCATTGCATAGACTCTTTAATATACATCCAAGAGTTTTACACACCGGTCTGTTATTGTAGGGACATTGACGTTACATTTTCACGCCCCTAAACATGATGCGAAACAAAATGAACTGTGATTTGTTGCTTTACATGTCAGTCAGACGGCCTCTGGGGGGTCCTTGGCCAATGAAAGCTGTTATGGAGTCCAGACCTTCTACCATCAGTCTGAAGGTCTGGCTACGCGAAGTGTCCCTCTCAAAGTTACATAAAAGACAATAGACCTTCTCAGTTTTTGAAATAACATAGCTGCCATACTATGAATGTTTTTTCTGCAGTATTCAGTATGAATGCTGGGTACAGCAGATATAGTAATATCAGTATGCTATAATAAAGTTATGGTTATTTCACATTGTATTTATAAAAACCCAGCAAACAGAATATTGCAGCAATGTTGTGATAACATGCTGAAATGGTTGACATTTTTTGTCTGAAGGTTGTCACAATGATGTTTTTTACGACAGTTCTGAACTATAAATTAAAATTATAAATGTTAACAAATTATAAGGGATTATAAATTATAAATGGTAACAAAAATAATATATAACACTAATAACAGTAATTTATTGATGCCTGTGTATATATATAATTTTCTTATATCAACAACGATTAGAAAAGCTCTACAGGTATATACAGGACATAAGATCACAATGCATGTTCTTTTTTCAAATATGTGCCTATTGAGAGGCTGTGGATCCTTTAAACTGTCTGTCTTATATTTGTACTATTTTTTGCCTGTCTCCAAAAGGGGTTGTATAAAATGTCTTTTATGTTGCCATAAAAAATTTTTACACTTTTTTAGAAGGCTAGTGTGACTGGACTCTTCATCTCATGTGATTAAAATCTCCTTTAAATGCTGTTTATCAAAACACTGTACATTACTTGCGTGTTGAACTTTTAAATTAGCAAATGCTGAGTTTAATTACAAAATTACTGAGTGCACCTTTAAGTAGATACATGATGTGTCTCCCCCTGTGCAGTCGCGATGGTTTGCTCCACACTAGCGCTGTTTATACTGTTGAGCCGCTGCTTTCCCCGGTCACTGCGCCGCTGACACTGACAGCTCCTCCTCACTCTAGCTCTTGTTGCTCTTTCAACATTTTTGCTCTCTGACATTTTCACCGGTGAGTACTTTCTTTTAATTTTCTCTTTTCTTCATCTTTACCTCTTTTCTACGTCCTCTTTTGATTTGAGAAGTGCTTGAATTTTGTTCTTCTTCTGAATTCAACTGACAGACGGTTTTTAATGTTTTACCTTCTTGGAGAGGGGGAACGTCAGGTTTTGGTTAACTTTGGTAGTTCGTTTTTGAGTGTTTGCGTTTCTTTATTTTCTACAATATCCTGTAGGCTATAGGAGCAAGTGCTGGACACGATTTTGTTTTGCTTTTAATTTTTGTTTTTCTTTCGTTCTTTGTATTTATCAGTTGGACATTTGCATGCTGTTCCTGACGAATTACTTCAGTGAGAACATTTTTCTTATTTTTTATTTCCAAAGTTTTGAGAGAACAGTTATGTTTCAGATATGTGCAGCGAGTTTTTTTTTCCAGTTTTTTTTTAAATCAAATTTCTTTCTTTTTTTCTTTTTTTTTTTGAGGACTGATGTGATGTCAATGTGTTTTGGAGCGCGTCAATGCAGCGCAGCGCGCGACTTCTCCACTGCAGATCTCTGCGAACATTTAAACACGTCTGGACTGTTGAATAACACTCTAGATCTGCTATTATTCTTCAACACTTATACATGTAATGTACTGAGAGACTGGGAATATGGACATGCTGCGCACATACGTTGACTTGATTTAGTTTGATGATGAGGTCTGTTTCCATGGACATTCCACGAAATGTGTACTTTTTCCTTTTTAAAAAGCTTATAGAAGTAAATGTCTTTTTCAAGATCGGTCAGACAAAGAATATTTTTAGTGTTAATGCTGCATTGTCATCTCAAGCCAAATGTATGCTGTTATATACTTTAGTTACAGAATGCTTTTCATAAAAGTGGCATATTTTAAGTTTGTATGCTGATATTTCTACAAATATTATTCAATGTATATAGCCAATAAAAGATTATGGGAAAATAAATAAATGATCTGGATTTTGTTGATGTGTTGGAAAATGCATACTGTAATAACACATAGTAAAAGGTGGTGTAAGACATTGTTTACACATATTAGCACTAGGGACAGCAAAAGCACCCTATTTGTGGAATGACCCTTCAAGCATGTTGTGAAATTGCTTCTGTGATTTACTGGCTGTGTCTCAAAACGTAGTGAGCAGTCTCAGCAGCACAGCTGACTGGAAACATGCTATATGGTCCCAAAATTGCAGTCTATGGGTCACTGTTTTACCTTGTAAAAGATTATTGCAAGTCAGCTGTGGCCTTATAATTGCATCTAATTACAAGTTCAACAGTTTGATCTGTAGACGATGTAATAAAGGTTTGTGATGTGCAATGTCCCTGAACTAAAATAATCAAAAAAATGCATTCAGAACTTGTTTAAGGCATGTTTGTTGGTCATGTTCGACCTAAATGAGCATTACTGAACACTTGTAAAAATGTGATAGTCGTGGTAAAGAACAAAAAAAGTTGAAGATAGAGATGTATTTCTGCCCACGGTGCCACTTCAGCTGCCACAAGACTTTATTTAGAGGTCATGACAAACAAGAGTCAAATGTTTTCTCCTGTCTCTTTTCCAATCTCATGCTTCTTGTCTCTGTAGACATAAATGCACCCATTCACTTCTCTTGAAAGTCCTTCATGTCTCCATAAGGTCTTCAGTGCATGCACTTTCACTTTAAAAAAAAGTCTGTTATTGCATTTGTCCAGGTATACTTCTTTGCCATACGTTTTAGTATTAAAAAAGCACACAGTTTGACCTTCAAAACAAAGTGAAGCACTTTAAGGACTTAATTTGTTCATACATTTCTACAGTAATGCTTTGTATTGCTCATGCCCTCCCATTGATGCACTTGTATTTTTTTCATAAAAGAGTTTGAAGGACGCTATTATCTTTATGTTGTCATGGCATTAAAGGAATTTTCCCGGTTAGGCACAACTTAACGTCTTTGTCATTAAGTTGTTAATAACAGAATATTCCTTTCAAGGCAGAGAAATTACCGTGTATAGTGTTTTGGGGGTGATTTTGGTTGTTTTGGTTGATCAATTACTGTCTTTCTCTGCCTGTACTGCCGTTAGCTTATCTAGGGCATTAGTTGCCTACCTCAAGGACATCCAACTCAAGTTGACCACTTACAGCTACTGAATGAAATAACAGAATACAGTGCCAGCACTAAAAGTGAGGCTTTCATAAAATAATGGCTCCATGCATTAAAATGAAATAAAAATCTACACATTAATTATGCAAGTAAGATGGCTGACGTGTGAACGCTGGCGCAACTTGCTGCCGCTGCTCGCCAGTACCAATTTTATCCTATAAACTCTCTAGACTATCAAGACTCACTTTATGGTTTTATGATCTAATCGGACAGTGTAATTGCCTTCATATGGAATATTTCTACGATCTGCTTGCACTAACGTTTGTCTGAGTCTTCACTGTTAGCTCGCCTGCTCTTTTAGGGTTTGAGCCTCATCCACAATGTGGGCCGGTAGGACATATATCTTGTTTGTCTGTGTCTGGCTCTTTCTATTGCCTGTTCACCTGCTAGTGATGGGTTTGCTTCAGTAATCGGCCATTGACCTGCTCCGGCTGCGTTGTCGCCTGCCTGGACCTGCGCCAGAGGCTTTCCACCTTCATCCGGACATCGCCTTCCTGCCCCAGTGGAGATACATCCACCAAGGTTCCCACCAATTTCAGCCACAACAGCTCAACAGCAATAAAGTCCATTTGGTCCAGCTCTCGTCGCCCTCCACGCTCTACCAACCGGGCTGTCGACCACAGCGTGCTAGCCCGCCTAGGGTGGTTGGCTAGAACCACTACCAGCTGTGACAACACCTCACTCAACTTCACTCTGCTCAACATCCGCTCACTGACAGGCAAGGGACATCTTATCCAGGACATCATCTCCGATCGTAAGCTAGACTTTCTTTGTTTAACTGAGACATGGCAACAGCCAAACTACTTTTCTCAGCTCAATGAATCCACTCTTAGTGGGTTTGTTTACATCTGTCAACCCCGTGGCTCCGGCCGGGGAGGAGGTCTCGCGATAATTTATCGCGAGAAGTGTAAACTCTCGCCGGTGTTTTTGCCTGTTTCCAGCTCATTTGAATCTGCTGTCTGCAAGTTGTCTGGTCCCACAATCATCATTGCTACTGTCTACCGCCCCCCTAAACCGAATAGTGAATTTTTAAATGACTTTGCTGCTTTTCTCGCCCACTTATCCTCTCTCTCACCAAACATAATACTGCTGGGTAATTTCAATATCCACATGGACAACATTAATCTGCCTCTCACCAAAGACTTCACCTCATGCTTAGAGAGTTTTGAATACATACTCTGGACTTAATCTGTTGCTTTGGTGTCACCCCTTCTGACCTTACAGCTGTTGAACTCTCCATAACTGACCACTTTCTTCTCTCATTTATAGTGAAACTCACTCTCTCTATCTCTAAAATACCACGTTTTTATTTCATTTTGCAATATAAAGAATATCCACCCTGTTACTCTCACTTCAAGTATCCTCTCCCTGCCTCCTTGATATTTACAATCTATCCACCCCTGATGATCTGGTCTCTCATTACAATACTGAACTCCATAATATTCTTAATTCCCTTGCTCTGTTAAAAACCAGATCTGTTTCATTTTCCATCTCCGCCCCTTGGTTCACTCCTGATCTTCGTCTTATGAAAGCCATAAGCCATCCACACACTCATTCTCTTCCTTTCAGCTCCCTGGAATTTTTGAAATCACAGAACTCACCCGGAAATCCAAGCCCTCCACTTGTCAACTTGACCCTTTCCCCACACAACTTGTTAAAGCCTGCCTTCCCCCTCATTTCTGCTATCATCTACTCCTCCTTCACCACTGGAACTGTCCCTACATCCCTCAAAACTGCTGCCATTACCTCAACTCTGAAAAAATCCGGTGCCGATCCGTCCAACTTCAATAACTCCAGTCCTATATCCAATTTACCCTTCATCTGAAAAATCCTTGAAAAAACAGTTGCCTCTCAACTTCATTCTCACTTAACCCACAATAACCTATATGAACAGTTCCAATCTGGTTTCTGCACTGAAACAGCACTTATTAAAATCACCAACGACCTCCTTATAGCAGCTTATTCTGGACTCCTTACCATCCTCCTCGACCTGAGTGCAGCCTTTGATACCATTTGTCACACCAGCCTTCTCAACAGGTTATCTTCCATGAGTGCACCCATACTCCGTTAGACTGGTTCACATCTTATCTCTCTGACCGCGCTCAGTTCATTCAATTCAAGTTTTTTAAATCCACTCTCTCCTCCATCACTTCAGGTGTGCCCCAGGGCTCTGTCCTGCCTTTTTTATCATTAACCTCCTTCCCCTTGGCATTATCTTCTGCAAATTTAACATTCACTTCCACTGTTATGCTGATGACACCCAGCTCTAGCTCTCGACCAAACCCTCGTCCACTCTCCCGTCGACCTCCCTTACTAATTGCATCTCTCAAATAAAAACCTGTTTCACCCAAAATTTCCTTAAATTCAACAGTAATAAAACCGAGGTTCTCCTCATTGGCACTAAATCTACTTTATCCAAAACCGACAGTTTTTCTCTCACTATAGATCTCCTCCGTTTCACCCTCTCCCCAGGTTAAGAGTTTGGCTGTCATCCTTGACAGCATATTATCTTTTCAACCCCACATCAATAACATTACCCGGTCTGCTTACTTCCACCTACGAAACATCAATCGCCTCCGCCCCTCCTTTACCCCCCACACTGCTGCCATCCTTGTCCCAACTGGACTACTGCAACTCTCTCCTTTTCGGCCTCTCACACAAATCTCTCCATAAACTTCAACTGGTCCAGAATTCAGCTTCCCACATCATAACTAGAACCCCCTCCATCCACCACATCCGTCCTCCATCCGTCCTCCGACAGCTTCACTGGCTCCCAGTCCAGTTCCGTATCCAATTCAAAGTCCTCCTGTTTACATTCAAGGCCATCCACAACCTTGCTCCCCCATACCTGTCTGATCTTCTTCAGGGTTCCACTCCCTCCCTCCCAGATCCTCTTCCTCTAGACACCTGTCTGTCCCCTCCGCCCATCTCAACACCATGGGGTGCAGAGCATTCAGCCGGTCTGCTCCCCGTCTCTGGAATTAATTTCCACCCCATCTCAGAAATATTGATTCATTCCCCCATTTCAAATCGCAACTCAAAACACATCTGTTTAAAACTGCCTATTCTACTGTCAATTGAATGTTGTATTATTCATTATCTATTGTTACTTTTAAATATTTTATGTATCCCTGTACGGTGTCCTTGAGTGCCGAGAAAGGCACCTTTAAATAAAATGCATTATTATTATTATTAAGACTAAATTCACAGAGTTTATATGTTTGAAATGTATGTAGTAAAATATGTTTGTGTATACAAGAAAAAGAATACTATTTATATTTTTATTCAAAGCAGCTTATTTATTCAGAAGTGTTCACACTTGTCTAAAGGTGGTTGTTAAGTATTGCTTTTAATTATTTCTCGACTTCTAAGAATGTACTCTATATTGTCGTGTCCAATGTTCAAGATATAAATATAACCCTGCTTTAAGTAGTTAGCAGTATCACTGATTGGACATTGACATGGCAGTTGCATATATTTGCATTAGCTTGCAGCTTTGTTGTGAAAAGTTCAGATATTATTAGTCATTACTTTTTTTCTTCCATCAAAAGCCAGTAGCAAAAATTACTTTAAGCTAGCTAAATGTCAGGAATATTAAAATCTCATGGGTATTTTTATGTTTTCAGGCTTCTTCACGTTCTGTACTCATACTTTTGGAATATCAAAAATTTAAATAGGTTATCAGACTAATTAATTAGTTTGGTCATATCAAGCACATCATAAATTAGAAATTTAGATTACATGTCTACATTAAAGTTTTATGAGTAAATTGGCAATTGTGCTTTTAACATACTCTAGGTCTCTGTGATGTGTAATGAATTCAGTCAGCCAGTCAGACTGAACTGACTGCACAACCCACCCCCATGCCCCCACACACACACACCATAGTGCTCCTGTAGTTCTCTTACGAGAGTATCTCTCGTACTGCGTAATATCTTACGCTATGGGGGAAAACCTCTTTTCCATGAATTTTGAATTATCCTTAATTTTGAATTATCCTTAATTTTAACTTATCCTTAATTTTGAATTAATGTAAAACGCTGTGCGGCAGCATGCAGACATAGGCAAGACGGCTCGCGCCTATTGGCTGCCCTGCGGCAACAGCAGCCGCCCATCGAGAGAGGCCCTGCGTGACGTGATACCCAATGGGGGCTCTTCGCGCCCATATCGTTACGTCCCGCCAGAATAGGCGTGACCTTGGCCTATAAATATGCTCGACAGGCTGATACAAACTGATTTTCATCTCTTCAGCGAAGCACTACTGCATTGCTGGATCCGGAGTGAGAAGCCGCGCCGTTGACAGAAAGCCTTCTGCGGGACGAGTCTTCGAAGCAGAAGCCGCTGGCCTTCACCTCACCGCCTTCAGCCGCCATTCCTGCTACGCTTTCCGGCGTCTATATCCTTTCACTGCTAAGAGTGTGTGTTCGCCGCTGCGACTCACACTCTCACTGTATATCTCTCTCTCTCCTAAAAGAGCTGCGTCTTTTTAAAGATGCAAAGATCCTGCGGCTCGTGCCGAGCCACACTCAGCGACTGGGACCGTCTTCTGCGCTTCCTGCCTGGGTGAGGATAACGCGGCTCTCGCGCTCGCTGACGGCGAATGCCCTCATTACGAGCTGATGCCCATGGTGACTCTGAGGACTCGCCTGGCATCCTTCTCAGAGCCTGCTCTTCCGCCGGCTGTAGTACCGCGCCGTAAAAGCGAGCCTTCTCCAGCCCGTGAAAGCTCGCCAGTTCGCCCGCCAGCTTCACCAGCTGCACTCGAGTCGCTCGGTGACAGACAACGGCCGCCGCGCGCCGCCGCTTCCGGCTTTAATGACGACGAGATTAGCTGCATCTGTAGAGAAGGCTAGCTGCTCTATCCTGGCGTCGGACAGTGAGGATTGGGCGAGCTCTGTGGACCTCCCCCCCTCTGCCCGCAAGTCGTCAGGGAAACGGGCAAGCATCAAAACCGCGGCGCAGCTAGCTTTCTTTACGTTATAAGAAAGCTACCCCGCCCCCCGTGGACATGCGTCATCGGCGAAATGAGGACCAATCTCCATTTCTCAAACATTTCTCAGCTCCTCGTAGTCTGAGCGGCTGAAAATGTCAATATTGCGGCAATGAGCCTGTTGTATAACACGCACGCCTGCAATCGAGCACCGAAACACACAAAACTGTGATGACGCTCTCAACCTGTGGGCACGCGTCACCGGCAAATTGAGGAAAGAGTGTGTTTTTGTCCCGCCGAGGCCGGACCAATCTCCATTTCTCAAACATTTCTCAGCTCCTCGTAGTCTGAGCGGCTGAAAATGTCAATATTGCAGCAATGAGCCTGTTGTATAACACGCACGCCTGCAAACAAACGCCAACACACACACAAAACTGTGATGACGCTCTCTTATCTGCACGAGAGACCCGTGTTCGATCCCAGCTCTCGCAGCAGATAAATTTTTTTTTAAAAAGTCTCGCCGCCAGACTTCCACCGAACTTTCGCTCGTTCAGTTCCAGAAAATGCGACTGTTCCCGTGTATTTTGCAGCAAAACAAGTCGGTACCATGGCCCGCTTGCCTGCACACAAATGCCGTTTCCACGGCGACCCAGAAAAATCATATAAGCAGTGTATTTTCTGGTATTCCGGCCACAGCCGATGGTGTTATGAGTAATAAAAATAATAAAATAAATAAATAATAAAAATGCCCACAGCCCAGTGTTCATTTCTAAACACAAACACAGCCCGCCACAGTGCAGGGCTCGCACAAATCAGAATCAGAATCAGAATCAGAAAGAGCTTTATTGCCAAGTGTGCTTGCACACACAAGGAATTTGTTTTGGTACTGAGGCTTCCAGTGGACATATACAAATACAACATGAAACATAATACTACAAATTATAAGAATAAAAAATAAAATATAAATATATGAGAATAAAACTATCACAGTTGGGTTTAGTCAGAATAGACATTTTCAGATTTACAGATTATGAACCTATTTACAGTGTTTTGAATATTATAAATAAATAAATCTACATATAAGTATCACCTGAGTTGTGGGATATTGCACTAAACAGTGGGAGTATTGCACTTACAGGCATATGCCTTGAATGAGGCATGACTCATGTCAATTGTGCATTAAATGTAGTGAATGTGCCCACAACCCAGTGCCCACAAACACTACACACTGCATGTACCACGGTTTCTGTAAAACGAAACCAACACACATACAGTCAGCTAAGACCCACGGTGTTTAAGTCTCGCCGCGGCCAGACTCCACCGAAACTTCTCGCTGTTCAGTTCCAAACAATGTGATTGTTCCAGTGTATTTTGCAGTAAACAAGCCGGTACCACAGCCCGCTTGCCTGCACACAAACCCCATTTTTACGGCGACCCAGATAAATCCCAAAAAAGAGTGTATTTTCTGGTATTCCGGCCACGGCCGATGGTGTTGTAATGCCCACGTCTCAGTGCCCATTCCCACACACAGACACAGCCCGCCACAGTTCTGGGCTAGCACAAATAAAATCAACTCATGTCGATTGTGAAAAAAAATAAAATAAAATAAATGTAGTGAATGTGCCCACGATAGGTTTCCCTCGGTTTCTGTAAAAACGAAACCGACACACATTCAGTCAGCACAAGCTGACGGTGTTTTCAGTGCAGTGTGTGTGCCCGCTGTCCCGCGCCCACATTCCCTCACAGACACGCTCAACCCCATGGGATTTGTCCCGCTCGCTCTCTCTCCACAATCTGTCATAGAGAATTCAAGCGCGTCCAGGCTGCCCGCCGTGATCGGCGCGCCTCCCGCCTCGCACACTGTAAACACAGTGTTTATGTCTCAGCACACCGAAGCTCTGCGGCCGCCGCTATGCCGCGGCCAGAGCCCGGCTTTCATTCTACCTCTAGCTATTCACGCAGAGGCGTGGGCAAAGCTTCACGGGGTATCAGAATGGGTGTTGAACACTATAAAAAGAGGCTATTCGCTACAGTTCGCTCGACATCAACGCCGTTACATGGCGCGAGTCGAAACCACGGTAAACAATGAAGTATCTCATCTACTTCGAGCCAAAATAGCGAAACTGCTGAGCAAAGGGGCCATAGAACCTTTATCTCAGGCTCAGAGCGAAGGGGGGCTATACAGCAGATATTTTCTGGTACCGAAAAAAGACGGGGGTCTCGGACCCATTCTAGATCTGCGACAGCTGAACAGAGTGCTTATGAAGCGCCAGTTCAGAATGCTGACAACCAGGAAAATCCTCGCGCAAGTGCGCCAGGGAGACTGGTTTATGGCAATAGATCTGAAAGACGCCTTTTTCCAAAAACAAATAGCGTCACGTCACAGGCGATTCTTGAAATTTTGCGATTCTTCGGTACTTCAGCTGGGTCTGCTTTGCATACGCCCACTGCAGTTATGGCTTAAAGCGCGAGTTCCACCCCGGGCATGGACCTCTGGTCTGTTTCGCCTCAGGGTCGACATGAAATGCGTTTCGGCTCTTGAACCTTGGAAAATAGCCGACTGGTGTCAGTCAGGCGTGAGTCTGGGGACTCCCTCGAGTGTGACGGTGGTGTCCACGGACGCCTCCACCTCGGGATGGGGAGCGCTGCTTGAGGGCAGACCGTTCTTTTGCCAGTGGTCAGAACGGGAAAAGCTCCTACACATAAACTGTCAGGAAATGCTGGCAGTTGACAACGCGCTACAGCTCGTTTGTCCCCAGATAAAAGGCCGCCACGTCTTAGTCCGGTCGGACAACATGTCAGTGGTGGCATACATAAATCGCCAGGGTGGTGTCAGGTTCCGAAACTTTTACAGGCTGACGGAACGCCTCCTGGTCTGGGCTCAGCACAACCTGCTTTCACTGAAAGCAGCGCATGTGCCTGGTCGCCTGAATCTGGGACCAGACTGTCTGTCCAGAAACAATGTCCCAGCAGGGGAATGGTCGCTGCACCCGCAGACGATCCAACTGCTGTGGGAGACATTCGGCAGAGCGCAGGTGGACTTGTTCGCGTCCCAAGAAAACGCTCACTGTCCAAACTTTTTCTCCAAGAGCAGAGATGCGCTGGCCCACGTATGGCCCCGATGCCCACTCTATGCTTTTCCCCCCGTCTCGCTCCTGCCTCAAGTGCTGGAACGAATCAGGGAAAATGGATGCCCAGTGCTGCTCGTAGCTCCGCTCTGGATGAACCAGAATTGGTTCCCAGTCCTGATGCGGCTGACCAGCACTGCCCCGTGGCCGATACAGGTGAGGAGAGACCTCCTCTCTCAGGCAAAGGGCTCGATTTGGCATCCTCGCCCGGATTTATGGTCCCTAAATGCATGGGCCATCAACGGGTACCCGCTAACCTCCCAGAGGGAGTGTTAAACACAATCAGGCAGGCTAGAGCCCCGTCTACTAGACGGCTCTATTCCTCAAACTGGTCGGTGTTCTCTGCCTGGTGTCAAGCTCAGGGCTTTTCACCCGCAGACTACGTGGTTACGGAAGTGCTCTCCTTCCTTCAGGAGGTGCTGGATAAGGGCAGAACCCCATCCACGCTCAAAGTATACGTGGCGGCCATAGCGGCGTTTGCAAAACCGACGTCTGGCCAGTCACTGGGGAAAAACGACCTGTTCGAGCGATTCCTCAGGGGAGCTCGGAGGCTGAATCCTCCCAGACCACCCTCAGTCCCTGTTAGGGACCTTTCTATGGATTTTGAAGCCATGAAAGGTGCCCCATTCGAGCCAATCCATTTGTCAGACATGAAACATCTGTCTCTCAAAACGGTATTCCTTATGGCTCTCGCTTCAGTGAAGCGTGTAGGGGACTTGCAAGCATTTTCAGTAAGCGCGTCATGCATGGAGTTTGGGCCTAATGACTCAAAAGTCATACTCAAACCAAGGCATGGGTACGTGCCCAAATCCCTCAACACACCCAGGTTCAGGGCCCAGGTTATTTCCCTGTGCGCCCTCCCGGTTCATGATGAGGAGGAGGATGCGAGTCTCCTCTGCACTGTCAGGGCACTGAGAGCTTATGTGTCCCGCTCGTCTGTCTTCAGACAGACTGAGCAGCTCTTGTTTTGTTTGGCGGATGCTCCAAGGGACTGTCCGCATCAAAACAGAGCCTATCCAGATGGATAGTCGATGCCATAGCGCTGGCTTACACTTCTAAGGGCCTGCAGTGTCCTTTGGGTGTCAGAGCGCACTCCACGAGGGTCGTGGCCTCGTCGTGGGCGTGTTCTAGCGGGATTTCCTTGCAAGATACCTGTATGGCGGCAGGCTGGGCCTCGCCGTCTACATTTATAAGGTTTTCTAACCTAGAGGTTCCCGCCTTACAGGCCAAGCTGCTGTCGGTCTAGAATTCAGTACTATCTGCCCCGCTGCGCCGGCGCAGAATGCTGAATTTTGCTTGTGCATTGCTCACTGATCGATTGAACAGTTACATGGGTGTTGAATAACCCATACTTATACCCAGTTCAGGCTGAACACGTTCACCCTGTCTACGTGAAACACTGTTAACATAACTAGCTCCTGTGGGATGCTATTTCATGGGGAATGATGCTTGTATCCTCTCTTCTCTGACTCTCTGTGAGCCTACGGTGATTATGCACTATATGAGCCCCGGGCTACTGCCCTTGGGACTTTGGTGTCGGATCCCAGTACGCACGGCGGGTTGCATTGTGTTCCCCATAGCGTAAGATATTACGCAGTACGAGAGATACTCTCGTAAGAGAACGTACTCGGTTACTAACGTAACCTCGGTTCTCTCTAGAGAGGGAACGAGTACTGCGTATCTTGCCGTGCATACAACAGGTTCGCTTCAGTGATGAAAACCAGTTTGTATCAGCCTGTCGAGCGTATTTATCACGCCTATTCTGGCTGGACGTGACGAAATGGGCACGAAGCGCCCCCATTGGGTATCACGTCACGCAGGGCCTCTCTCAATAGGCTGCTGCTGTTGCCGCAGGGCAGCCAATAGGCGCACGAGCCGTCTTGCCTATGTCTGCATGCTGCCGCACAGCGTTTTACATTAATTCAAAATTAAGGATAATTTTGGGCTTCAATATCTCGTGGAAAAGAGGTTTTCCCCCATTGCGTAAGATATTACGCAGTACTCGTTCCCTCTCTAGAGAGAACCGAGGTTACGTTAGTAACAGAGTACGTTTTATGTGGATGCAAACCATTACTTTCAGTACCGTTTCACACCATCACACAAAAAATGCATGCAATTTTAACAGAAAAAGAATGCAAAATTGTTACTTAAAAACCTATTAACTAATTAAGTTGCATTTATATATGGAAAAAAATGCTGTCATATTTTAAAAGACAATACATGTCATTTTGCTGTAAATTGCATGTACTGGTATATATAATATTTAATTTTTAAGGGAAAAGTGTACAAGGCATTTCTTTATATATGCATTTATGGTAAAAGATTTTTCAAATTTTGTTGTTGTGTAAACATTCATGTAAAAAACATGTGTTCTATTTTCCCTGAATGACACATCACATTTGTTTTGGTTTTATTTTTTAAAAGATTTTCTTGCCATAAATTGTCTATACATTTGAGTGTGCATTTTATGATATTTAGTAAGTTTATTGCATTGTTGCAATAATGTTTGTTTATTATTATTATTTACAGTAACTTACTGATTTTAAGCTCAAATGGTTTGTATATTATATTACATAACATTCTATAATTTAAAGATAGGGTAGGCAATTTCGGAGCGGCTAGCAATAACAAGCTAGCTTTAAAAGCGTTAGATACACCTTCCCTTTAGAGGGTCTCCAAAGCCTCGCCTCCTTCAAAACACATGAACGCACACATCGCACACAGCCTGAGCAGATTCAGTCAAGCGTCACAAGAGACAGCGTTAAATTGCCTCATATTTCAAAGCACATAACATTACAATAATGATGAACATAAACAACTTACAGAACTCTGACTTGTACCATCTGATTGCAGCAGGTTCATTTCGGCGTTGATAGTGTTGCCAGAAAAATTCATAAATCCAAGTCTGAGTACGTGAATAGCTCCTTACTCTAAATAGGCTACTTATGGTTAGAACGAGTCCTGAACGCAGTATGAGCTTGTTGTTATGGTTCAGGAGGAACTGTAAAAGGTGGCTGCTGTTCGTTTGTGGCGTTCTGTGACTATCTGTAGCCTTACGGAACGTACTGATGTCGTATGATGTCTGTGCGAGCAGGTGCGCGGACGTATGGAAATACATACGCTGACAGGCAGGTAGGACATCCTATCATTGCATTTGGACCGAATGCAATGATTGGATGAAATGTTTTGGTCCTGAGTCTTCCACAGAGGATAAATGTGCATTTTTTTATATTTCGACCACTTGTATTATTTATTGCTATCAGGATGTGAAGAGAGTTTTGACCAGAATAACAGTGTTTATGCCAAATACTGTATATAGTCACCAAAACGCCATCCTGTAATGTTTGTAACATCACCATGGTGTTTTTATGGTAAAGTTCTGCCAACCACAATGTCTTTTCATTTGTTTATTTATTCATTAAATAATTATAACATTTGATTCTGAATGTTTGGCATTTCAACTTCAGTGTTTGATGTCGTCTAACATTTCTTTTCCAGTTAATGTTACTGACTGATGTTTTGGGAAGGATACGTAACGTGACTGTCAGTGCTTATTGCAGCAGGGGGCAGTGGCTGATCACACGGGATATTGTATGACTGGAATGCTCCTCAAATGTCAGTGGCTGCCGCCACCCAAACAACTAATCCCACGATAAAGCCCCTGCGACACATTCAGAATTAAACATCAGAACTGTGCTTAGATTGATCGTCCTCTGCTCGAGTCTACATTTGACTGGCCTTGATGTGAAAAAGGCTTATGTTTGTCAGCATCTTCATGATTGAAATTATGGAATATCTCAAGTTACTCATGAGTTATGTTGTCAATGGAAGTTTCCATTAGGCGTGACTGCGAAAGAGGAGGCATGTGATGAATCTCCAAGGGTCAAGAGAGAGACATTGGATTGAAAATGTGATGTTTTTTCAATGGAAAATTTGAACTGGAGATTGGAAAACAAATTTTATCATGCATTATTTTTACTCATACAAAACCTGAACCTTAACCATTTAAATCCACATTTCCTCACTGTGTTGTAGACATGAATGATGCCTCAAATCATGCAGCTTGTACTTAGTGATCAGGCTTGCTATTATCACCTGGTGGGTGAAACATTTGCATAGATCAGGGATGTCCAAACCGGCTCCTGGAAGGCCACTATCCCACAGTTTAACCCCAACTTGCCTCAACAAACCTGCCTGGAAGTTTCTAGCATGCCCGTCAGACCTTCATTACTGTAGCTGGTTCAGGTCAGGTGTTTAATTGGGATTGGAGCTAAATACTGCAGGGCAGTGGCCCTTATAGAAAAAGGATTGTATACCTCGACCATAGACTCACATTGAGTTCCTCTTTTGACTTGTGCTAATAAGCAACCATTCAGAAAACCCTAGCAACTGCATCGCAACATCCTGATAACCACCCACATCAATGAGGCAGTGAGATCTGCACAAGAAGGCACAACTATTTTTTTTAAATCTGAAAATGTAATATTATTCTTGTGTTCTCATGTTCAGCTGCTGAAATCCTGCTACTTAAAGTATTTGCTTTGTTTTAAAACGCAGGATCCCTCACATACTCCAGGTCACAAGCGCTGGGACAAAGCAGCATATCCACATCCGTCCCCTGGTCACAGAAGAGATCTGAGAGGTATGTGCAACTTCGGTTCTCAAGTCTGAGTCTCTACAAACATAGACTGATCTGAGCATGTTTGATCTGAGCAGAGGTGTTAAAGTTCAGAGTTAACTGATAAATGTTAACAGGGCTTTTGTGCAGAACTCTCATTGTGCCCAAAGCAGCGTGCATGTTCTCTGCAAATCCTGAGAGGGGATTTTAAAGCCACATGTTTTTGGACACATACTGTAAGGGCCGGTTCATACAGAATTAATTTTGCACTGATTTTTAATTGTTTTTCTATGTAAGCATGTCGTCTTTGACCGTTATACATTTTTAAAGAGGATGTATTATGCTGTTTTACATTTTTATCTTTCTTTAGTGTGTAATGTTGCTGTTTGAGCATGAAAAAGGTCTGAAAAGTTACAAAGCAAAGTCCCTCCAAAGAGAGTTACACTATTCTCTCTATCAGTCCAGACTGCACAGTGAACTCCCTAAAATGCCTCGATTGTAGTCTTGAGTTTTCTTCCGAGAACATACGTCACAATATCCCTCATTTAAATTAAATTATTCCCAACCAAGGCATGACATTTACAAAACACGCTCAAAGTTATAGACCTATGACGCCACACTGGTTCAGACGACCAATCAGAGCTCATTGCGCTTTTCAGAAGGAGGGGCTTCCTAGAGACAGGAACTAAAAAGAGTTCTACAGACAGACAGGGACGAGAGGTGCTGCAACAATGTCAAATATGTGAAAAACAATGTGTTTTTTGAACATTCAAGTATGAAAACCTATTCTAGTAGATGCCCAAAAAAGGGCATAATAGGTCCCCTCTAAGACGCCATGTCAAGTTAAAAGTGGAACTTTCTCAACTCTTCCTTCGTCTGCAATTAGATACTAATGTGTGGCATCTAATGTTTTTAAAAGCAAAAATGCGTTATGTGTGAACGGCCCCTATCCACCTTTTTCCTGGTTAGCGAATTTACCCATGATTCATAGCGGGTTTGAACCGGAAGCCGGTTGTCCTTTTCCGGTTCGAAGCTTTATGAAGATTAAGCGCCGCTTGCTCAGAACGCCGCAGTGATGTGCTGGTTAGAAAATATGTGAAATAAGTAGGGCTGCCCCTGCCCGTGCACGACTGAAGTTGGGTTGGAAGTTATGTATACTATATGGGAGAGAATGCTAAACCATAATGAGCGTTTTCGTAATATATTGCCTATTCTGCATCTCAACGCACGCATAAGCTTGCCAAAAAAAAACCCGGCAAAAGTAATGATTATGCATTAAACATTTGAATTGTTTATTAATAACTAGTGTTTTCTGTAAGTGTCGACTGCAAAGATGCACACTTCATACGAATTAATCTCTACATAAGCAGAGAGCAGCCCATTTCTGCTCGTTTTTAATTATTTTGTTTAAAAGTACACATTTCAAACTTTCTATAGATATATACTTATCATGTATGTGAGGCAAGTAACTTATACGCTGAGTTTCGTTGATTAATAAGACGCGCCCCAGTTCACGCGCCACTATTTGGGCTTCTTATTTATTATTCCAGGCAATTTGTTGATAAAACATTGATAAAAATGAAGATACAATTTATACGAAACGAAATTCACTTTAAAGAAAGGCTTTCTAAAAAACAAAACTTGATAAGTGGTTAAAATCATGTCTGAGCCATTCCAAATGTTTTCCGATATATTGGGCATCTTATGATCATATCTGACTCATCTTATGCGGTTCCCTTTTCATATAATATGAAACAAGATGAAATAAATTAAAAAAAAACATTATATTGTGAAACTTAAATATAAAACGTATGTTTAGTTTTTTTTTTGTTTAACTTACTGTAGAGCCTGAACTCATTCTCTCACTGCTAATACAGTACGAACCGTACGAACCATTGTTTAGAGCAGAATAAGGTGGATATTGATAAAAACAGTTTTGATTGAACTTATAGTGGTTAGTTGATTTCCTTAGTTTGTGTTGAGCTGTTGATTTCAGTAGGTCTTCCATCAGTGGTTTATCACTATTGTGATCTGAATTTTTTTTGTCAAAATTGAAAGCATTAAATGTTAAAGGTGTTAAATATCAGAAACCCAGAATGTGCAAAATGATTCACAAAGAGAAGTTGTTTATAAATGTCAAAAAAGTGTGACTCACTCCTTAACTTTTTATGCTCTTTGCAAAGCCTATAGAGCAGACGGGTGTAATTTCTCGGGACACCTATTTCAGTTATATCTGTCAGATTCAGTACAGCACATTTTATATGTGGTATTAAAAACATCGCTTACAGCACCTTTAAAGTTTAATAGCCAAGGCATAAGGAAAGAAATATCACAAATGAGATATCTAATATATCAGTTGTTTTACCTGAACTGTAGACAGAGATTAAAGGCAGTGCAAATGGCGAGTTTGCTAAAGTTTCCTTCTTTCTAGAAGTTCTCATCTAAAGTTTCCACTGTAGAGTTTCATAAGAGTTCATAATAAGTGCACAGATATGCAGAGAGGCCAAAGTCTGCAATCAGTCTTCAGATATGAAATTTCAAACCCAAATTGTCTGAGCTATGCTATCCACATTAATATTTTATAGCTATTTAGTATTACGGTATGTCAACAGAGGTTTATGTTTTTTTCGATTTCGATTTATGTCGATTTTCTATTTCTCCTTAGAAATATTCGGAGAGACAAAGTTGATACTAAAATGAAAAATTCCTATTCTTCTCAGTGGAGCAACCTCTATGCAATAAAGTTGTCCGTTTGGACAGCATGCTTATACTATTAGACTGCCTTCTAGACTGCCTATATTAAGTCGAACTGAAAGGGTTTTGTGTGTGAGATTTTGTGTTTATACAATATGTGTAATATCAGTAAATTTGTAGCTAATTAACTTTTCAATGCATGTATATAAAATCAATCTTCATTCAGTCACTAAACAGCAAACAATCTTGAGAGTATGCAAATTTGTTTTAAATGTGGGTGGGTTGAGTATTTTTAGACGAACTGAGCTAAATGTGTAATGTCTTGAATGAGCATTAATTAGAGGAAGCACTGCAACAAGGTCGCTTTGGCATTTTAGACAAGAATGTATGGAACGAGAGTCTTGATGAAAGTGTTTTGATTGGTAAATGTGCATCAGAGATGATGCGGTGAGCAGATCCTGGCAGTGATTCCAGTGTCTCTCTCTAATCAGCACCAGCTCAGAGAGGCCACGTGAATTATAGATTCACCTCTGTGAAAATTTCATGAAAACTTTGTTCGTGCGTTCATCTATGTCAAACATCGACCACAACATTGGCCCGAGAGCATGGCAAATCTTGCTTACTAAGAGAGAGAGGAGGCTACAGAAAACCATACACTGCTTCACTTAAAGGTCCCATATTATGCCCCTTTTCACAAGATGTAAAATAAGTCTCTGATGTCCCCAGAGTGTGTATGTGAAGTTTTAGCTCAAAATACCCAACAGATCATTTTTTACAGCATTTTTAAATTGTCATTTTTTGGTGCTCAAAAAAACGCGCAGTTTTAGTGTGTGCCCTTTAAATGCAAATGAGCACGGCACAGAGGGCGGAGCTTCAAGAGCTCGCCCTAAGTCTTTGGACAATTTCATCTCACAGAATGATGATAAATAATAATATCAGAAACTCTCTGTAACGGTGTTCATTTCGACCCGGAGTCGGACAATAATGCCTACAGAGTCAGAGTGCTGTATAGAGATGGAACAGGTATAGTTTAGTAGTTTAATTATGGTTATAACGTATTTGTCATCTGCTTGTATACTATTAATAGCCTCACAAGTCTGCTGTTTCGGACCAGGTCCGAATGATGATCAAACATATACTTATGAGTTTAATAAAGTTTATTGTACATAACACAAAAGATGTAGCGTCAGTTTTACTTCAGAAACTCACCGTAAGAGCTGAGTAAACAGTAAGATATAAGAAGTGCGCAAGTACATAAACGAATTTCGGTAGGGTTGAGGGAGCATTTTCTATAAAAACTAAATAATTCCACCTCGTCTTCAGTGGGCAGCGGCTGCCTCAGATTTCGGGAGTAAATAGAGAGAGCTTTGTGGATTAATACATTCAGCCACACAACACCTAACGTTACAATGCGTGGAGACATTCTCGTCAGTGCAGGAGCTGTAAACTCGATCAGGGCGGGTCTATGTTAGAACGGCAGTGTCTGTCAACACTCGTGGGCGGGGCCTGTACTTAGTGACGTCACTAAAACAGCATTCTGAAAACAGGTCGTTGGGAGACACTGCTGATGATTTATGGGGATTAATAAAAAAGGAGTGAGTGGATTTTTATCACTATTGGGTGGTTGTGTACACACACTGCCAACACACATTTATGTCCAAACAGCATGCAAAAGTGAATTTTGCATAATATGGGACCTTTAAGTTAAATTAGCAGTCGGGATTCAATCATATCTACAGAAGGGAAGACAAGAACTTCTTTTGAAGTCAATTTCATGAGCTATTTCCATCACCTGCCTCACCAGGACTGCAATTAGGCCCATGCTTTGCCAATCAGACACAATTATGTAAGTTTAGTAAAAGCAAATTTTTTTAAAGTAAGAACTAAATGAGCTTCCACTGAATATATCTTATGTGTTTCATGGAAATGAGTATGCCTTTACTGGTAACGCTACCCACATGGGGGGGCCTGCAGCCAGAGGTTAAATTGGAATTTTGGAGGTGGATGAAAGCATAATAACATATGCTACTGGTTAAGAGTTTTGGAGTCAGTAGGATTTTTTTTATTAATACTTTTATTTAGAAAAATGCATTTGCAAAAGTGATAGTAAAGAAAGAAAGATATTTACTGAAAAAGTAAAAGATTACTATTTCAAATAAATGCTGTTCTTTTGAACTTTCTATTATTTGCCATCACATGAATAAATTAAATATAATTTGTATATTTAAGTACATGAATATTCAAATGTAAATATTTTAAAATATATTCAAATAGATTATAAATGAATAGAATATAAGTATATAATAATATTTTAGGATATTACTGTTTTTAAATAAATAAATGCAGCCTTGGTGAGCACAAGAGACCCTGACCCCAAACTTTTGAACGGTAGTGTATGTTAAAGGCTTTTGTTTATGACCTACGTACATATAGGGTGTTTACAGTAAGGCACTTTTTGCATTAAAATGAACTTTATTACCCTACAAATATTTCCTAGAAAATGAACAACCCTACTAAACAGCATAATAAATAAACGCACTCATATGGATATAAAAAACATTTAATATACCCCATAGACTTGGAGAATATTTGTATGTGTCAGTCCAGCTCAGTTTAACCCGGCCTGTGGTCTTGTTCATTGTACAAAACTCATGACAGTGGTCAATTTTGCTAGATGAAGAGAGCATTTATTTGATTGATGGAATTCCAGTGAGCTTTAAGCCAAGTCATCTGTTTATTATATATTGCTGGGTGTTTTTCTATCAATAATAAATGTTCTTTTCCTTCAGTATTTGCTGAAAGGAATATTTTCTATATAAGAAGGCCTGACCTCTGCCATGAGTTATGGGTTAATTGTGTGTGTGTGTGTGTGTGTGTGTGTGTGTGTGTGTGTGTGTGTGTGTGTGTGTGTGTGTGTGTGTGTGTGTGTGTGTGTGTGTGTGTGTGTGTGTGTGTGTGTGTGTGTGTATTAAGAGATTTATTACACAGAGACTGTACCCCCACTATCTCTCACTCTTTCCACAATAGCTTATCTAAAAATACAGAAAACAAACATTTCTAATGAAATATTTAACATTCTGGCACCTAAGTAGAATTGCTGCAAGTGTCAGACTTTATAATAAGGACATAATTTGCACAAATATTTGCTACATTCCTGTGTAATATTCTGATAATTTTGATTGCTTACAGATGGAAAATGCAACTCACTGTATGACTAGTTCTCAAAGACATCAGAAGTATTTTGCTGTTTTCTTAAAATAACAGCACTTAGAGATACGTGTGAGAGTGTCACGACCTTTCCACATCTAAACCTGAGGCCATTATACAAAGACTGTCAACCTGTCTTGCAAAGTTTTTCATCTTTGTGACATTATTGTTGTTGTTGTTGTTTTGGCATATAGAAATGTGATTCTACTGGTTGAAGCAAAATACAGAATCAAAAATACATTATCGCCATTACTCTCTACTTTGCCTATATTGTAGATCTACTGTTTTTGAGGGGTTTTATTTCCTACGTAAAAAAGGCTCCAGTAATTTCACATGAGTTTTAGAAGAGATCAGTGACAATTAGTTAGTTCGTTTTAGTTTATTTCCGTCAACTTCAAAAGGAAGAAAAAAAGAAAAACAATTTACAAGCAAACAGAAACTAAAATTAGATTACAATGTAAACAATATTTTTAAAAGAAAAAAAGTTGCTTGACTGAAAAGGTGTTGGCTGAAGCTCATGCTTATTGCGCCAACAATCTGCATGGTCTGCACTCAAATATGTCAGATATCTCAATGTATGCTCAAATATTTCTCACCAAGTTTTCTAAGATATATGTTGTTCGCAGTTTCACAGCTCTTTACTCTTAATGTACTGTATGTCAACAGTGGACTCATTTGTTTATATTTTTATAAGACAAATTTGATATTTGAATGAAAGTGAATGAACTGACATGTCAATTATGTTTAAACAGTATGGCCTGGTTTCACAGACAGGGACTTAAGTAGCTTTTATAAACGTGCCTTAGAAAAAAAATTACTGGTGTGCATCTTTAGACAAAACAGAGGCACTGACATATTTTTAAGATACACCAGTGCAAGTTGCTTTCATTTAAAACAGCTCAAACGGGGGTAAGTCTCCTGAGCTATAAACGAGCAACCTCTGAGCAACAAAACATTGTACATATGCACAGCAAAAAATGCAATAACATGCTACAGTGGCTTATAACATTAAATAAATGCTAAAAGCTGTGATTACATTTTGGGTGATACAATTGAGATGCATTGTCCACGCTTTATCTAGCTTAGTAAATGCATTATTGCCAAGCTCTGGTGGTGAACATTCGTGTCAGGTTCTATAGTTCATGAGTCGTTGCTCGTACCCCCCGGGGTCAAGCTTTTGAATTAATGAAGGAACCCTTTGCTGCTACAATATGACGTCTGACAAGACTTTTGCCACTGCTTGCCAAAAACCTTCAGTCTCTCGCTGCTGCTTTTCATCTCTTAATGGGCAAGCTTATTGTCTATGTGACTATAACATACGGCAAAACATATATGTTTTAGATTATTAATTTTTTTTCAAAATATAAAAATATATATTTGTCATTTATTACATTGGAAGCAGTGCCGGCGGTATGGGGGGGCATTAGGGGGCAATGCCCCCCCAAATGTCTTTTATGCCCCCCCTAATTGAATTATGATATAATTTACAAAATAATATCAGTTTAATTTAATTCACATTTCAGTGAGAAATAATAAAAATATATATCTACAAACTGCTCATTAGCTGAAATTATAATAAAGCCGACCTAAAACCACAGTGTGGCGCTGTGAGAAAACCCACCTGCCGCCCCCCCAATCACTTGCACGTTAATACATGAATGAAATGACTTTCAATTGGCGCAAGATTCCTGACTGCATTCAAAACAAAGCAAACAGATGAAAACTGATAAACTTTTTTGATAAAGGTAACTACATTATGCTTTTTTAATAGTAGGCTACTGTAAACGCTTATGTTAGAGCAAAGCAGAATAAAGATGTGTAGCTTTTTTTCTCTCTTCCGCCAGTGAGATAGCAGTTAAACTACTATCCTGTCAGTGAGAGACTGTGTGCATGTTCGTTAGCTTTGTTTATAATAAAGCTGTGGTCAGAGTCGGTCTTGCAATTTTTTTGTATAGGCCTATTAATCCCTTATTTAATCAAATTTCTTAAGAGTTGCACGTCTTGCAACAATGTTTAATGGTTTATGTGTTTATTGTATGGGTTGCATCACTTCATGGTAATAGCTAACAGAAAAGGCAGTAGCAATAATAAATATAGGATATCTGATATCCGATAAAAAGTCCCCATACCTAGTGCCCACCCATTGAAAATAAATGCCCCCCTGCTGAGCGCAGTCTGAAGCCGGCTCTGATTGGAAGGTTAAGAGGGAAGTGAAATCGTAATGTTAACGTTCTTTACTGGGAATTTGTTAGTTTGTGTATAATGTTCTATAGAGGTTAAAAGAAACTTCTTCAGTGCTGAGTCTTTGTTTCTGTTTTTGATTGACTTTTTGTTGGCACAGCCCAAGTCATATCCCATCATGTCTTTCTTCTCTTCATTGTGTCATCTTGTCTGAACCAATTTGGCAAAGAATGGAGCATTACAAGCTTTTATTGTGCATCAAATAAAAGCTTGCTTTGCCGTCTACAGTATCGAACATGTTGGAAGCCCACTGTTGTCAGTCAGCTTCAGCGGGGCTCAGAAGCACACAAGCCCTCCATTTTCTCCAATATCTCTAGCTCAGGCCTAATCAGGCATGACTGATCCTTGAATCATTTACAAGAGGAACCGTTCCATCGCATGGAATTCTGTTTTTTTTCACCTGCTTGTTTCTGCCAACAAACAACACGCACAGATGAAGAAAGACTTTAAGCTTCACATCCAGAAGAGCTGCTTATATGGTCTTGGGTAAGAAAGGATCCATCAGTGTTCAATCCCCATCTTTGGCACACAGATTCATTTTAGGGTATTCCAGATGAGATGCGTATTGAGATTTAAAATCCCTTCACTTCGGTAACATGAACCTTGGGACTTCAGATCTCAGACTTTGCTGTTTTCTGTCTGGTTGCAGGGTCATTTCTCTTCTGCAGTACCTTTTGAAGTCTGTAACTCGTGAATATTTAATATGCTTTTGTATGGAATTATTTTTATTAAAATGGTATATCAGACTTTCAGGAATATGATCTGGTCAAGCTCAGACACTTAAATGTTATAATAAGGTCGTAGAGCATATTTTTGTATTATTTATATTAATGCATTATTTAAAGGATAATATATCTTCAAATAATAATACAAAAATATTCAGTCATGCTCAGTCAGTTAAATTTATATTATGTCTTAATTAATTAGACAATATAGCAAGAATAATTGATATCATGAAGGAACTGTTTTTTGTTAAGATATCAAGGACATGGTAAAAATGTATTTACTAACTAAAACAATATTTGCAAGAAAACGTGCTTTGTTTAAAAAAAATTTATTAGAGAAAAGGCTAATTAATTGCCAATTATTCACCGTAGTGAAATTCATTATTAAAATATATTAATTTCTCTTTTTATTAATAGTATCAAAATTCTTTGAAATATTACAAATCCATCCCTATATTCACTTAATTGTGATTTCCACCAAAAAATAATTTTTAAAATTGTATCCAGTACATTTAGACATACACAATGAGGACATAGTAAATGTGGTTTGTCTGACCGTTGTAGTTCACATTATTTTTCACGACATTTGTAAAATGTGTGCAATTATGCACAGGTAGTAAAAAATGTGTAATTTTGAGTAAATTGGCCATCTGCAGTCCAATCCTAAATTGATTCAGGAATAGTACATTACATCAGTCCAGAAAAACATTTACCGATGTCCTCAGGTATAGCGTGTAATCCTGAAGGAGAATGAATGAGTGTGTGTTGCTGTCCTGTTATCACTAGTGGCTGTATCTGATAGGAAAATCACCATTTAATGGGAAGATAATGTGTCAATTAATTCTCCCTTAATGGCAGCGGGAAAAGGTGAAAAGAAAAGAAGATAATTGTGTTACTTTGGGCTCATCTCCTTTGTCCTTGTCAATGCAAAGACATCCAAGCCATGTGTATCTGCTGCTGTCTTGACTGCTGTTACTTGGATAGACCCGTTGATTTATTTTCTTCTTCATGAATTGCTTATTATAAGCATTGGTGCTGGGGCATGTCTAGCTGCTCCTCAATCAATTAAAGCTGTCTATTGTTTTAGAAGCTTTCAACTCTGATGACTTTGGATCAGAGCATTTTTGCCAATCACAATCACCTTGCGTTTTTACTTTAGCACAGTAAAGTTTGGAAGAGTTTAGGGATGCCACTTTAAAAACAGATGTAAGTATTTATTATTTCTGGTTCCTGGAATAGGTCCTGAACTTTCATGGTCACAGAAACTGTCTCTAGGTGTAATTATTCTATTCTTTTCCTCTTGAAAGGATAATTTGTTACTTGACCCTTAGAGGTCTCCATTCTGTGGGGTTCCTTGAAAAGAGTCCTTCCAAATGAGGCTCACTGTTAGTACAACAGCCTGAAAATGAACAGTGAATGAGAATTGAAATTGAATTTGATTCATTTTTGTATGAAAATTAATTCAAAATTCAATATCTGCTTCCATGAAATGGCTAAAGGTAAAGCTTCAGAACTAGTCAAAGGGAATTTCTTGTTAAATGTTAATATGATTATTAAAGAATAAGACTTTGAGTCTGTCCGCCACTCTGCATTTTGAATGCTGTACAGGCTTAGAGATGTAAAGATGAGGTGTTAATTATTTTTTTTCTACATTCCTTGCTTGAGTTAACTACCATCGGTTACAAATAGTGATTCTTCACCTTATGAAATCACGTCTGCATCTTTGAAAGTTTGATGTATCCTCAGCTGCTATTTGAATACATTTTTGAGTAAGATTTGCATGATGGAGGTTTCTGCATAAAATCATAACATCTCAGTGGAGCATATTTTCAGTCTGCCTTTTACCGTGATAAATCTGAGCGTAATCCAGCTAGCACATCTTCTACCCTACAGCATTTACACTTAGCTTCTTTTAATGAGTGTCTCTAAGGGTTTCCACTAATCCCGGTTAATCTTCTTTAATGGTGTGATGTATCCAATAACTAATTCAGCCTGCAGGACTGGACAGCCAGAGGGGCCACATATTGGACCACAAACATGGGGAACTTTGGAAAAATCTGGGGCACGTACTTTGGATTCACAACTTCCATTTGTGAAAAGAATTCATGTGCATTGAAAAGCTGACCTTGGAAAAGGTGTATAGTCCTGATAGACATGGAAATGTCATGCATTTGAAACATTAGATATCCATTTTAGATGTCGAAGTGTTGTAAAACCAGCATTATGGTAGGTGAATCTGGTCCTGCAACATTTATCCAGGGATGCTTCTCCAGAGCTCCTGTATTAGACGTCTCTGGCAAGCTCTGAAATGGCTGTGGAATACATGAATTACAGATGTTTTCACTCTCTCGTTTGACTGTCTCTGATGATATTTCATTGCACATTTCTCCTGTCAAGCATTCTGTTGCTCAATTAAGTCCTTAAGTCAGGATGTCAGGCATTCCTTTACTGAACCTTCCAAGCATTGAATGACATTTGGAGATGACTTGGCACATACTCTTGATTCCATAATTGATAGGTGCTTCCGGTATGAAGACACCTTTGAAAAATAATGAGCAAAATTGTTCATGTCAGATGCTTTTATTTAGTCATTCTTCACACCCTTTTCAGTAGCTCCAATTGAGATATCACTGCCGTCTTTCATACTGTCCTGTAACTCGGGGTGAAGTCAAAAATGCAATCTTGACCCATTTATAAACTCTGTCAATTGAAAGCCCACAGTTGGCTTGGCTAATGAAGCAAGAGGCCCTGGAGGAGCTTTATCTTCATGCATGTGCATGTTGTTATTGAGTTCGAATTTGATAACTGAGTCATACATTTAAATAAGACTATGGAAATCAACATCTAAGTGACGGATTCAGAACAGTGCTTCGTTGCTTTTCTCTTTAGATCTTAGTCCCACACAAAAAAAACGGTTTAGTAAAGGGTTAACGGTGCAATGCCTGGAGAATGTTTTTACTTTTACCATGCCATTGCAGAACATTTTTAAGCTCTAAAGCTCTATGCTGCTTTAAAAAAATATACTAAGCCCTTTTTGACTAATAAATTACTCTTTGTGTGTGTGTGTGTGTGTGTGTGTGTGTGTGTGTGTGTGTGTGTGTGTGTGTGTGTGTGTGTGTGTGTGTGTGTGTGTGTGTGTGTGTGTGTGTGATATACATCTAATAGCCATGATAAATGAAAAGGAGATGTTCTCTATGAGATCTACAAGAGTTTAATAACAGGACATGCAAATTTACATTTTTTTTTCCATCAGAGTGTTAGGGTTACCTTGGCAGAGTGGATGAAGGTGAAATATTGTCAGCTTATTGCCAGTGACCTTTCAGCAATTTTCAAGTGTTTGGATCAGCTAGAATATTCAAAAACAGTTAGCATCAGATTAGAGGGGCAGCGTGATCCAGACGAGTCCCGGTGGCAAGTTCCGACAATGAAATGTCACAGGCCATGGGGCTCAGAAATGTGGATGGTGAGGTATTTTTAGATCGACGAGTTGGAATTAGCACTTTCCTTCAGCAAGACGCGGAAGTGCACACCAGCTGATAAGAGACTGAACTTGCTGCACTCTATGTGGGCTTTTATGTGTTTTATTGTCAATTATGTTTGATGGAAAGGCAGGTATATAGTCCCCTCAGCATATGGCTGGTGGAAATGGAATTGCTGTGTGGATGTCACATTCATTGCTAAAACTGGATTTGTTCAGCCTACCAGCTTGGAGAGAAGACTTAGTAATATATATCTAATAATATGGACTCCATTTATGGGCCTTTTTTCAATTATGGAGCTGAACTGACCCTGTCCACATATGCTTTCATTGTCAGAAAGAAAGTCATATGAGTTTGGAGAAACATGAAGATGAGTAAATGTTGAAAGAATCATTTACACTTTTATTTTTGGCTGAAATATTCCTTCAAGATTTTCTTTAAGCCGTTGGTTATTATTATTATTATTTTTTAGTGGTTAGACATTTGTTTCACATTTGAAACTGCTTGTTTCAATTATTCTTACCAAGTCATTTTTGCTTTCACAGTTGGCATATTTTTGCTTGATGTTACATTCATTTTACTTTATAATTCTTTCTACTTGTATTTATAGTATTTTTGCCTGTTTCAAGATGCGACTGACTGCATATTGACCAATGTGTACAGAATTACTAGTTTCGGCATGTCTTTTTTTATGCTCACCTGACCATAAATATGTCAGCATTTGAAAAATTATTTTTTTCCCCAACATAATTGATCTAAAAATAACATATATGATATATTAAGAGAGAGATATATGTATAGATATAGCTTGTTTTATATATATTGTTTTTATTTCTTTTAAAACAAGACAGAAGCTAATAAAAATAGTATGTTTGCAGTCCATACCTCTTCCTTCCATCTTTCTGCTCTTGTCTCAATCTGTCTCTTTATTTTCGTTACTTAGCCACATTTCTCTTATGCAGTGCGTCTTAATAATGATAAATACCCGGAGTGAAATGCATTTAACTTGGGAGTGAAAAGCAGCAGTGGTCATGGAAAACACGTACTGCTAAATATCTCATACAAGCAATCAGATGTTTTCATCCCATCCATAGAAGCTTCTTTCTTTTCTTTTTATTGAATTCTGTGTTTTTCTATACAAGCAGACTTCAAGGACATCCTAGGCTTTTTTTGTTTAGTATTTCTTTCATGATACACTACACTGATCTACAATCTTGCATTTTCTGTGAGCTGCAACCGTAACTGGCTTGGCTGTGTCTTGCGGTACAACTCCAAAGGGATATTTATTTATCAAGATTTCTTTATTATCCATTTGATTATTCTTTACAATTTAGTTATATTGATTTTGTGTATGTATGTATGTTTGTTCATGAATGTGCACCTGCACTTTAAAGTTTTATATATTTAATATCAGATTGTTTTCTGAAGTTTTTTTGTTATTATTTTTATTTTTTGCTATAACTTGCCAGCTATATTTTTTGTCTGAAGACAATGTGAGCAATTTTTACCCATGCAGAAATCACCTCCACACTGCTGGGTGTTCTGGTCTGTTCTAGATATGTGTCTGGTTTCATTCAATGTAAATCTATGAACATTTTTGGCTAGATTTATGGTCTGACAATAGTGAACCCTTCCTTTACTGCTGCTGTAACGCCAAATATTTTGTATTTATTCTAAATCTAGACATGTATTTGTGTGGTGTGTTTGTTTGAAAGCAGGGCTTGCTTACCTTTATCCATGACATTGCATTTTACGCTTTCATTTAAAAGATGCAGTGATGATTTTCTATTACATTATGAGGTATGTTGTACTACTGACACAGACTACATGTAAACAAAAGCTGGTATATGAACATTTAAACGGCCCATTCCAATCAGATCATATTCTCTGTGGTATTTGAATGAAACTATCATACTGTTTGTTATCTACAGCAAACCATGTTGGAAGAATTAAGCTAAACTCCAAAGGCCTTTGATGTGTGACCCCCCCAATCATTACAATACAATCATTGAGAGTAATAGGAAAATAAATTATAAATAATAAAAATAAATAAAAATATCTAGACGCGCTGCAGTAATATACATTTTAAGAATAAAAAAAAGTATTTCTCATTAAAATAGTCAAAATGCACAAAACCTCAATGTTCCTTAAAACCAGCTTCATTTTCTTTATGGAAAATATAATTTCTTAATTTTCTTTTAATTTTGGGAGCATATGAACCAAACATGTTTTTCCATATGCTTCACTCATTCATATGAGCAGTTCCTTGCGAATGTCAACCATACCATGACCATTTTTTAGTTTTTACCAAAAGAACAAAACCCCAAGTTGTGTATTTAGGTCTGTATTTTACTGCACTGAAATACTTTAATAGAAATTTAAAGGACATTGTTTATCCACCAATAGTACAATAGGACAACATTTTATTTTAACCATATTTAATGCTATCAAAAGAGAGATCAAAGGCTGCCATTTTTTTAAATTTATGTCAACAGGAAGCATTTCTTAGAAAGATGGAGACTTGCCTGAGAAATAAATACACTTTGTCTTAACTGTGATGATTTCTGGATTTATAAGGGCTAGATTTATGAAGTCACAGCGCTTCAGTGCTGTGTCACATCTGTAACGTTTTAAAGATTGTTTATATCATAATAATTATAAATGCAATTAACTAGAAATGTTCTATACCCAGCCAAATTATGTTCATTCGTATTATGATCAACAACTCATCTCCCTTCTTTGCTCTGTGCAACCATAATAATGTGTTATGGACGTGACCGTTACAGATGCTTCGCATTAAATCCTATGCATATCCATAGCGATTTGCCGGCCGTGCATGTTTACCACGTTGATGATTACTGATATACTGTGAAGGCCTATTGCTGTGATCTGTTTCAGGCTTACCGTATCATAACATTTTAGAAATTCTGTCATGACAACTCTCGGGAGATTGGTATGGTAATAGACATTGGCATGGTAATGGATATGGCAATGTTAATGTATTTGGTCTTGGCGGAATAGATCTGCTGCGCTGCTGCTGCAGAGCTAGTACAGAGACTTGTTCCTGGCAATACATTGGCAGACATGCTGCTGTGAGCATGTAAGACATGCTGCTGCTGCTGTACATGATTTAACCCCCGTAGCAGATCTATAAGGGTGGAGCTGGGGAAGGTGGAGGGTTTCTGAAAACGCGCTGCATACTGCAAGAACTGAACTGAGCTGGACGATGACATTGCGGTTTACCCTAGAGCGGCTATATATATAAATGAACTAAATTAAAAACTTTTTTACAACAAAAATGAAACATCAGTGAACTTACTTAAAGGGATAGTTCACCCAAAAATGAAAATTAGCCCATGATTTATTCACCCTGAAGCCATCCTAGGTGTATATGACATTCTTTTTTCAAACGAATACAATCGGAGTTATATTAAAAAATTTCCTGGCTCTTCCCAGCTTGATAATGAGAGCGAATGGCTGTTTGACTTTGGAAGTACATTAACGCGCATCTATTCATGATTAAAGTGCTCGAAACGGCTCTGCGGGGGTTAATAAAGGTCTTCTGAAGTGAAGCGATGCGTTCGTGTAAGAAAAATATCCATATTTAAAACTTTATGGACTAAAATAACTAGCTTCCGGCAGACGGCCGTACGCATCGATTTATGCCAAAAGAGTAAGACTTGAACTTGACGCACACTTTAGAAGACCTTTATTCACCCCCACAGAGCCGTTTCGAGCACTTTAATCATGAATAGATGGGCTTTAGTGTACTTCCATAGTCAAACAGCCATTCACTCTCATTATAGCTTGGAGGAGCCAGGACATTTTTTAATATAACTCCGATTGTTTTCGTCTCAAAGAAGAATGTCATATACACCTAGGATGGCTTCAGGGTGAGTAAATCATGGGTTAATTTTCATTTTTGGGTGAACTATCCCTTTAAGCTGGACTGTGAAGCTATTTTCTTCTGGAAACAAACTTTTTTGCATTATTTTCCTGTTATCTCTGTAAAGCTGCTTTGAAACAATCTGTATTTTAAAAAGCGCTATATAAATAAATGTGACTTGACTTGATGCAACAGCAATCAGCTGTGCTATGTAGATAATGATTTGGTCCCTACACCAAATGTTTCAAAGACTTATCAGCCTGTGCCATCTAGAGTTTCATGCCAGAACTATGTAATTAAGGCTATGTTTACACGGAAACGATCTGAAGAGAAAACGCAAAAGTGGCGTTGCGTTATCACTTTTTATTCTGCGTTTAGACGAGCGTTATGGGGGGGAAATCCGCGTGCATATGGTGACGCAAAAGTGTGTGAAATTCGATGTAGTATGCAATCCAGGCGACTAGGTGGCAATGTGAAGCACTGCCACACAACAACACCAATATCTGAGAATATTTTGTACAACTGCTGAAAAGACTCTTGTATGTTTATCAGAGCTGCTAGGGCAACTTGAAGGTCCGACGAATGGAAATAATCCGCCATATTGGTTGTTATTTTCCTGTACTGGCGCATGCCTGTGACGTAAACGCGTAAGCGACGAGAGCCACAGTGAGCAGGTTTGCGTTTTTACCCTTTAGACGGGAACGCGACGGTGGATTGTTTTTAAGATTTCCACTCTGGAGGGTGATTTCACTTTTTTGCGTTTTTAAGCACCCAAAACGCTGTCGCCGTGTAAACGAAAGGCACATCCGATAAAATATTTTTACGTTTTCACCCGGGATCGTTCTCGTGTAAACAGGGCCTAATTTATTCTAATAACATTTTAGAAATTACGTTCTAATATCAGAGAGAACATCATGCGGATTTAGTCTACAGATCGCAACAATGTTATTGTTCTTGCCATATTTGAATAGCACTCAAAAAAATTAAGCCTTTTTGAAGATTTCCAAATTTCAATTGTATAGTAAAATTCCATCAAATTGAATTGAATAATCCTTACATATTATTCATATTATGAATTAAGAATTTTAAATGAGTAAAAAAAAAAAAAGATGATTTCAACTCTGATATGATAAACATTTGATATAGTCATAAATTAACTCTAGAGAGTAGCATTTTTATAAATATTTGTACGATATTATAGCCTATATTCAGCATATTTTTATTTAACCTGTTTTGTATCTTAATAATTATTACATGTATGTTTGAATAAAGGTCTCATTAAAACAAGTTTTTATGACAGCCACCAGTTTATATGATTATCAACAATTAATGTCCAACACCAAATTGGAGCAGCAGTTAGATCATTTAAAAAACATCAAATGCAGTTTTTTGGTTACAACTGCATCTGTCTCTGATGTAGGCTGGAGTAGATTTATTTTAATGCGGGTCCCACACTGGTTACACTTAACAGCATGAGAGATGGCGTGAACGCATGCTATATAATCGCATGCTATAAATAATTCATAATCATTCGCAGTACAATTTCAGTTTTAGGTCAAAGTTTGGTAGCTTAAATACCCACTAGGTCTCTTTTAAAAGCATTTTATATGTGTTTCCATAGTCGAATAAATTACGCTTTCCGAACTGTCACGTCCATAACAGTGAAATAAAATGGATATTTTATGTTCTGTGGAGAGCCAAACCTTCTGCATTCAGTGAATAGTGTTGTTTCTGGTTTGTGCATTATAATTCACAGGAAGTCTACAAAATATGTTCTCTATTTTTTTTTTTCATCTGTAATGCATGTGTATTTCCCTCATCTAAAATATAAAACACATTTATAGACTGATTTTTTTGGTGGCTAGACTCCATTGTAAGGGGTTTATGAAAATATAAAGTCATGGTTCAATATATTGGTAATGAATACATTCTATGAGAATTTATATTTCAAGTTTTAACTGCAGATATCTTGTCCATAACACTGGAATTGCCCATATGCTGGTATGTGCGTGAGCAGTAGATCAAGTGAGAGAGAGAGACTTATTGTGCATGTGAGTGAAGAGTGTGATTGTGTCTGAGGAACTGGTCCAAGTCATGTAATCCTGCCCTGTGTGTGTTTGTGAGTCTTTGTGAGTGTGTGTGTGTGCAGTACACATTTGAAGAGGACTTAACAGATTGCTTGCCCATTGAGGTCTGACCTTTACTGTGAGTAGAACACTATAAACCCCAGTGTTGTACCCTACAGTCAAGCAGAATACTAACTAGGCCAAGTCCAGCTGTGCTTGCTGTATCTCTTTGCCCAAGGTAGGGATGTGAAACGGAAGATTTCACAGCCATGTCAATGTAATGTGGAGATTTTGAGGGGCCTTTGAACTGCCCTGAAGGATAACCTTCTAGCAAAATAAAATCTAGTTTTCGTCACTCAGCTGTGGAGGAGGATCAGTGTACTGAGACAGAAGTTTGGCCTGGAACTGATCACTAAGAAGCCAAAAACAATGTAAAATAATGGACTGGCTCAGGAAAACGGTGTTCTACTAATCAGCTATGAAGGGGATCTGAAGTTAGAAAGTTTTTTTGTGTGTGTGGATGCATTCCTAAAATCATCCCCTTTAAATTAAAAATGTTACAGTAACATATTTCACTTCTGTAATTTGACATACTTCTATGTGTGTTTGTGTTTGTGTGTTCGTGCGTGCGTGCATGCATGTGTGTGTGTGTACATATATTTATTATAAGTATACTTTTTAATATATTAATATACTAAAACTTTGTACATTTTTCATGAACACTTACTTTTTACTAATAATTAATAAATTAAAATGTGTTTACTTAAATATAAATACATTTATTTAAATAATAAATTAATAAAATAAAAATGTATTGGTAACACTTTAAAATAAGGGTGTAACTTAAGGGTGTAACTACATTAGTTAACATGAACTAACAATTAAAATATACTTCTAAAGCAACTTTAGTTAACTTCTTAGTTAATGTTATATTCAAATTTACGAATACATTATTAAAATCAAAATTTGTATCTGTTAATATGTTAAAAAATTTTGCGGTATCTAGTGGTGAGATTGCGAATTGCAACCAACAAAAGTTACGGCGGCCGACAGGAAAAGATGTCGTCATCTGAGACAGCAGAGAGTAGAGAGTTAAGTAATTAGGTTTCTTTACAAAGATAAATTAAGAAATTATGTTTACTTTGTTATTCAGTCAAATGACGTTATTGCGAAGGTTTTTGTTACTTGTTCATCATTGTGTCAGTGTTTTATTCACTGACTTTTAGCTAGCTTCCTTGCACAAAGAACAACAGTAACGAAATGCGTTTGTCGGTTTAGGGCTCCTGTAGAAACATGTCAGCGCATTTCAATGTAAGGGGACCCGAGGTGTATGTAGATAGAAATGGCTCATTCTAAGGTAATAAAAACATAACGGTTCATTAAGTAAGGTCTTTATACACCACTGAAAACATAGTTATGTATATGATATTGCATTTCTGTCAACAGATCCTCCCAAATATTACACATTGCACATTTAATGGACCTGAGCTTACCTGAACTAACGCTGATCAATAAACCAACATTAAGATTAATAAAAACTGTAACAAATGTATTGTTGTACATGTTAGTTAATGCATTAACCAATGTTAACTAATGGACCATTATTGTAAAGTGTTAACAATATATCTCTAGTAAATGCATCTGATTGTTGACTAGTTGTTCAGGTATCCCACCAACTAGCAGGCTTTACAAGTGTGTCATTTTCCACATGCTGAATAAAGATGCAATGAAAATAGGAAATGTGTGCAACAAGAGGAGAAAATGACATCTTGCCAGCAACTTAACCACCTTGTGTTGTGAATAACAAGACATATTGGGTCATACATGAAGATGTTGGGAAACAACATACAGTTGTATGAATGTTATTTTCATGTCACTGTATTTTAGTGGTCCCAGCTATCTCTTGTCAGCGCTGACAAGTTCAGATTGCATCTGTCACACTCTAGGCTGTTTGAGGACCAAATATTTTCCCTATCTCAAAGCGGTACAACGTTAAAGTGGCGTTTAGAGTTCTGGCCATCCTCCGTCTGCCCCTATATAGCAGCAGAGCCCAGTTTATTTTAACTCACAGCCTTTTAAAATCGGACAGGCATCACGGTGTGTATGCACATTAAAGTATCTCACTGCTTAGACTCCCGAGAAGGTGTGTGTGTGTGTGTGTGTGTGTGTGTGTGTGTGTGTGTGTGTGTGTGTGTGTGTGTGTGTGTGTGTGTGTGTGTGTGTGTGCAATCCCTTAAGTTAAAGGTCCCATATTATGCAAAATTCACTTTTGCATGCTGTTTGGACATAAATGTGTGTTGGCACAACCCCCCAATAGTGATAAAAATCCACTCACTCCTTTTTTATTAAAACCCATAAATCATCAGCAGTGTCTCCCAACGACCTGTTTTCAGAATCCTGTTTTAGTGACGTCACTAAGTACAGGCCCCGCCCACGAGTGTTGACAGACACTGCCGTTCTAACATAGACCCGCCCTGATCGAGTTCACAGCTGCTGCACTGAGGAGAATGTCTCCAAGCACATGTTGTGTGGCTGGATGTATTAATCCACATAGCTCTCTCTATTTACTCCCGAAATCTGAGGCAACCGCTGAAGACGAGGTGGAATTGTTTTGTTTTAATAGAAAATGCTCCCTCAACTCTACCGAAATTCGTTTATGTACTTGCGCACTTCTTATATCTTACTGTTTACTCGCTCTTACGGTGAGTTTCTGAAGTAAAACTGACGCTTCATCTTTTGTGTTATGTACAATAAACTTTATTAAACTCTGTTTGATCATCATTCGGACCTGGTCCGAAACAGCAGACTTGTAGGCTATTAATAGTGGATACAAACAAGCAGATGACAAATACGTTATAACCGTAATTAAACTACTAAACTATACCTGTTCCATCTCTATACAGCACTCTGACTCTGTAGGCATTATTGTCCGACTCCGGGTCGAAATGAACACCGTTACTGAGAGTTTCTGATATTATTATCATCATTCTGTGAGATGAAATTGTCCTGAGACTTAGGGCGAGCTCTTGAAGCTCCGCCCTCTGTGCCGTGCTCATTTGCATTTAAAGGGCACACACTAAAACTGCGCGTTTTTCTGAGCACCAAAAAATGACAATTTAAACATGCTGTAAAAAATGATCTGTTGGGTATTTTGAGCTAAAACTTCACATACACACTCTGGGGACATCAGAGACTTATTTTACATCTCGTGAAAAGGGGCATAACCTGCTCAGCCAGTGGTCAGTGCCTGGTAGATTTCAAATGTTTTAATTCAGAGCTCAATTATTTATTAAGCTGCATTAAAACCTGGTTTTGCTTCAGGATATTATTTTGGACATCATACAAAAGTAAAAAAACAAAAAAAATCGAAATGAAAGCCACACATTTCCACTGGGTTTCATCATTGATTCCTTCATACCACTTGCTATCTCAGCAAATTCTCACTGGTCTGCATTGCAAATGCTGAGGTAACTGTGTGTACATCATCCAAACCTCACCAAAGCAAGTCAAATATGTGATCGTAATGTGTACTCGCCGGTATTACAAAATCTGTTTGTATTGTGTTGGGTATGAGTGCTCCACTGGAGTTCCCTTCATGCAAAGCCTTTAGTTTGTCTTTGCGAGGTTCAAAGACTTCCCAAAATTATGGATGTAAATGGAACAACACAAATGTGACATGAGAAACCCCCCACCCAAACCCAAATGCAAGAATCAAAGTGCAGCGTGACTTTCTTTTATGTCGAACTGTAAATAAATCAGTCAGACTTGCTTAGTTGAAAAGTTACTGTTTAATGAATACGGATTAAGTGAGGAGGGACTTTTAGATAAACACTTTTAATACTCTGACACCGTTAAATATTTAGCTTCACGGTAACAGCAGTTTTTCATTTTGATTTAGTTTTCATAATTTACAGACAGTGTGTTGGGCTCGTTACTCAAAGCATTTTATTATTTGATCGTTACTGATTACTCCTTTCAAAAGTAATATCATTAGTTTTCTTATTATAACCTGGCAACAGTAATTTGTTACACTACTAGTTATATTACTTTTCCATTACACCCAAATTTTTACCAAAAAACTTTCTTTTTATTAACTTTGAGTAATACTTCTGCAAAAATGTACTTTCTACATATGTATTAAATGTACTGTTGGAACTTACAGAAGTTTAAACAACTCATTTTGCAGTCTTGGATATGCGGCCTTGCTTGCTTTTTGTCCAACAGCATCCTCTCTCTTCACATGCTCCATCTTTTCGGCACTTTTCACAGTCACACACAGCTCCCACTCAAGACCTTGAGACTTCAGCTAATCAGATTCAGATTTTAGTGCATATACTATGGATGAAGATGATAGTGCCATGGCCTTATCATGGATACGTTGTCATTTAAAGGTTACATGTTTGAGAGATCGAAACACTTGGCAGACACAAAAAAGATTTTAGACAATGCGGCAGAAAGGTGGCATAAATTGTATTTACAGAACAACCACAATCTTTGTATCACAGGCACACTTAACTAAATTGATACATTTTTGTGGGATTTATTCTTTTGTGGGAGTTGTTGAAATACTTTGTGAATCTCACAAAGACCTCTCCGGGTTACATTTAACCCTGAAATCAAAATAAACAAAAATAAATTATTTATTTCCGTCTATTCTAATTCATTCCTGTGATATAAAGCTGAGTTCTCTTACGAGAGTATCTCTCGTACTGCGTAATATCTTACGCTATGGGGAAAACCTCTTTTCCACGAGATATTGAAGCCAAAAATTATCCTTTAATTTTGATTAATGTAAAACGCTGTGCGGCAGCGTGCAGACATAGGCAAGACGGCTCGCGCGCCTATTGGCTGCCCTGCGGCCACAGCAGCAAGCCTATCGAGAGAGGCCCTGCGTGACGTGACGTCCAATGGGGGTACTTCGCGCCCATTTCGTCGCGTCCCGCCAGAATAGGCGTGGCCTTGGCCTATAAATACGCTCGACAGGCTGATACAAACTGATTTTCAACTCTTCAGCGAAGCACTACTGCATCGCTGGATCCGGAGTGAGAAGCCGCGCCGTCTGATTGTAAGCCTTCTGCGGGACGAGCCTTCGAGCCTGAAGTCGCTGGCCTGCACCTCGCCGCCTTCAGCCGCCGTACCTGCTACGCTTTCCGGCGTTCATATCCTTTTCACTGCTGAGTGTGTGTTCGCCGCTGCGACTCACACTCTATCTCTGTTTTCTATCTGTTCTAAAAGAGCAAGCGTCTTTTTAAAGATGCAAAGATCCTGCGGCTCGTGCCGAGCCACACTCAGCGACGGGGACCGTCATGTCATCTGCGCTTCCTGCCTGGGTGAGGATCATGCGGCTCTCGCTCTCGTCGAAGGCGGATGCCCTCATTGCGAGCTAATGCCTATGGTGACTCTGAGGACTCGCCTGGCATCCTTCTCAGAGCCTGCACTTCAACCCGCTGCGACGCCGCGCCGTAAAAAGCGCCGCGCTCAGCGCGTTCCCGAGCCCTCTCCTGCCCGCCTAAGCTCGCCGGTTCGCCCGCTAGCTTCGCCGGCATCGCTCGAGTCACTCACCGATGGACAGCGGCCGCCGTCTGCCACCGCTTCCGCCATTGAGATCGACGAAACAGCCGAGGCTTGTTCTATCCTGGCGTCGGACAGCGAAGATTGGGCGAGCTCTGTGGACCTCCCCTCCGCTGTTCGCGAGCCTTCCGGGAAAAGAGCGGGCATTGAGTCTGAGTTGATGCGTCTGCTCTCTCAAGCCGTCGACAACCTCGGCCTCGACTGGGAGGCGCCCGCGCAACCCCCGCGCAACCGACTGGATGGATGTTTCCTCAAGAAGGACCACGCCCCATCACAGTCCAGACCCGCGCCTTTTCTTCCTGAGCTTCACGAAGAAGTCGCGAGGTCTTGGAACGCCCCCTTCTCGGCCAGAATGCGTACATCTGTCTCTGCTGCATTCTCCACTGTAGACGGTGCGAAAGACAGAGGGTACCTTTCTCTTCCTCCTGTGGAAGCAGCGGTAGCATCACATCTCTGCCCGCCCTCTGCTGGACGGCGAGCACAGACGGTGTTGCCATCTAAAGCCTGCCGAGTGACGTCAGCCATGCACGGTCGCGCTTACACCGCCGCCGGGCAAGCTGTGTCGGCGCTACACACAATGGCCATCCTGCAGATCTTCCAGGCCGACCTTCTCCGGAAAATGGTCGAGGAAGGCGTGGGATCGATCAGCGTTGCGGATTTAAGGAGCGCTACAGACCTGGCTCTTCGCGCCGCTAAATCTGCTGCACAGGCCGTTGGGCGGAACATGGCCTCTCTCACCGTGGCTGAGAGACACCTATGGCTAACGCTGTCTGAAATGACGGATTCGGAGCGCTCTGTGTTTCTCGACGCGCCCATTTCGCCAGTGGGCCTCTTCGGATCTGCCGTCAAAGATTTCGCGGACAGATTCCAGGAGGTTCAGAAGACATCGCAGGCTATGAAGCACTTCCTCCCGAAGCGCTCTAGCTCCGCAGCAGGTCGCTCGAAACAGCCGTCTGCCCGCAGCTCACAGCCACAGCCTGCACCACCCGCCGCCGCTTCTCAGCGCCGCCAGGCCCGAGAACAGAGACCGCGCTCTCGCTCTGCTGGACGCCGCCCCCCTCAGCGCGGGCCCCGGCCGAGGATTGAGATCAAGCCCGAGGTCTCAAAGCCTTCCTAGCCATCCTAGGAAAGCGACGGTGTTCAAATCTCGCTGCGGCCGGATTTTCACCGAAACATTTCGCTCGTCCAGTTCCATGCGATGTGACTGTTCCAGTGTATTTAGCAGTCAACAAGTCGGTTCATTTGCCCGCTTGCCTGCACACAACAGCCGTTTTTACGGCTACCCAGATAAATCCAATAAAGAGTGTATTTTCTGGTGTCCCGGCCATAGCCGATGGTGTTATGAGTGTTGTAAGAATGCCCACGTCACAGTGCCCATTCCCACACACAGACACAGCCCGCCACAGTTCAGGGCTAGCACAAATAAAATCGACTCATGTCGATTGTGCAAACGTAGTGAATGTGCCCACGACACAGTGCCCACAAACACTACACAGTGCGTGTCCCACGGTTTCTGTAAAAACGAAACCAACACATATTCAGTCAGCGCAAGCCGACGGTGTTTTCAGTGCAGTAAATGTGCCCGCTGTCCCGCGCCCACATTCACTCACAGACACGCTGAACCCTACGGGGCTTGTCCCGCTCGTTCTCTCTCCACAATGTGTCATAGAGAAAGCGAGTGCGAACAGCCTGCCCGCCGTGATCGGCGCGCCCCCCGCCTCGCGCACTCTAAACGCAGTGTTCATGTCTCAGCACACCGAAGCTCTGCAGCCGCCGCTGTGCCGCGGCCAGAGCCCGGATATCATTCTGCCTCTAGCTATCCACGCGAATGCATGGGCAATGCTTCCCGGGGTATCAGAATGGGTGTTGAACACTATAAAGAGAGGCTATTCGCTACAGTTCGCTCGACGTCCCCGCCGTTGCACGGCGCGTGTCGAAACCACGGTGGACAACGAAGTATCTCATCTACTTCGAACCGAAATAGCGAAACTACTGAGCAAAGGGGCCATAGAACCTTTATCTCAGGCTCAGAGCGAAGGGGGGTGTATACAGCAGATATTTTCTGGTACCGAAAAAAGACGGGGGTCTCAGACCCATTCTAGATCTGCGACAATTGAACAAAGCGCTTCTGAAACGCAAGTTCAAAATGCTGACAACCAGCAAAATCCTCGCGCACGTGCGCCAGGGAGACTGGTTCATGTCAATAGATCTGAAAGACGCCTATTTCCAAATACAGATTGCGTCACGTCACAGGCGATTCTTGAGATTCGCCTTCGAGGGCCAGGCATATCAATACACAGTCCTACCGTTCGGCCTGTCTCCAGCACCCCGTATATTCACGAAGTGCATGGACGCGGCTCTCGCACCCCTGAGACTTCAGGGCATGCGAGTTTTGAACTACTTGGACGACTGGTTGATTCTAGCTCGATCACGATCAGAGCTCATAGAACACAAGACCGCATTACTCGAGCATCTCGAGAATTTGGGTCTCACAGTCAATTGGGCGAAGAGTTCGCTGTCTCCCAGCCAGGAAATCTCCTTCCTGGGAACAGTGATGGACTCCCTGTCTATGACAGCACGTCTGTCGCCGGAGCGAGGACTGAACATTCAGCGCGCCGTGAAATCCTTCCGCCGCGGCTCTATAGTCCAGCTCAAACGGTTTCAGAAAATGCTGGGCCTTATGGCCTCAGCATCTTCAGTACTTCAGCTGGGCCTGCTTCGCATGCGCCCACTGCAGTTATGGCTGAAAGCACGAGTTCCGCCCGGGGCTTGGGCCGCTGGTCTGTTTCGCCTCAGGGTCGACAGGAAATGCGTCTCGGCTCTGAAACCTTGGAAAAAAGCCGACTGGTACCAGTCAGGCGTGAGTCTGGGGACTCCCTCGAGTGTGATGGTGGTGTCCACGGACGCCTCCACCTCGGGGTGGGGAGCACTGCTCGAGGGCAGACCGTTCTTTGGCCAGTGGTCAGAACGGGAGAAGCTCCTACACATAAACTGTCTAGAAATGCTGGCAGTAGACAACGCGCTAAGGCGTTTTTGTCCCCAGATAAAAGGCCGCCACGTCTTAGTCCGGTCGGACAACATGTCAGTGGTGGCATACATAAATCACCAGGGCGGCACCAGGTCCCGAAGCCTTTACAGGCTGACGAAACGCCTCCTGGGCTGGGCTCAGCACAACCTGCTTTCACTGAAAGCAGCGCATGTGCCTGGTCACCTGAATCTGGGACCAGACAGACTGTCCAGAAACAATGTCCCAGCAGGGGAATGGTCGCTGCACCCGCAGACGATCCAACTGCTGTGGGAGACATTCGGCAGAGCGCAGGTGGACCTGTTCGCGTCCCAGGAAAACGCTCACTGTCCGGACTTTTTCTCCAAGAGCAGGGACGCGCTGGCCCACGTATGGCCCCGACGCCCCCTCTATGCTTTTCCCCCCGTCTCGCTCCTGCCCCAAGTGCTGGAACGAATCAGGGAAAATGGATGCCCAGTGCTGCTCGTGGCTCCGCTATGGACGAACCAAACCTGGTTCCCAGTCCTGATGCAGCTGGCCAGCACTGCCCCGTGGCCGATACCGGTGAGGAGAGACCTCCTCTCTCAGGCAAAGGGCTCGATTTGGCATCCTCGCCCGGAGTTATGGTCCCTACATGTGTGGGCCATCAACGGGTACCCGCTAACCTCCCGGAGGGAGTGTTAAACACGATCACGCAGGCTAGGGCCCCGTCTACTAGACGGCTCTACTCCTCGAAATGGTCAGTGTTCTCTACCTGGTGTCAAGCTCAGGGCTTTACACCCGTAGACTGCGGGGTTACGGAAGTGCTCTCCTTCCTTCAGGAGCTGCTGGATAAGGGTAGAACCCCGTCCACGCTCAAAGTATACGTGGCGGCCATAGCGGCGTTTGCAAAACCGACGTCTGGCCAGTCACTGGGGAAGAACGACCTTGTCGTGCGATTCCTCAGGGGAGCGCGGAGGCTGAATCCTTCCAGACCTCCCTCAGTCCCTATGTGGGACCTTTCTACGGTTCTGGAAGCCCTGAAAGGTGCCCCATTCGAGCCAATCCATTTGTCAGACATGAAGCACCTGTCTTTCAAAACGGTATTTCTTGTGGCTCTTGCTTCAATGAAGCGCGTGGGGGACTTGCAAGCGCTTTCAGTAAGCGCGTCCTGTATTGAGTTTGGGCCTAATGACTCAAAAGTCATACTCAAACCAAGGCACGGGTACGTGCCAAAATCCCTCAACACACCGTTCAGGGCCCAGGTTATTTCCCTGTGCGCCCTCCCGGTGAACAATGAGGAAGCGGATGCTAATCTCCTTTGCCCCGTCAGGGTGCTGAGAGCTTATGTGTCCCGCTCGTCTGTCTTCAGGCAGACCGAGCAGCTCTTTGTTTTGTTTGGCGGACGCTCCAAGGGACTGGCCGCATCAAAACAGAGCCTATCCAGATGGATAGTCGATGCCATAGCGCTGGCTTACACTTCTAAGGGCCTGCAGTGTCCTTTGGGTGTCAGAGCGCACTCCACGAGAGGCGTGGCCTCTTCGTGGGCGTGGTCTAGTGGGATTTCCTTGCATGATATCTGTATGGCGGCAGGCTGGGCCTCGCCGTCTACATTTATAAGGTTCTATAACCTAGAAGTTCCCGCCTTACAGGCCAAGCTGCTGTCGGTCTAGAATTCAGTACTATCTGTCCCGCTGCGCCGGCGCAAAATGCTGAGTTTTGATTGAGTATCACTCACTGATCGATGGAACACCTCCATGGGTGTTGAATAGCCCGTATTTTTGCCCAGTTCAGGCTGAACGCGTTCACCCTGTCTGCGGGATATATTGTTGACATAACTAGCTCCTATGGGATGCTATTACGTGGGGAATGATGCTGGTAGCCTCTCTTCTCCGACTCTCTGTGAGTCTACGGTGATTATGCACTATATGAGCCCCGGGCTACTGCCCTTGGGACTTTGGTGTCGGATCCCAGTACGCACGGCGTCTTACATTGTGTTCCCCATAGCGTAAGATATTACGCAGTACGAGAGATACTCTCGTAAGAGAACGTACTCGGTTACTAACGTAACCTCGGTTCTCTCTAGAGAGGGAACGAGTACTGCGTATCTTGCCGTGCATACAACAGCGCTGGTTCGCTTCAACGTTGAAAACCAGTTTGTATCAGCCTGTCGAGCGTATTTATAGGCCAAGGCCACGCCTATTCTGGCGGGACGCGACGAAATGGGCGCGAAGTACCCCCATTGGACGTCACGTCACGCAGGGCCTCTCTCGATAGGCTTGCTGCTGTGGCCGCAGGGCAGCCAATAGGCGCGCGGGCCGTCTTGCCTATGTCTGCACGCTGCCGCACAGCGTTTTACATTAATCAAAATTAAAGGATAATTTTTGGCTTCAATATCTCGTGGAAAAGAGGTTTTCCCCATAGCATAAGATATTACGCAGTACTCGTTCCCTCTCTAGAGAGAACCGAGGTTACGTTAGTAACCGAGTACGTTTTCGGCATCACTCCTTCAGTCTTCAGTTTCACATGATCCTTCAGAAATCACTAGAATATGCTGATTTGCTGCTTAAGAAACATTTCTGATTATTATCAACGTTGAAAACAGTTGTGTATTTTTCAAAAACAGAAATTTCAGGATTTTTTGATGAGTGGAAAGTTCAAAAGAACTGCATTTATATTAAATTGAAATCTTTTATAACAAATTGAAAGTCTTAACATTGATCAAATTAATGCATCCTTCCTGAATAAAAGTATTAATTTATTTCAAAAAATCTTTTTGACCCCAAACTTTTGAACTGTAGTATGTGTATAAGATGGCGAAGGCTGATGGGTCCGAAACGCAAGCTGATGATAATTATAGCGTTAACTACTTGGTGCAAGCTGATTGGTTCATGTCACATATGCAGCCAATGAGCTTCCTGCTCAACATTTAAATGGCTGGTTACCATTCACTATAGCAGTTTGCAGTACGCATCAGAGTTCGTCTAAAACCCTCCACCTTTCTAGATCTGCTATGGGTAATTGATATATGCTATTTGTGCAGCATCAGTATGTCTTACATTCAGCAGTGTATTAGCATATGTATTACAGTTGCAAGTTCCTGTTCTTGCTCTGCAGCAGCAATAATCTACAACAACAGCAATAATCAACAGCAGCAGCAACTCAGCAGTAGTGTAGCAGATCTATTCCACCAAGACCAAATACATTAACATAGTCATATCCATTACCATGCTAAAAATCTTTAGAGAGTTGTCATGATAGAAACATATACACACACACATACTACCTTTTAGAAGTTATATATATAGAAGACAGAAAATATCAGCGTGTGGGTGTTAAATACTATTTTCTCATATTTCATAATATTTGCTTCGCTTTATTGTAGTACTATCTTTTTTTTTTTCAAATGTTTTTGAGGAGGCACTGCCTCTCTAGCCTCTTCACAGATCCCGGTTGAGAAGCTCTGGTCTAGTGTCTAGATATGCTTGTACCTGCTTCGAACAACAACAATAAAGGATTTCACAGCTGATCTGCAGTACAACTGGCCAAGACAGGAACAATATATTATTTCCTCTCTGCGTTATAGGCAGAACATTTACTGAATAACACAAGATAAAACATAGCTATGTTTGACAGCTGCTTAGGAATTACATTTTTTCATTTCTTTCCCTTCCTCTTGAAATTTTTCTTTTCACCTGCATTTAAAGTCAACATGAAAACAAATTGAATAAGTCCAGTAACATATTTTTTTCATACATGTTATTGTGCATGATTCACCAATGTTATTCTAAAGAAAAAATGCAGATCACATATAGACAAATATAAACTTCTGACAGAATATCACATTTTACTTGGAAATATGTCATAATCCAGAAGTGGAATGCTATTTTGTGTTGACTTTAATGTCCGTGTCCATCCACTTGTTCTTTGAAAGTCTGCAAATACTGTCAAAACAATATCCTCTCAATGTTTGCTTTGATGTCATTGTGCAGGTCCCTCTTTTCATATAGCACTAAAAATTATTTCACCACGTTGATTTCTGTTTTCATCTTGGTTTGAGGATCAGCCTCAAGCACATCACAGCAAAGGTTTTGTAGATGATCTCTTTCTTAGATGTTTTATACTGTAACGTCGTGCGGTTGAAGCAGAGATGAGGCTGGATCCAAGTGCAGCACACGCTTTATTTAACAAACTACAAACTAAACAGACTGGATACAGGACTCAAGAACAGGATTCAAGAACAGGAACAAACCAACACGAGCGTTAACAGTCAAACATTAAACAAGAACTCACAAAGATGAGGCTAAAACATATGGCTTAAATAATCAGGGACAGGACAAACGAGCTAGACAAGATAACAAGGGGGCGTGGTTAATGGGAAACACCTGGGATAACTAATAGACAAGGAACCACTGAACATGACAAGACACAAAACCCACACCGTGACATACATATTCAAGTCACTGAATCTAGCCCATATGTTGTGTTTTTTATCTCAGGCACTAGATGCTCTGCAGTCAGCCTGGAAAAAATATGACAATCTACTCGACGTGCATCAGAGAACCATAATTCAATATAGAGCCATCTCAGTTATGATGTTTGGTTCTGATTCAATTCTGGGATGCCGATTGTATAAATACATTTCCACAGGTTTCCTTTTAGATACAGTGTTAGCCTTTGAAATGTCTGAGGTGAGGACTAAAACAAGCGTGAAAACAGACAAAAGCTGTTTTCGAAACCTGGTGTGTTGCCTCATTGCCTACTGCCTACATAATCAGTGTTTGCAATGAAATACATCAGCGCTCCGCATGACAGACGCGATTCAAAAGATTTCAGTGCTTGACATTCGCATGTTGGCAGAATATAAGTTTATATTATAACATAAAAGTAAATAGGACATACTAACAATTTCTATTGGTATACTTTTTTTGTTTATTTAACGTCAACTTTTCTCTTGCCACCGTGAATTTGGGGTCAGTAAGATTTATTTTTTAAAGAAATTAATACCTTTAGCAGGGAAGTATTAAATTGATAAAAAGTGACAGTAAAGACATTTATATTGTTGCAAAATATTTCTATTTCAAATGCTGCTCTTGAGCAGCAGGTTAGAATGATTTCTGACGGATCATGTGTCACTGGAGTAATGATGCTGTAAATTCAGCTTTGCATCACATGTTTTAAAATATATTCAAATATAAAATAGTTATTTTAAATTATTATATTTCACATTCCCTGTTCCTTGGTGAGCATAAAAGACTTTCTTAAAGAGCCCAAGCTTTTCAATGGTGAATTCTTCGAAGACAACTTAATTAAGATACTGTGTAGGCTATACCTTATGGGGAAAAAGTGTGAGAGTGTAAGAAAGAAAAGAGGAAGAAATGGTGAGGATGACAAGTTCAAGGAACAAAGAATAATGGATATTTAATTATTTGATTTTATTTTTTTAGCATTTTAGAATCCTTCAGTTGCTACTTCAGCAAAAAAAGACATAAGCAGTTATGTGAAAGTGAGTGTGCTCATTTAACAAAGAGTTTCTTAAACGACTGTCAGAGCACCAAATCTGTGATTGATTCTTCTGGAAATGTTGCTGCTATTTTTTTTTAAAGGCGGATTAATTTAAAAAGTGTATGTCAGAATTCTTTCTTGTCAGGTTATTTGTCATCCGTATCTTGGGTTGTTATTTACAGTCATTCTGTTTGTATCTTACACTTCCAGTTAATGTGATATTTCAGCATGTATTTAAAGATGTATATTTGCTATTGTTTGTAATGTGCAGCATTTTTCCTGTTATTCAAACTGTTTAGCAATATGCGTTGTTCAGAATCTTATTTCTGATTGGATGAGCTACATTCAATGTTGTTGTCTTAGAGTCTTAGAGTCAAGTTGCTATTTTGCATGCCTTTAATTAGGCTAGATCTGTATTTACCTATTTTATTTATTTAATTTTATTTAAATAAAACATTTTACTCCCCCAAAAAGGAAAATTCGGCCATACACCCTCTTTTCGTTCAAAACCCAGTTTGCATTGCTTTCTTTTGTGTAATGCCAAGATATTTTGTAGAATGTGGAGCCCATTGACTTTAATTGTATGGACCAAAAAACAAAACACATTTCTCAAAATATCTTTTCTTATGTTCCACAGAAGAAAATCATACAGATATGGAACGACATGAGGTGAGTAAATGATGAAAGATTTTTATGTGTGTACTATCCCTTTAAAGTATGATTTACACTTACATTTAATTCAGATAAGATTTAATTATTTAAATTATAAACCAATCACTGTAAAACATTGTTTTAAGTGTCTAATTGTTGCTTCAATAGTGGCATCAGGGCTGTGGGTTTGCGGTTTGCTCACATTCTGATATTTTAGGGCTTATTTGTAGGCGATTCGAGTTTGAATCCAGCTTTTGTCATTTCCTGACCCTGTTCCCATCTCTCTACAAATATAGGTAGTAGAAAGGTCAAGAAAACACTTCAAGAACGAGAAAATTGGAAATTAAATTTTGAAATACTAGCTTTCATACCATGATCTTAAAAAAAAATAATAACATAAGATGACCTTTTTTGCTGATGTACAAGCCAGTGAGAGTGAAGAATGACATTGTGGGTGGGGCTTTAATCCAACTTTTCTGATAGGGCATTTATGAGGTATCCATCAGTGGAGCGTATATATGAGGGCGATAAATCTGGCACTGGAAGGACATGTGTGTTCTCGCCCTCCGAGTGGTTTGTATTGCCTGACTGTCGGCTTGATGGATGGTCTTCTGTTCCTGCCAGGTTCGCCAGGTCTCACGGCAGAAGCAATGTCAGCATGTACCTGGCCAACAGCAGCGCCATAAACAAATTTGATTGACGGGTCAGACACGCCCTTTCTACCGGACCTGGACGCAGAAAGATTTCAGGGACGTAGACACTTGTAGAGAAGAGCCAGTGTAGACGAGACCCACACGTTAACGTCATAAAACAACACTGTGTGTATTTGATGCAGGCTTCAACCCGCTATTATCTCTATTATTATCTGCAGTCTGTTGATGTGGAGTGTTTGTGGAGTTTGACAGAAGACAGTGCGCCCTGTCACACGAACCCACTTCAAAAATACGTGCGGTGTGCATATTAATGGACGCTATCGAGAGTGAGATCAGCACCAAACCCGTGTTGATGGAGAGCTCTTCCAGTTTTCATAAATATGCAAAGATTCCCATTACTTTGTTTGGATGGGGTTTTTAATTTTGATGGGGGGGAATTTATGTATTTAGGCTTGTGAAATGAATGGAGAACAATTGGCAAGTGTCTAAAACTCTAGGAGTGGGTGCTGGTCTCAGAGGAAAAGTGACTGTCTTTCAGACAGTCGGTGAAAGCAAGCAGATTGAAATGTAAATGAAAATCGGTCAGTGATAGAGCCTTTAAGTTGTACTGTTTTAGGATATTTGGGATTGTTGTGTCTGCAATAATATGAATGCTTTCCCTTTATATTTATCATGCTAGTTGTTAGGACTGAGCGATACAGTATATTGAATATTCACAGTGAATATGCTGGTGAATATCGAGATGTCTTTATTTTGCCATTATGTTTTCTTAATAAACATGTCATTTGACTAGTTACGCAATGTTTCCTTTTTTTATTTCTGATAATCCTTTAATTCCACATCAGTCCAGATTCTATTTATTTGTCCCATCATTAAAAAGTCATATTTCTTTTTTTGTTAATATATGGAAAAATACTGAAAGACATGCATTAAGTGTATATATATATATATATATATATATATATATACACACACACATGGTTTACTGTATACTGTGCCTTAATCAAATTAATTGGCTTGTTCTTTGAAGTACATCCCAGAACGATTAATTAAAGGTGTTTTATAATTTAAAAGAAATTAATACTTTGATTGCAGATGACAACAACACATAATCATTGCACTAGCACTAGCGCTGTTCCCATGTAATGGCTTTGTGAACACAAGTCTTTCTGGCAGAGTAGGTTTGGCGTGTGATATCAGTGAGGAAACAGCACTTTCTGCCCTGCTAAACATCCTTTGCGGTTGTTTAGGTCTGTTTGTTTGACTCTTTATAAAGAGTTACACTGGTTTTCCCCCTGAGAGGACGGGCGAGGAGGGAGAGGAGAAGAATGGCTGCTTTGCAGATTGCTTTGAGGATAGATTGCCAGTTTCAAACTGCCATAGACACAATCAAAATCTCATTGCAGCAGAGGTGATTTTCTACATCCCCTACTTGTTGCATCAATCAAAATGCATCTAATGAAATAACACATTAATCCCTAATGCACAATGTCTTGGAACAAATGTCATATTCTTTACATTCTAATACCAATGACATTGAGGTCTTGTTGTTGTTTAATCTTTTAGGTCTTTTGCTTATTATCTTGTAGAGCTGCCTAAAACTAAAGGACTTTTCCCACAAGATACATTACTATTTTAATTGTTGGTCTGTGTACTCATGTGTCAGATGGATGTCTTTCGCCATCACATCGTGTTGGGTTTTCCCCCAATGTGTTTGTTTCCTCTGTGTGCTTATTTTAAGACAGCAGTTATGTAAACTAAATTAATCTTGAATTCTGTTTCATTTCATTCTGATTCAATGTTTTTAAATGCACAAACCTGTATTTTAATGGATCAACATATTTTGTCCGCTTAAATCACAGGGAAATTATTGGTTGATAAAGATATAAACCAACCCTTTCTGTATCCCTATAATCTGATCGGTCAATACAAATTGTGTTACTATTAGCCAGTCACAGTAAACTATGCACTGAAGAAAAAAATTGGTGTGTGATTTAATTTGAAGCGATTTTCACTTAGAAATTAAATTTCAAAAATAATTGCAAAGAAACGGAACTTAGCACATTGAATGAAACATGAAATAGTATTTCTTTGTACAATAAATCATATTCCTTTCATTTTTGTTTTTATTTACAGGATCAAAAATAATTTGTACAGTGTAGATTTCAGACAGAGATATCTCTTTCTCTTGAAGTGTATTTTCTTTGTCTGTGTCCATTTATCAAACTTCCATGTTTTTTCTTTCCCGCTCTCACCTCTGTTAAAAGCACTCTTGATTGTTGTGCCAATTAGTTTGGGATGGTAAGACCCTCCAGCCTCTTGTAAATGATTGTGCGCAGTGCCAGAGCTCTCTGCAGGCCTAATTAATCCATCGCAATGCAGGTAGGGGTAAATTATCACAGGAGGACAGTATCTTCAGGGTTCGACACACTTCTGTGTTCTGAATGGCGGCACGTTGCGTCTGTGTTAAGGTTAGGGTCATTGAGCTTCCCCGCCTCTATTTCCAGAGACCTCAAAAGGTGGTTTGATCTCTACTAACAAGTAGCTAGAGACTGAAGACCATTGATTCCAGGCATGATAAATTCAAGAGGCCAGTCTTTCTACTGACTGCTCTCTTGACTTCTCTACTCCTCTGAGAGACAATTGGCAGGTTAAATCAGACTCTTTGGTTTACATTTTCACCTGGATATGTCAACATTTTTTTTTTGGTAACTCGTGTTGTTTTGGAGTGGTGTAACCATTAGCTCCTCTGATAGATTCTCCTTTGATAGATTCTCTGGTTATTTTATAATGATACTACTTTTTTTATTATTCCTGGTCATTTTGTTTATTTTATTTCATTATTTTTCACATTACTGTTATTTTTATTGTAAAGCTTGGCAGATAGATAGATAGATAGATAGATAGATAGATAGATAGATAGATAGATAGATAGATAGATAGATAGATAGATAGATAGATAGATAGATAGATAGATAGATAGATAGATAGATAGATAGATAGATAGATAGATAGATAGATAGATTTAAAAATAGACTTGACTAGATGGATGGGTTTAGGGATGGATACATACAACACTGAATATCTGTTGTTTTTTTTGCATGTATGTATATTACAAATAGATTTGACTGGATGGATGGATGGATGTATTTTGTTACCATTGCTGTTATTTTTATTGTACAACACTGAATGTCTGGTTGGTTTTTTTTCATGTATATTAAAAACAGATTTGGATGGATAGATAGATGGATGGATATACATGGTTGAATGGATCGATAGACAGCATGAATGTTGCATGTAAATCTCAAAAGATTTTCATAGTACAAAGGTTACCATCTTGATTTCATGACTGGTCCTAAGTTGAAGGACATGGAGAGGAGGAGAATGTAATTGGAGGGGGATGTTATTCACCGGATCTGGCCACATGCCATGTATCTTGGTAGGTCCTTCTGCATTAGCATTGACTGCCACTGTACAGTGAAGCAGGATTAGCTACTGGCTAATTAATACCACAGGGTGCTTCTCAGCCTCATATATCTGTTTGTAGAGTGAATGGCAAGTTAGCGCAGCATTCGACATGCAGAGGACACATTCTGCCTCTGAAGATGTCTACCATCTCAGCCCACTCAGTCTTAGACAGATATGACATGACACAGCTAAAGAGGAATCGTTTGGTACAAGGGACTAATAATGTTCCTCCAGCCTGTACTTGTTTCTTTGTGCTGCAGTGTTGTGCCTGGTGCTTCAGTGTGACTAAAATTAGAATTTTACATCTGAGTGGTGGAAAACTTGTCACTGTGAGGTTAGGGTGTTAAAAAGTAAAAAAGTAAATGCCATGTTATCGTGCATCTGGCCAAAAAAGTACACGACCATTCAAAAGATCAGGCTCAGTAAGATTTTTGAAAGATATTATTGCTTTTATTTAGCAACAATCCATTAAATTGATCAAAAGTGACATTAAAGACATTTATAACGCTACAAAATATTTCTATTTCAAATAAATGCTGTTCTTTTGAACTTTTTATTCATCAGAGAATCCTGAAATTTAAAAATAAAATCAAAATATAACATGGTTTCTTCAAAAAATAATAAGCAGCACGACTGTTTTCAACATTGATAATAATAATAAAAGTAATAATAATAATAATAATAAGTCAGACTTATAACCGGAAGGTCGTGGGTTTCGAGTCTCAGTACCAGCAGGAAATATAAGTGGGGGGAGTGAATGAACAGCACTCCCTTCCACTCTCATTACCCACAACTGAGGTGCCCTTGAGCAAGGCACCTAACCCCCATTCGCTCCCCGGGCAACGTAGCAACAAAAAAAACTGCTCTGTGTGTGTGTGTGTGTGTGTGTGTGTGTGTGTGTGTGTGTGTGTGTGTGTGTGTGTGTGTGTGTGTGTGTGTGTGTGTGTGTGTGTGTGTGTGTGTGTGTGTGTGTGTGTGTGTGTTTGTGTGTGTTTGTGTGTGTTTGTGTGTGTGTGTGTGTGTGTGTGTGTGTGTGTGTGTGTGTGTGTGTGTGTGTGTGTGTGTGTGTGTGTTCAATATTCACTGCTGTGTGTGTGGATGGGTGAAATGCAGAGCACAAGTATGTATATGGGATAGCATACTTGTCTACACGTCACGTCAATTTTTTATTTTTAGAGTGATTTCTCAAGGATCATGTGACACTGAAGACTGGAGAAATGATGCTGCAAATTCAGCTTTGCCTAACATTAATGCATTACATTTTAAAATATATTAAACATAGATTACAACTAATGTTATTTCACAATATTACTGTTTTTACTGTATTTTTGAACAAGCGCAGCACTGGAGAACATGAGTCTTCTTTCAAAAACATTTGTAAAAAATCTTACAGGCTGTAAACTTTTGAATAGTAGCGTACATGATGTTATATAAGGGAGAAGTGTTCCATTGTATTAAGTAAGGTTACCTATTTGAAAAAGTGTTATGGTGCTAATTTAAAAATAAGCTTATTTGTCAAACAGTACTCTGATTATATAGCACACTATTCAGTATGCATTACCGCTTTACCGTTTTACTGCATTACCATTTTACTACTTTAACAAATGTATTTACAGTAAAAAATGTCCACTGCCTTCCTGTATTCAGAATCATCACCCGTGTCAGTACAGCTAACTGTTTGGAATTCATAAAAAAAAATTCTGCAGGTTGCATGAGCTGGTGTTTATTAACATAAAGCATGAATAGAGCAGTTCCCTGGGATGCCCTACTGTTCCTCAACATCTCCTGCCAGCAACACGGGAGCCACAGACTGCCGGCTGTCAGCCTTCGATTTGGAAAAACTGTAGCTATTGCCCAGAACACTTGATATAGAATACCACTGTAAATTATTTATTCATGAAAGCCATTTTTTCTTGTGACGCTTTAAGGAAAAAATAATGTTGACTATGCGGTTGGTCAATATTTCTCCATTCAGTAGTTGCATACTAGGAAAATCATTGCCTTACTTGACATTAATTAACTTACAATGTTATTAGAGGCAGCATTATCATGCTGATTTGCTGTGTAGAAGAACACTATGGGGTTATGTTTTATTAAAATGGCTGAGGATCACCCTTACTTTTGCATTGTGCTCCATTGTTTGTTTGATCTCATACCGTGGTATGAAGCAAGGTGGCCTAATTTTTTTGTAAAGTTGAAATATGAATTGTGTATTTAATATGGTGACAAACTGTTCAATGTAAATTATTAAATGTGTTTGGATTCATTTACATACCGTTGAGGCCAAGAAGTCACTAGGGAAGGCGGTGGTTACGCAGTTTGATAGTTTAACACTTCAAACAGCCCATTAAGATTCTGCAAAGAATCATAGGCGTACATAAAATTTGTTATTCGAATAAGGGACTTATGTCTCTCCAAGGACCAAAAATGTGGTTCATATTCAAACGTGCTTTGAATATAAATATTCAAAATTGTTATCAAGTTAAATAGCAAGGTAATGGTTAACTCTAAGTGGATGGAAAATGCGAGTTTCTGTTCAACAAATGTGTGATTTTAACCCATTTGCTTGTCACAATCACACAATACATTTGCATAATCCAAACACTAGTTCCACTTCAGAGATGAACTTAACTGATTTGTTTTGTCACCGGATCCCTGCCCGTGCATAATTATCAGAATGTCTCAGACGTCGCTGCCCTTTCAATGTCATCACACATCGCTGTGGCTTCATCTGACTCTGATATGCTGTGATTAAGATAATTAATCTGAAATAAGGATCTTCATCTGGATTTGGCGAGAAGTAATTATAGCAATGATTTGCAAGCTATCAGAATGACCGTGGCGTTATGGCCGTATGGCACAGAAACCAAATCAACGCAGTGTTGCAATCAGACACGCTTCAGTTGAACCATCTCTATTGCTCCCCCTCTCTAAACAATCACCGCAGCTTTTGCTCTGTGTATTATGAATACCCTGTTATTTCATATTGCGGGTGGATCAGCATTCGACCGAGTTCTAACAGAGAGAAAGATAATTGAGTGGATAATCATTCATATGGTTTTTCTCTCAAATTTAGCCATGAACTTTTGAAGCAAGGATTTTGATACTACAAGGCGAGCCACTGGCTCTGAATTAAGGGCTTTGACATTTATTGTGGGCAAATGTGAAGCAATTTAAAATCATAGCTAAACAATATGGATTTCCTTTTGAATTACCAAGGTCACTGTATTGACACAGAGGTCAATAAATAGTTCATTGAGCCCTCGGATGATTGCTCTAATTGATTAATGATGATGATGTAAGTGTTAATATGCTAACTAACGCTGAGGCTCAATCGTTGGTGTAATTATTTCAATATTGTTTTTTTGTACTCTATAAAAGAATATCTATATTCAATGTGCGTCAAAAAGAAAATGCAGATGTCCTATTTTTCTTCATTCTGGTCTGTTTATGGTAATCTAAATTGTCTGTGAGGTAAAACAGGTTCTTTAAATTAGTATTGAATTAATAGAGTCTGTACTCAAAGAACCACCATCTGCAGTGCAACCAAACAATTTGCTGATGACCATAAACCATAGAAGAAGGAAAAGACTTTTACATTTAACCATATAACAAACCAAATACTAAAAATAAATTTCAGAGAGTCTGGGGAGATGATATATACACACAAATTGTCATTTTTTTAATCGCTATATTAACCCATCCATTCAAATATTGCTGCTATGAGACATGACACCAACATTCTGTCCCTAATTTATATAAATATATAAATCATGGACAGAATGTTGGTGTCCCTAAAATATAAGGTCTCAGGTCTATAAGGGTTAATGAATTGTCGAATGATCTGTTAAGCATTATACACTCACCGGTCACTTTATTAGGTACACCTATTCAACTGCTCTTGAATGCAAATATTTAATCAGGTAATCACATTGCAGCAACTCAACATGGTCAAGGCAATCTGCTCAAGTTCAAACTGAGCATCAGAATGGGGAAGAAAGATGATTTAAGTGACTTTGAAAGTGGCATGGTTGTTGGTGCCAGAAGGGCTGGTCTGAGCATTTCAGAAACTGCTGATCTACTGAGATTTCCACACACAACCATCTCTAGGGTTTACAGAAAATGGTCCAAAAAAGAGAAAATATTCCTTGAGTGGCAGTTATGTGGATATAAATGCCTTGTTGATGCCAGAGGTCAGAATGGCCAGACTGGTTTGAGCTGATAGAAAGGCAACAGTAACTCAAATATCCACAAGATTATCTCTGAACGCACAACATGTCGAACCTTGAAGCAGAAGAGCTACAGCAGCAGAAGACACTGGTGCCACTCCTGTCAGCTAAGAACAGCAAACTGAGGCTAACAATTCACTCCCAGAATTGGACAATAGAAGAGTGGAAAAGCGTTGCCTAGTCTGATGAGTCTTAATTTCTGCTGCGACATTCAGATGGTAGAGGGGTTTTTTTTGTGTAAACATGAAAGCATGGGTTCATCCTGATTGTATCAACGGTTCAGGCTGCTGGTGGTGATTGAATGGTGAGGGGGATTTTTTCTTGGCACCTTAGTACCAACTGAGCATCATTTAAACCTGAGTAATGTTGTTGACCATGTCCATCCCTGCATGACCACAGTGCACCCATTTTCTGATGGCTACTCACAGCAGGATTATGTCCTATGTCACAAAGATTATATAATTTCATATAGTTTCACTAGTTCACTATACTCAAATGGCCTCCAGTCACCATCTCAATCCAATAGAGCAGCTTTGGGATGTGGTGGATCAGGAGATTCGCATCTTGCATGTGCATGCACAAATCTGCAGAAAGACACCCAAACTACTGCATCATTACAAAGATATTCAGATGTCACTTTGTTACAGATTTATTTTCTTTTTTCTATTTTTTTTTTATTTATCATTTCTGTATTATTCAACTCTTTATCAAATGTAATAAATGAATCTCACTACTATTAGTGCCGAACTGTTTCGCAATTCACACTTTTCAAAAAGGGGTGAAAATTGTACTAGCTATTCTACTTCTATGAATACTCAACTCATAGAAGTTTGGTTTTGATTCAAAAAGCCTTTTGTAGTTTGAAATGCACTTTTCCAGAAGCCCATATGACTATAACGTCATCACAATTCTTTGCCATGCTCCTTTCCTCAGCTTTTTTTACATTCTTATTGTGGCTGTATATGTTTGAAATCACAGTTCTTTGTTAATGTAGGTTAAAGTCTCTTTTCATTGTTCTGAGGCTCAGGAGTGCAGAGACCGAGCAAACATTTCTTTGTACCTCTCCTCTCTTTCCTTTCTCATACCTTATGCCTGCTCCCTCTTCCTCCTTCTCCCAGAGCAGTGTCTTTTAAGTATCTAGCTGTCTTCTCTTCTCTCCTCTCTTCGGGTCACAGACATCAAAGAGAAGTGCACAGAATGCCTCTTTATTCTGACAACAGCCCGAGAGAGTATCAGACTGCGGAAAACGGCAGCAGCGGTGGCTCAGGAGAGGCAAGGCGTGCAAAAGACGTTTATTGTGCGCAAAAAAATAGGATACAGTTTAATTTAACGGTCCATTAACTATCTATTAATTTAATAAACATGCGAGTGTGTGATTAAATGAAGAGGTGGTATTGTGACACCAATTGAGATCTGAATTTCATTTTGTATGCACGTCTGTGATCTTGAAATGTGCAGACCCGTCACAGCCAAGGTGATGTGGCAGGTGTCAATCAAAAAGACTAAAGTACACTTAAAGTTGTGTATGCAATCAGTAAATGTTGTCATGACATATAGTTGTTCTGCTCAAAACATCCTCAACAATAATTATATCTAAAAATGAGCGTCCATAAGCAAAAATGTTTTAGATTGTGACAACCACACACAAGTGCACTCAAATAACCATTGGATTGAAAATTACCCAATTTGAGATGTTTTGCAACCCACTGCTGGTACAAAAATGGACAAACCCAACCGTGGGTTATTTAAACCCCTAGCATTCTGGGTTGTGCATTTACATTTTTTGTGCATAATGTGTGTTCATTTTTACAGGAATACTAGCTTACCCGTAAGGCTGCATTGTTAGTTATGTCAGAGGTTGGGGGGGATGTGTATTGTTTCAACTATCAGTGAGATTGACCCAGCCATTAATCCAACGTCTGTGTATATCACAAAAACTACTCAACCATGGAAAAAATAACCCCAAAAATGTCCCAACATGGCTCAACACAGTGTTTCTTTTTTTACGCCCGGTTTCGCTGACAACACACACAAAAAAAAATTCTGTGTTGAAGTAAATACTTCAAAAATAACAAATGTAACCTGAATAACTTTTTAAAGAATTTATTGTAAATTCTATATTAGTACTCTAATTCTATAATAGCTTGTAGAAATTAAAACGTAAATATCAATGTCATTGAATTAGGTAAAACCTACAAAACTTTCTGATACTGGTGTTCCCATATAAAGCATACAAGCAAGGCCTAGTCTCAGACTAAAATACATGTTTGAGCTGTCTCAACCGAAACCAATTAACAATATCTTGCAATATTGTTTTGTCTTAAGATGCACACTAATGTTTTTTTATAAGCATGTTTCTCAAAGCTACTTAAATGTCCTAATTAAACTAAGGCCTAAATCTAAACCTTGCTTAATCTAAACCTTGTCTGTGAAGCCATGCCTTATAATGCTGTTAAGATGAATGGGAATTAAAATGGATCAATTATATTATAATACTTATAGACTTCCTTGTGTTAACAAGCTCAATTAAGCAACCTGTAACCCCGAGCTGGTGTTACTCCCCTTTTTTTTTCTCCCTTCACGTCATTTGAGAAGAGTTTCTGAATCATCGCGCAATGAAAGCAGCACGGGTAGCTTCGCTCTGATGGATGATGCAGAAACCTTGAGTGTCAGCCACAAAACCTTGAGACGGGGAGCACATAATGAACTCCCCTTCAGCAAGTCAACGAAAGAAAGAAAGAAAGAGAGGGAAGGAGGAGAAGAAAGATGAGATAAATAGACATGGCTTGGGGGAGAAGGAGCCAAGAGTGGGAAGAAGGCTTAGCATTAGTGTGTATGGCTGCATCGCAATTCACATACTTATACTTCACACTAAAAGTAGGCTTCACTGAAAGGAAAGTACATACTTTTGAGCAATATTTATGGACTGGTGGGTCACAATTACATTAAATATGGTTGCACTTGCGAGGAGGATGAATATTTCAGCTTTTGGCAGTTCAGTCAAATAATGAGTCTTGAAAAAGATGCTCTTTGCTTCTGAATATGCCTATTTTCCTTATATAGAGAATGCCAAATGTAGCTGAGGAGCCATCAGATTGGAAAAGTTGAAAAATAAAAACAAGAACTGTTTGCTGTGTGGCTCTTTTAAAAGGGTCATCACTTTTACATGGTGTTTACATATAAATGTGTCTTTGCAGTGTGTGTGGACACAAACCACCATACAATGAAAAAAATCTTTTTTGTTTTAATCCTCAAAAAGCCTAAACTCTCTCAATAATCAAGCCGTTTGGATTTTGTTCTGACGGACTGTCCCATATTAGCATATTTCCACCCTCAGCTATTTGTTTAGGCTACTGTTCACCAAGGTAGCACTTTATGTCTCTTGTGTCAAGCCCCATTGAAGAGAGGGGTGGGGTGAACAGTTGCTCATTATCATTTAAAGAGACATGCACCGAAACAGATCGTGAACCGAGCTGTTTCTGAGTAGGGTAAAAGGGTGTTTTACACAACCATTGAGGAATTTTAACCAAAATATGTTACAAACTTTACATGAAGACCCTAAAGAATCATACCAACTTGTGGAAAATGGGCATCCGAGGACCTCTTTTAAGTGTAAGTTCTTCAGGTACCATGTTAAATTGTTTATAATATAATATAGATTACCATTCAAATTTCGGGGTCGGTTAGACGTTTTCGAAAGAAGTCTCTTATGCTCACCAAGGCTGCATTTATTTGATCAAAAATACAGTAAAAACAGTCATATTGTGAAATATTATTACAATGTAAAATAACTGTTTTCTCCTTTAATATGCTTTAAAATGTATTTTTTTCCTGTGATGTCAAAGCTGAATTTTCAGCATCATTACTCCAGTCTTCAGAGTCGCATGATCCTTCAGAAATCATTCTAATATGCTGATTTGTTGCTCAAGAAACATTTCTTATTAGTTTCAATGTAATAGTATTTTTTTTAGGATTCTTTGAATGATCAAAAGAAAATAATTTTTTTAAATAAAATCTTTAGTAACATTATAAATCCTTTAACGTCACGTTTGATCAAATGAATGCATTCTTGCTGAATTAAAGTATTTTTCTTTTTAAAAACTGCAATCTTTTGAACTGTAGTGTAATTTAATGTCATTTTGTTGTTATTAAATCACAAGCACACCTGCATACCTAAAAACATGCTGTTAAAATTGAAAAATAAGTCAATTCATCACACAAAAAAAAAAACTAAATAAAATTGTATGCATTGCATTGTGGGATAATTCACATTGTATAATTCGCATTTTGCACATGTAGTCATATGGGTATTTCATATGTATAGCAAATTTGCATAATACCCCATGTTATACATGCTACATACTGCATAAATAGCAGTAGAGTAAATCAGTAGCATGATATTCTGAACATAACCTCTGTGCTTGTACTGTATATAGGGCACGTAGTATGAGAATTGGGATGCAGCCTGTGTGTCTGATAGAGTAAGCGAGAAATAAAGAGAGATATGGGTGCTTACAAAGCATGTAGCGTCCGCTGGTATAGCTGCCAATTGGAAGTAACGTACTGCCTGCAAGAGCAAATTAGCCTCCAGGGAGTTCTTCACCTCAAATTGAAATTGACAGCAGGTGACACTCACAAACTCATTAAAATACCTCTGGCAGAGGTCGGCCTTATGTTGGGCCAGAGTAGGCCAGACAGTCTATCAACGGGGGAGATAAATTAAATATTTTGTCCAGGGCTGGAAACGGGGAGGAGTTTTATTTCTGGCCTTTCGAATTATTTAACTCAGTAACTTGTCCATGGAGTTTGAAGTATTCAGGGTGGTACGTACGACATGAAAAGTTTAAACACAGCTTGTTACTTATTGCCAATAAAGTTTTTGTAGCTGTTTGGCCAGTGTGTTTAGAGATGAGGTGCTGTGATAGATCTCATTTAGAGAATGATAACCTGATGTTCTTTGTAAATTTGGCCACATAAATCCATTTATGCAGCCCTTTTGAGGCATTTGGCTTGCAGATTGAGTCATGCGGTCAAGTTTTGGTGTGTTCGGATGAAAGCATTTGCCTCGGTGTCCGTCCCACCAATGTGGTAAGTGCTGGTCATTAGCAGTGATTTTTATTTCTCTGTCTCTTTTTCTCTCTCTTTCAATTCATGACTAGCGGCACTGCTTGCGTGTGCCAGCCATTTAGTATTTGGAATATCGACTGGTTTCTGATTCAGTTTAATCCACTCGAGTGGCGTGCAGCGTGTGACATGCATGAAGGGAATTAGGTGTCTCCCAGGGAGGACTTTAAAAACATAGGCAGCTGACTGCTATATCTTCCTATAAATGCCACTATTTTTTGTCAAGTCTTTCTTATTTATATAGTGCCTTTCACACTACAGTATGTTTCCATCACGTTTTTATGTGGTGACCCATTTTGAAGTATCACATCAGAAACAAGTGATGGAAATGCAAAATTTTGAAAAAGTAATCTATTGATTCGCAAGAACGTTTCTATGCTTGCTTGAGGTAGTTTTTGACTTGTGTGAAAAGGGGTTAATGCAAATAATAGGAGATGGAAACACATTTGCGGAATAAATTTGAACATTAAACCCACATGACTAATCGTCTGTTTCCACTGATGGTGTTTTATTTACTGTTGGTGACTAGGTTATCAATACCATTTTTTTTTTTTTTAAATGATTATAGAATGCAATTTATTCCTGTGATACAAAGCTGAATTTACAGCATCATTACTCCGGTCTTCAGTGTCACATGATCCTTCAGAAATCATTCTAAAATTATGATTTGCTGCTCAAGACACAGTATATTATCAATGTTCAAAACAGCTTCTTAATATTTATGTGGAAACTGTATCACTTATAGGATCTTTCGGGATTCTTTGATGAATAGAAAGTTTAGAGGAACAGCATTTATCGGGAATAGAAATCATTTGTAGCATTGTAATTGTTTTGGTCTCTTTTTATCAATTTAATGCATCCTTGAACCTGAATAAAAGTATCTTTTATTTAAAGTTAGTTAGTATATAATTTAATTGTATGCATTAAAGAAGGTGGCTTCATTCTCTTTTTAACTCATATTCAACATTCCCATCACTTTTCTCTTTTTTCTCTACTGGGTCAGACTACCCTTTTTTATCCACTCCTGGCCGTTCCTCCTTTTAGCCCCCATCTATCCCTAACATCCACCCAAATATTCTTCCCTTCTCCCCCTCATCTATGTGTGTGGGTTAGACGCGTAAGAAGGAAAAGGCATAGGCTTGTAGAAGGAGAGGCCTAATGAAGAATGTATCGATTTCCTATAAGAAGGATTTAATCAAAGTCCCACGACACATCCACTGGGACAGAAGCCTCGCTACAGCACCAAATTACACTTCATACACCATCTATTTTTCAGCCACAGCGATAAATGGAGGTGCCGAGCAGATAGATGAGAGTCCCTTCAGCTCGTTCATCATACCCAAACTAGGGGAGGAAAGCAAAGTGATTGAGACGGGCAGCAACAACAGCCAATGATAAATAGACCGGGAGGTGCCAATGGGGCGGGCAGGGCTAGGAACAGCATTCACCATTGGAGGAAGGAGCTTTAATTGAATTTGGGAAGAGAAGTTTATATAATGAATGATTCATTTGATCTATAAAAAATATGTGACATTATGTCAGTGAGTGCTGTGGTGTTGTTGTTGTTGTTGTTGTTGTTGTATCATAGAGAGTTTGTAGTTTATTAGACAGTAAAGATAAGTAATTCAATTGACTGAACTGTTACTATGGATCATTACGCACTACAGTGGAGGAAGTTTACGTGCACAACAAATCTGATGTGGATTTACATCAGCAAAATGCTATTTGTCAGCAAATACAAGGATTAGCATTTGTATTTGAATATGCAAATTTTACACAACCACAAGCAATTCTATATTTGGCAAATTAATACCATAAAAAAATGTCCTCTAAGTGTGATTATCCCTGATTTTGTAGGAATAAAGAAAACAAAATCATTTCAGGGTATTTTATTAAGGGATATTCTGCCTGAGAAGAGGCCACAGAGAATAATTTGTCACTGTAAACAACCCTGTATTGTTTTAAATTCAAATTTGACCCTATGTTCTCTCTTGACCCTATTTTCTCTCCTAATGCATTTAGCAGGTGCACATGGTTAATATTACTATAACTGAAACTGCAACTAAAACCATAAAAAACATATATTTTCCTTTTATGTTTACATTTAAAATAAAATATAAAAAAATAAACTTATTTTACTTCAGCTAGTTGGCATGGCAACATTTCTTATTTTCATTTAGTTTGACTTGATGTAGTAAAAAAACTAAAACTAAAAATTAATAAAAACTATATAGACATGTTTAAAAAAATGACACTATTGTGTAACTTATTGCTGCATGTTATTCAAAAGAAGAAAAACATTTTTTTAAAGCTTCCATGAAAATGTAATAACTTGCATCATCTCTGAAACATCTTTTTGACTAACAACACAGAGGCCGTGCAAAAAAAGTTTATTTTTACAATAATACGATATAACATTAAGGCAATTGAATTATGGTAATAAAACCAAATAATGATAGATCTGATAAAGAAATGTTTCCACTGAGATATATACTGATGTACGTGCTTCACAAATCAATTAGACCTTTTCCTCCACATCCCGGGAAAAAAGCCTCTTTAAAAAAGGTGTTTCAGAAAAGTAGACCCTCGCAATCAAAAATCACATTCAGGTTTGACTTCATTCTGATACAGTATATGGTTTCTCACTTATAAATACATACCAATTCTGAAGTGAAATGAGCTTCAAATGCCGTTGACTTCAAAGCATTTTTCAATTAGAAGGTACACACATTTTAGAGACTTTTCCTCCCCTGTTTCTTATCATGCTACAAATGAAGGGCTTTTATGTTGGTGTGTTACTATGGTGACCAGTTATCCTGTGCATGCTGTGCTTGAAAGACCCCCACTGGTAAAGTATGCTGTAAATAGTTGTACAATAGTTCATCTGCATATTCTCCTTGATTGGAGTGGCTGCAGTGGCGTGCCGATCAGGCGAGAGAAGTGAATCTGAATAGTTTTGCTCTAAAACATAAAACTAAATCAAACATGTATTGTTGTGTGAATATGACACAGTCATAGAAAAAGAGCGAATGTCCGCGGTTTGCCTTAAGAGTTATGGCAAAAACTAGAATTAAACCATTTTCTGAATGAGTGATTCATGCATAAAAGACTGATTGGGAACTCATAATGAATGCAGAAAACGTCACAAGCTTTGCACATGTACCACAATCTAAACAGAACATTGTCTAATTGTCTTTAAATGTTAGACTGTTTTTTAGTGTATTTTGGCGTTTTGGTATCACTTTAGATTAGGGAACGAATATATTAACTCCTAATTACTGCTTATTGATAGTAAATTTTTGTAGTGTGGTTAAGTGACCTATAAGGTCATGCAGAATAAGGCATTAATATGTACTTTATAAACAGCCAATATGCTAGTAATATCCACGCTAATAAGCAACTAGTTAATAGTAACTATGTGTTCCCTAATCTACAGTGTTGCCGGTGTTTTTCTCTTCTATCATCCGGCGATTTGAGGGAAAAACACTTCAATTCAGGTTCTGGGATTTTAAAATATCTACTTGGACGCTCAAAACAACAGATGTTTTTATATAGGCCAGTGTGCATTATTTACGATATTCTAATCCAACAGAATACTAAACACCTTTAGAAGAAATAAATGGGCAGCACAGCCTGTGGATACTCTCAAAATGTGGATTTGTCATAAACCAATCCTGCATCTCATTCGAGTGTTTTTTCTCGCCCGGCACCAGTTAGTCCCTCTGCGTTAATCCACACATGGATTGTCACATCCTGACAAATGGTCCAGCAGTCAACACATGCTTTCTGCTGGTTGGTGGTCTTTAAAATGCTGCTTTTTTAGTCTCACTGGCAGTAAAGTGAATTGCATGAGCTTGGGTGAATGTTACTGTTGCTTGTCAGAGAGAATCGCTGTGCTGTTCTCATGAGGTCTAGTTAATTGATGTGTGTGCTGATGCAGTTGTCAGGTCAGTGCTTTCTGCTTGGGTCATCCTTGATTCTTTGACCCAATGTTTACTCTAAAGATTAGGTGTGTGTGTGTGTGTGTGTGTGTGTGTGTGTGTGTGTGTGTGTGTGTGTGTGTGTGTGTGTGTGTGTGTGTGTGTGTGTGTGTGTGTGTGTGTGTGTGTGTGTGTGTGTGTGTGTGTGTGTGTGTGTGTGTGTGTGTGTGTGTGTGTGTGTGTGTGTGTGTGTGTGAGATGGAGTTTGGGTTATTCAACAATATTATTGATCTGACTGTACTGACGCTGTTGAATGAGAACTGAACTGAGCTGGACGATCATTTTTTGCAGAACTGGTTTATACTGTAGATTAAATAAGCTAATTTAATAATTGATGATCTTTACATCAGAATTTAATGAACAATGAAAATTTTCCTCGTATCACTGTAAAGCTGCATTAAAACCAATTGTATTGTATAAAGCACTATAGAAATAAAGGTGACTTGACTAAATTTTCACACACACACTACCGTTCAAAAGTTTGGGGTCAATAAGATTTTATTTTTCGTCAAGGATGCATTAAATTGATCTAAATCAAGTAAAGTGGCAGTAAAGACTTTAAATTTGTTACAGAATGTTCTATTTAAAATAAATGCTGTTCTATTCATCAAAGAATCCTAAATAAAGACTGTATCATGGTTTATCAGGGGCACATTTCTGTTTTTAAAAAAGTGGAAAAAAGTTTCTATCGAGTCAAGCTGATATATTCTGCTCCAAATGATTTCATTGGCAGAGAGCCTTTATATTAAAAAATGCTTACAGCAGCTTCAGGTCTTTCATATCAGTTGTGTACGAAAGTGTCTGCCAAGACTTCCTAAAATGTGGTTTGTAGACATTATGTTAACCAATGAAAAGTGCTTAAATGTATTCACCATCATAAACAATTAAACGTACAATATTTAAAGTATGTAACTAGATTTTTAGCCTACATCCTGTGAAGAAAATGTGCTTGACCTTGCAAAAGTCACCGCCACTGTTTTTGTTTTGGGAGGTTGCCAGGGCGTTTCTCTATGGTTGCTATGGTATTCTCAGTATTTTTAGCTTGTTCCAAAGGTTGTGACATCCTGACTCAAATATCAAAGCTCAAAACATTTACATTTATGTGTTTAGTAGATGCTTTTATCCAAAGTGACTTACATTGCATTCAGGTTTTACATGTTGTTTACAATCTCTTCTTGTAAATAAAACTATTGAAACAGTCTCTATTCTTACTGAGACACATATTTAAGCATTTTTATGACAGTACCATATGACTTTAAAACAAGAGGTCGAGATGCAACATGATTTTTTTGTTGTTGTTGTTGTTGTTGTTTTTGCTTTGGGCAATTTTGCTTTAGGCTCATTTGTTTTGAATCCGTATGTGAACATGAGGCTAATGGAATAGGTTGTTTTTGTCTTATTATGTACAGTTTGAAGCACTTCTCTTGTTTTTCCCTTTCTAAAATGCGCATGCATACAGAACGAGAGGGGGCGAGAGTCTTTGCAACATTAAATCTGCATTATTAACTCTGATAAACCAAGGACCGGCCCCGGCAACTTGAACAAAAATTGCCAGAGGGTCCAAATCGTCCCTGGCTTCTTAGTGATGGCGTGCCCTCTGGCCTTGCTAGGCTACAAAGGCCACAGAAGTGCTGCTATTTGTTGATTTAGTAGTGTTCAGTAAAGGATGGGGAAAGTCAGACTTCCCAAAGGAACAGTCCTAAAGCCCAGTCATTTTATGATATATCTGGTTCGAAGAGCCAAAGCAAGACTTTATCAGCAATAACAGATGTAGCCTGAAGCCATTTAGAGCTGTCTCGAGGAAAAGGTCTTCTCTGTCTCTGGGCATACTTGGATGAGTTTATGTAAAATCGGAGTCTTTTTATTAATATTTTTGTATGTGCTTTGGTTTGATACAGAATATTTTGCACTTATCCATGGGGGGTGAAAAGAGTCTGATTTTACCTTAGGAAGTCTTTTTTCTCTGCGTTTGACTTTAATTCTACCTTCTTTGGAAGTTGCACTGTTTTGACGGATCGTATGGTAGCATCTTGTGACATCTGTAATAAGAGGTAGGCAGTGATTGTTTGAAGGTACTACGTTTGGGGTGCTCAGATCATGAAAAAATCTGATAGACTTTTAAGAGCTCAAGGTATTTCTAAAAATGTATGCAATTGTTTTGGATTACAATCATTGCATGGATATCTGAACATCAGGAGGCTGTATGTGTTATTGTGTGTTAAAAGTGTTACGTATTTGTTTGTGCAGTTCATTTTGTGTGATTAATTTTTTTTTTTTTAATAAAGCTGTAAAATCTATGCCATTAGCTAATCAGGCCCTCGGACCCATATGTAAATTCTGTACTAAGGAATTTGCTTATATATTTTTCAGGATTTTGTCTGTGTATTAGTGGTGCCAATCTTTCAGTGACTCTTTCTTCAGGTTACATCATTAGGCCAGTAGGTGGCAACAAGTGACTTTCTCTGTGAGTCATTGAATCATTCATTGAACCGATTTGTTCAAAAACATTGATTCATTCAGGAACAAAACACATTTGTATTGCTTGAATACGATAGAGCTACTTAGACTTTGTTTCAACTAGCTATTTTCATCTTTGAAGGAAAAATAGAAGAAAACGTGAATATTGTGCCTAAAATGTAAGTTACTCAATAGTAACTAATTGTTTGGTGAACTTTTGTATTAAAGCAACATCAAACATCACAAAGTCAGTCTGTATATCTGCTGCATTTGGCCACTGGAAGGCTACAGGCTACACACACAGCTCTCACTGTCAGTGTGATATTGCTTAATAAAATAAAATGTACATTTTGTTGAGTTATTAAGGCATGTCAAATGCAAATATTATAAAATATATTTTGAAAATATTCGTATACACAGCTATATAGACTACAGTACTTGCTATGAATGTGATATTGCATAGTTAAAATACATTTTGTTAAAATATTAAACCATGCCAAATGGAAATGTTAATAAATATATTTCACAATAATAATATTTAATTAATAGTTATTTTAAACGACTGGGAACTTTCTTGCCATCATATTTGGTAAGACCCTCATAGTCCCCTTTGTTTCGTGATTTTTATTTTCATGCAGGCATGCCGAGATTGCCGACACACCAACAACCAATTGTTCATGTATTGAAAAAAGAAGCCCTACTGCACAAAGGAGATGAAGCTATTTCCTTTTTTTTATGACTAATCACAGTGAACTTGACATATAGGTGCCTGTAGCTCAACACATAAACATATATAACCACACATACATACACACAAAAACATAGCTGGTGCCAACCATTAGAATCATATTTCCCAGTGCTGCCGACCCTCTCTCTTAACATCAGCACATGCAACCACAGCACAGATCCAATAACTCAAAAATGGAAGAAAAAGAATCAATGCTGTCATCCGTTCGTCTGCAGCACATATGCCTCGTCATCCAGCTCACAGTGAAGTATGACACCCAATGACCTTCATGCATCCGTGAGCACCCCGTGTTTATTTTCCTCTGCTAATTATTCGATGGATTCAGAGGCCATTGGTAATAAGCAAGACATCAGACGCTGACGGGAAATTAGCGAACTGAGATAGAGAGAAGGAAAAGAAGGGATGAGAAGGGACCTCATCATTACAAGCACACTCGTTTATTCTGCGTTCTCTTTTATCTCGGGCAACACCTGCCCTCAGAGTCCAGAAAAAAGAAAATAGAGTATTTGGAGCGGATGCGTGCCTGTTTTTTTTCAGGGGGGCGGTAGAGATATAAATTTGACACAAACAGCCAGCAACCGTGTGTATATTCCTCAGCTGCCACACCGTTTGGTTCAAAGGGATAGTTCATCTACAAAAGACAATTCTGCCATCATTTGCTCACCCTTGTGTCGCTGCAGACTCATTTGACTTTCTCTCTTCTCTGGAACACAAAAGGAGAAATTTTGAGGAATGTCCTGGCCATTGTGTTTAATATAATGAAAGTGAAAGAGGCTGTCAATCTCCAAAATCACAATAACACACCCCTAATTTATTATAAAATTGGTCCATGTGACTTGTGCACTATATTCCGGGTCTTCATAAGCCGTGTGATAGCTGTGTGAGGAAGAAACTGAAAACGTCAAAGAGTTATAGATTGCTTTTATGATCCCTGTTTGAAATGTAACTTGCAACTGCATGTTTTTTTCTGTATCTGCAAGATTATCAATATTTGCAACTTTTCACCTGCATCTCTCATGAATATGTGCTTAAGTGCAACTTAACAGGTTTTTTTGCTTAATGTTGTAAATAGTTGTAATTTAACTAATGGGACATTTTTGAAGTAGTTTTCTTAAATATTCAACCTAATTTTCTATATATATATATATATATATATATATATATAAACACTATACCATTCAAAAGTTTCTCTATGCTCATGAAGGCTGCATTTATTAGATCAAGAATAAAGTAAAAACCGCAATAGTGTAATATTATTACAATCTAAAATAACTGTTTTATATTTGAATATATTTTCAATTTGTAATTTATTCCTGTGATCAAAGCTGAATTTTCAGCATCATTACTCCAGTCTTCAGTGTCACATGATCCTTCAGAAATCATTCTAATATGCTGATTTGCTGCTCAAGAAACATTGATTTTTATTATCAATGTTGAAAACAGTACTTCAGGATACAATAGGACGTTCAGAAGAACAGCATTTATTTTTAATAAAATATTTTGTAACATTATGAAAATCTTTACTGTCACTTTTGATCAATTGAATGCATCCTTGCTGGATACAAAAAAAATCTAACTGGCCCTAAACATTTGAACCGTATATTTGTTTTGGTATATTTGTGCAAAGAAATGTCTTATTCTCAATCAGTCTGATTACAAATTTAATTTGCAACATTTACCATTCATCCGTGGGTGGAGGTGTATATACCCACCGAGACCCTGTGACTGATACTGTCAGTGCCATCCTGAGCATCATGAGGTTCTCTGTGCTGCCAGTATTGAGGTGTGCACAATAGGGAGGTGAGAGCTACGCTTGAGGGACATTCACCAATCAAGCGCTGGTCTGCTCTTTACTCCCCGGAGTGATGACTGTGACAGCGCTGCTGCCCAACTGACACCCTTGGGTGTCAGAAACTAAGAGGAAAAAGACAAGCCAAGATGTGCAATATTCGGCAGTTTTTCCTCTGAATCTCATTTATACAGTTGTCTGCAACAGTCCCGCCCCCACTTCGTTTGTACAAACACAAATTCGTTTATTTACATATTCATATGTTTAATGCATTTATTGAATATTATTAATATTAATGAGTTACATTGTACACTGCATTAAGTTCACACTGTTTTAAAGGAAGTTCATCCAAAAATGAAAATGCTGTCATCATTTTCTCACCTCATGTCGTTCCAAACCTGTATGAGATTCTTTCTTAACATAAAGCCTGGTTGTTGTTTTTTTTATAAATAATGACACAATTTTTGTGTAAACCATCCATAGATCTACAGCGTTTTCAAGCATTACCTAAGGTACAATGCTTTGGGCAAGATCATTCATACAAATAAAAAATAATTTTTCAAAGTTGTAGATAGAACAAAGACTATTGGAGTGCTTTTTACAGGAAGATGCTATTTCAGTTTTTCTACTTCGAAACTACATGTTTAATTCAATCTGGTACTTTATTTATTTATGAAATTTACTAGAAATTTCTGAGTGAAAATTGTTTCTACACCCATTTTTTTTCCAGTGTCGTTGCTACGCTCACCCAGTTCATTCCTCAAAATCCCTTTTTGTGCCCCACAGAAGAAAAAAAATTGTACTGTTTTAGGGTTTATTCCTTTAACAATCAAATGAAACAAAAATCTCTTTATGTCTCTGCTCACACCACAATTGTGCATGCTGTACCCAATACAAAGCATCTGAGGAGCTGATTGGCTGGAAATGAATGCCTTCCTCAATGCTCAGACTCTTATTTAGTTGCCTTAAGCAACCGTGGAGGAAACCTAATTCCCAAAGTGCTGCTTCCAAACAAAATTTGATGCTGTTTGATTCCAACACAGGACTATCAACATCTCAGGGAAAGGTACCAGACAGTTTCATGCTTGTTTCGGCAATGTCAGTGGTTTGTACGTGCGGGGAGGGGCAGGTGGTCTCATTTCAAGCTATTAAGTGACCTCCAAACACACTTGCCTGTCTTTAAAATACCATTACTGACAGAGATGATTTTGGCACAAGCTCAAATAGAATATAAATTATCCCTTGCACCCACGTGCAGTATTCACTATCAGTGTGCATGCAAAAGTGCATTGTCTTGTTAATATATTTAACAGTATATTGCTTTTAACCAATTAACATGTTTTGTAGAGCATTTTCCAAATTACTAATATTTTCAACAGTGTAGACAGAATCCATAGTCTTTTAATATCATTAAGAAGTGTTGAATCCATTATGAGTAAATCGATGTACTCGTATGAGCAAATTATCAGTATGCTGAAAGTGCTGAGAGATCAGTTTAAGATGCAAACCTCTAATACACTTTAACCAGGACTGGTACTACTACTACAAAATGCAGGCTTTAGGTCAGCAGTAAAGGCAGATGATCATCCATCCAGCCACCGGACATTTTAATAACCTGGTATTATTGTGTTGTGCAATGCAAGCGGCTGCTTCTGGGACACTGGTTTGGTGGGACAGCGCTGCCAGATCTCTGGAGAGTCAAACATTTGCGTGCCAGAGTCACATGCTTACCTCAGTGCAGTATGAGAGATGATGAGAGTATGAGAGTATGTATTCCGGACAGACCGCTTTTCTGTTTGGCCTGGACTCTATCCAGTTCAATCTCTGCTCTGTTAATTTCATCCATTACACTGTTAAAAAACAGTTCCCTGTGCTCACAACACTAAATATGCTAGCTACTTGTTGAGATGCACTGATGTATCACCCAATTATTGATCTAATTAAAACGATCAGCAGTGTCTGTAAGCATGATAATTGCTGATTATTAATAATCAACAATTAATAATAAACATTATATTTTAATACTTTCAGGTTTACGTGTATTTAGTTGTGTAGGGTTTTTTTCTATTCATAATCTAATCAATGAAAATGAATGAAATCTGCAAATGAAAGGCATGTCGGATGCTTCTTGTAGTTAGATTGATGTTGTTGAGCATCAAAAGAATAGTGATATTTATAGTGAAGAGTGATATAGCCATAATGATACAAGTATTTGTGTTTATGCACAGTTCTACGTAAAATACGTGTTTCGTGGCTAGTACATTTTCCTAATTCATGTGGACCACAGCTGTGTCTCATGCAGTACAAAATAAAATTGACTAAGCTGTGAAAGAGCAAAGGGATTATTTTTGCTGTAAAAAGAGATGCTTTTAAATTCACTAAAGTTCTTAAGTTTTTATAAATTCTTTAACTTTTACATGCCGTTTTGATTGTAACACTCACAATCACAGTAATAATGTTATGTTTATCCACTGTTCCACAATTGGGTTTATTGTTTAGAGAATTCAATAAGAGACTCTTATATTTCTGAAAATATTATTATTTGATTAGAGATTAAATAAGAGACTCTTATATTTCCGAAAATATTATTATTTGATTAGAGATTTAAATATCTGAAAATATTATTATTTGATTAGAGATTAAATAAGAGACTCTTATTTCTGAAAATATTATTATTTGAATAAAGATGCATTAAGTGATCAAAAGTGACATTAAAGACATTTATGTCAAAATAAAATTTATTTTTCAATATATTCTTTGAAACTTTCTATTAATCAAAGAATCCTGAAAAAAAATGTTATCATGGTTTTCACAAACATATTAAGCAGCACAACTGATTTCAACATTTATAATAATAAGAAATGTTTCTTGAGCAGCAAATCAGCATATTAGAATAATTTCTGAAGGATCATGTGATTCAGCTTTGACATCACCGGAATATATTACATTTATAAAATATATTGCAGTTATTTTAATTATAATAATATTTCAAAATATTACTGTTTTTAATGTACTTTTATTTAAAACTGGTGAGCCTTGGTGAGCATTAGAGATTTATTATCAACCCCAAACTTTTGAACGGCATGTTTGTTTATATATTATTGTAATATTATGTGTTTATTTAAATGTGTAATTCCAAAGCAAAAAAAGGGGGCAGTGGCAGTATCAGTATCCGCCTGTTGTTGTTGTTGTTGTTTTTTATGTTTTTTTTTTTTTTATCTGACAAAAATATCCAAAATGGTGCATCCGTGTTTTAGTATTTCGATTAAACTCATGCAAAATAGTACGCTTGAATGGATTAATTGTGTGAATGACATAATGAGGAAAAATGGAAGTGCTGCAAACCCACAGCTCATTAAGTTAGCCGGAGGTAGTGTGAGTCTTTCATCCGCATGAACGCTTCTGTCAGGATGCTGTCCAAAACGGCCTGATGGAGAAATCTACTCCAGTATTTTCCCAGTCTAATCGATCATTTAATTACATTCTACGATCCCTAAACCATTTGACACTTTCAACAACCAGACTCTTTAGAAACTCTTTAGCGGGTGTTAATGGGTCCCACGGAGGCAGGATTTTAAAGGCGAGTCTGAGCAAAGCAACGAATTGGCTGGTTATTTCTGCGAGCGGGATGATAGCGTGCAGTAAAAAGCACAGTTCAAAAACCTTTAGTCCTCATAACAAGGAGAAAAGAAAGGTAGCACAGGCTTCAAAGACTTGTACAATCCTCAGCAATGTGAGATATACAGAGGCGCAAGTAATTAGAGGAGAAACGTCTCTTTCACACTAAATGACCTTCCTGTTCGCTTGCTCTGAGAATGTTGTGTGATTAGCAGACACTGTCGGAGGGAAGCTGTGGACTGAACGGCCCTCAAAGTAGACCTTATTTCTCTCATACCAGGGACACAGTCAATTGACCCTGACAGGCTTGCAGTTTGGTCTTCACTCTCCCCTGATTTCACATTCAGTCGTACTCCAACGCTGCTAATAAGGAACAGCGGTGGGCCACTCGTGTAGCGGTCAGAAGAACCGCGTCTTTTAACCTCAGACTTCTTTCCTGTCCTCATAATAAGCTCCAAATACTCTTAACTTATGTCACCTCACTATGAAACTTTTGAAGCATAAGTCTTCTCAGAGGAAAACTTTATTGATTGGAGGTTGCTCTTTTGTAGCTCATGAAACGCGGTCCATTTTACTTCACTGTAATGTATCCAATGGGAATTGATTTGATTGTGAATAGTGGGTGTCATGCACAGTAGTAGTTCTGGGTTATTTGGTGTCCTAAGCTAAATAAGGCATTTCACTCGCTCTAGACTTTGGCATCTTGGCAAATCTAAGGATTGACTATGTTTGCATGTGAATCAGTAATGTGATTTTTCCAACACAATCTCACAGCAATTCGTAACTGTTTTACGTTTTGCTGAATTCGTATGATCTCATTCGTACGTTTTCGAATAATCTGTTTAGATCCCAGTGGCAGGGTTAGGGGTGGTCCTTCATAATGAGATTCCTTTTTTCAAAATCGTAAATTTTTGTTTGAATCAGGTCGTACGAATTCATACGAAATCGCCACCTCGTAAAATACTTACCTTTTCCCATGAGATTCGGGTAGTTATTTCCAATAAGTATGGTAGACTTAACCGCAGTAAGATGTTTAGATGATGACAAAAGCAAATCTCCTAACACCTGTTTACATGCAATTTTCATTGTATGTATTCACAAAGAAATGTGTTTTCTATGAACGTATTGGATTTTTGTTGGTGATGCGCCTAAAACTGTCTTCATTTACTGTATATGTTTCCGACCATCGATATACAGTACTGCATTACATTCATGTCGCGCAACGTTGTCAACATGAACTCAGTTTTTTCAGCATCACAAAGATTGTGAAGCATTCTTTACCACTTTGTTAACGAATCTGCACATGACGACATCATCCGTGTACGTCACACTTTGGTCAGAGTGGAATAGATGCGATTGAAGTGTTTACATGCCTGTTTATTGCTATTAAAATCGACATACGCCACATATTTTATGATTATGGTTACTACGATTATGAGCTTAATTGCATCAATTTGATCCAAGTATTGTGTTTACATAAGGTAAAGTTTAATCGTAATATTACCTAAATCTCATTATAATCGCATCATGATGGTGCATGTACAGTAATGGAGTCATTGTTGAGATATCTTTTGAAACTCTAGAGGACACTTAAGCAAAATTTCCCTTCGCTCTTGGTTGAATCCCATTGCAGTCTAGGAGAAACAACTGAGATACTACAGAGATCTCATGTGTGATAGTTCTTTCTTACGGCCTATCATTAACACTTTAATCATTGAGCTAATTACTGTCCTGTCTTCTTTCACAGCGCAGGGTGTAGCCAGTCTCACCCATGACAAATGTACATCAGATGTGCTGTGCCGGTGTCAGGAGAGCTTTGATCACTTCTTCATTAATTAAATGATATATATATATATAGGTCAGGGCGTATCCATGATCAGCATGATTCATGTTTGCTCACAGGCACAATCAGCACCTTTACAGCCCCAGATATAGGCCTATCTACATGGCTCTCTATGGATTATGGCTCTCTATGGATTTTTTTTTAAATCTTTTATTTTTACCTTTTTATTAGTATTGCTACTGCTGCTACTACTACTAATAATAATAATGTTAATATTATTTTAACTAATATGGGTTATTATTTTATAATGATGAAGATGATACTGATCATAATAATAAAATATAATGTTTTAAATAATAATTATTAATTATATTATCAATAATATGTATTATTTTATACATAATAAATACTAATACATGTTTTTAATAATTAATAATAATAATAGTAATTATTATAATTTGAATTTGTTGAAAGTTAACTATTTGTTTTTCATTTCTATATTACTTATTGCTTTGATTTTACACATGTAAAGAAAGTTTAACCACCACAAAAGTAATTGTAACACCACTCGTTTCTTGATTTTTAAGTAATCTTTTCTAAGAAATCTACAAAATTGAGCTTTATGTACTGTATGTTCCAATCATGAATATGGTTTGTTCATTTCACAGTATGCAAAGTGAACCTAATTATACAGCTGTTGGTCTAAACTTTCATGATCTGTTTCTTCCCCAGACTGCTGTTCACATTTTAACCAAGATGTCACTGAAAGTCCAGACGAGCAACATTACCAACAAAAATGACCCCAAATCTATCAACTCACGCGTGTTTATTGGCAACCTGAACACCGCGGTGGTGAAAAAGAGCGACGTAGAGACGATCTTCTCCAAATATGGCAGAGTTTTGGGCTGCTCGGTTCACAAAGGCTACGCCTTCATTCAATACGCCAATGAGAGACACGCTCGTGGAGCAGTCATTGGAGAAAATGGACGTGTGCTTGCTGGACAGACCCTCGGTGAGTTGGACGATAAAATAAATCTGCTAGTATACTGTATGGGTGTGTTATATATAGGGTGATCAGATTGGTATAATCAGAGTGGCATAAAGGACGGATAGGCACCCTCACCCCCACGCCACACACATATCCACACATGACAATAATGTTAGCTAGAGTAGTGGCCAAAAATGATGTCTGGCCTAGGAAAATGAACATTGTGGTAAGCAGGGCAGGGCAGAGAGCTTTGAAAATGGAGGAAGGCTGGTGGTGCGAGTGTTAATGAGCTCATTAACTCCTCCGGTCTCAGAGGATAACAGGAGGAGCGATGACAGTGAAGGACAAGAGAGGACCAGTCCTGAGACATTTATGTTGTTGTTTTGTTTGGTTTGGTTTTGTTTTATATGCGTAGACGTTCATGAGGGGCTGCCGCTTTACTTCCATTTTTGTTGTTTGTTTATTTAGGTCACTAAAGTTATTTTAAGGTGACGTAGTTAACCGTTACTACAAGTACTTACTATAGTAATAACAGGAAATGATGCATAATTACAAGTAACTAACCCTAAATATACCTCTATAGTAAGTACATGTAGTTAATTAATCAGTATTTATTTGGGTAAGTACAATGTAAGTAAGCCACCTTAAAATAAAGTGCAACCGAAATATTCTCTCCGGACATCACTTTTGACCACTACTCTATATAAAAAATGTATGTATTCTAACGAAAACGAAAAAGCATTGCCTTCATTGCTGTTACACTGAGTCGGCTGTCCACATTTCAGTGTATTCTGCTTCTTTATACATACCTTCTGATGGGTTTTTTTGTGCTATAACTAGTAGTACAGCGTCTTCGTGTCCTAATTGATCTCGTTCGTGCTTTCTATAACTGACACTGCGCCGGATCTTGCCTTCACTAACTGCAAGTTAATCGATAGACAATTGTGATTGGATGATTGATTTGTTCTACAAAATATACTATGACGTTATTTGCTATCTTTGATTAGGCTATTCTTGCGTGACACAAGATTACTACTCGCTCTATCACACAAAAATAAAGAAAGTTTAGGAAAGATGAAATACGGGACAAAACATGATTTTTTTCATAAAGTCGGGACACTAAAAATAGAGCTGAAAAACAGGACTTCTGGTTACCCTAGTTATATATCCCGTTTGAATGACATCTCTCCGAGGTTAAAAAAAGTGCCCAGCATTTGCTGTCGGAGCAAGCTGACTTTTTAAGCACCCTGTAGAGTGTTTGGTTAGCATGCCCTATGACTGCTGCCAAGAGCGAGCCCCAGGACACTGAAGCGGTTAAGATTAATATCTATTGATGACAGTTTCCTGTGGCCATCACTGTGGAGGGTCAGAGGGAGGTCAGTATAGTGCACTGCACGTAGATCAACATTAGGATAGTGTTAGGTGGCCGCATAAGGTGGCCAATGGGACAGCATCATTCTCCACTCTTCAGGACACTTGACCTCCATCAATTCTGATTTTGCATTGAACTTTTTCATTTAGTTGTTAAATGCTTGTATTGATTATTATTTTAAAAGTGGGGCACTTACAAGAGAGAATTATGTAAGCATACACTTTCCCAGTGTGGATTTGTTTGGAATGGAATAATAGCATACAAATTACTGGATACTCCCTATTGCTTTTTTATTGTATGTAAAAAAAGATGTATAAAGTAGTTTAAACAGAACACAAACATGAATATAATAAATAATAACAATAATTATATATAAATATATATATAGAGAGAGAGGGGGAGAGAGAGAGTTGTTATTGTTATGTACTGTAATAATAATTATTTATTACATAATAATACAATTTATATTTATTTATTAAGTACTGATTATTTACTATTATATACTAATTAATGGATACTGCCTATTATTTTTTTATTGTACGTGAAATATTTATGCATTGATAAACATTTCAAACTGCAGTTTAAACAGAACAGAAACATGAATATAATAAATAATAATAATAACTATAATTATATATATATATAGAGAGAGAGAGTTGTTATGTTTATATACTGTAATAATTATGATTTATGTATTATATAACTAGTATAGATTTTATATTTATTTATTAGGTACTGATTATATACTATAATATTACTGGATACTGCCTACTATTTTTTTTATTGTATGTGAAATATGTATGCAATGATAAATATTTAAAACAGTAGTTATATTGAAGAAACATAATAATCCTAATAATAATAATATTTTTTCTTGTTATATTTACATACTCTTGTAACACTGCTTCTACTACTAATGATAATAATAGCCTGATTAAACATTAATAAAATATTAATTGTATTTGTTTATTTAAAACAATTTTCGCTAGAAATATTTATTAAACAGCAGTCTGGTCAAATTCAAGTCCAGAAGGAGATGTTTGTAATCAACTGATATTATAGTTCAATCATCACTCTGGGAATGGAAGGTTGAGTGCGCATTGCGTTATGGGGAAAAAATATTCCGTACAGTATGCTCTGCTGTAGGCTATACTTGACATTTTTCCATACTGAAAAACATTATACGCTATTATAGCTACTACTGGAATTGTAAGAGTCGTATTGCAGTATGTTTTAAACATAGCCTGAGTGTTTGGAGCAACTCATTACAGACAAACAATTCCTACAGTACATACTTAGCCTACTAGATTCTGGGAAATCTATATCTGTGTCTTTAGCGTGTGCCACCCTTCAAATGAATTACGCGCAGTCAATGGGGGGGGGGTGTCATATTATTTATCACAGTGCTATTTCAGTTATCAAGTAGTTCTAAGCCTCATCATGCCAGCCGGTAATGGCGTGTCCTCTACGAGGTGACCTCTAGACACTGATTGGTTTCTCAGCTGTGCTGGTATCCAGGCAACCGATGGACTGACCCCGCCCCCCTCAGATAAATGAGGAACAGGACAGGTGTGTCAGCGGCAGGTGTTCGTGTCACGCTGAGGACATCAGACAGTTGTTCATTTGCTCGCTTCCTTCTTCTACGTCTCTATCTCTCTCTTGTCCCTGCTCAATCCCGTCTGTTTAGTTCGATCTCTGTCTCCTTCTGTTCCAATCTTCGTTTCTGTCTCTTTTGCCCTCCAACCCTCCGCAGCTGCTTGATGACATAGCCTACATGTTTTTTTGGGCGGTCAGATTAGCTGCTGTTTCTCGCTCCACGGAGCCTTTGGCTTCCGCTTGACAGCCCCGGTGACCTGTCACTCACACGGCCCCACTCGTTCTCCACTGGCCAATCAGAGCTGCAGCTGACAGCTCTCCCTCAAACACAAGCACGTCTCGCTGTCTCAGAGCTCACTTCTGTATTCACTTGAGTGCTCGAAAGATGAAATCGGGTGACAGAGCCATGTCTTCCATTGCTTCAGAGGCAGCTATCCATTATTCTCTTTCTGCTTCTCATCCTGTCATTGCTGTTATAAAGTGAAAGCCAAGGAGGCTGAAGTGTGGCCGGAGAGGTGGGATCATTCCAGGCTTGTTGAGTGGGTGTGGAGTGCCCTCTGGTGGACACAACGAGGATCTGGTTATGCAAATTGGAGCACTCCCACTTAATGACAAGTGTCCGTGATGTCAGTGCACCGTGATAATTACAGTGTCATTAGATAACAGCCCCAAGTGCCCCGGTAACTTGCAATTATCAAATAGCTGCAGATGTCATTTTGAAAGGCTTCTGCCATCTGTCATTGTTTGATTATGCATGTCTGCTCAGTGATCACTAAATGTAATTAGTTTTTAAAATCTGCAAATCTGCATAGATACTTTAAACTGAAAGTGTGTTTTCCGCTTATATTCACAGATATTAACATGGCAGGTGAACCCAAACCCAACCGGCCTAAAGGACTAAAGAGGACCGCAGCAACATTATACAGGTGATTGCAGAACATTTCATATAATATTACAGTATGTATTATTAACCAACTCAGCAACATATTTAGCAACAAACCACACATAAACTCATTTAGCTACTATAGGAGAGACCGGGGCAATTTGTCATATGTGTTTTATAAACTGTAATTTTACACATTTCATTAATCACACTTTGTTGGTCAAAAGAATGGTTTGATACAGTATTTTTGTGTTACCTTTTCCAGTTTTCATGATTTATGTTTCATAAATGTTTCATTGCTTAAATTTTTGTTTTTGAATAGTCTACTTTTTAAATATATTTACACTACCGTTCAAAGTTTGGGGTCTGCGAGAGAGAGAGATTTACTTTTATTTTGTAAGGACACATTATATTGATCAAAAGTGACAGTAAAGACAATTATAATATTACACAAAATTTCCATTTCAAATAAATACTGTTCTTTTTAACTTTATATTCATCAAAGAATCCTGAAAAAAAATGTATCACGGTCTTCACAAAAATATTAAGCAACTGTTTTCAACATTTATTATAATAAGTAAAGTTTCTTGAGCAGCAAATCAGCATATTAGAATGATTTCTGAAGGATCATGTCACTCTGAAGACTGGAGCAATGATGCTGAAAATTCATCACAGGAATAAATCACATTTCAAAAAACATTAAATTAGAAACAAGGTGAACAATACTATGTTTTACTGCTATTTATTTTAGATTTTAGCATTTCAAATAAAAGTATATAACATGTGTTAGCATTGTGACAACTTGCCCCATATAGCGTGACACATAACGTGTGTCTTTTTCAGTTTCAATAATGGTGAAAATATCTTTATATCAACTGAAGTCTTCATAGTATCTAAGTTGAAAATGACTAGTTGCTTCAGTCTCCCTTTTATGTTGAAACTGTATTTCCTTCACTTTTTTTCAAAGTGCTGTGAATCACTTATATTTAAAATTATGCATTTTGTGTCTCTAATCCCTGCAGTGGTTATGATTTTGACTATGATTACTACAGAGATGACTTCTATGACAGGTGAGTCCATGATTTTGCACAAATGCTTTTGTTGAAAGATAGGTAATCTACAACGACTTATAATATTAATGTTATATATATAACATCACGTCCAGCCCTAAAACTTTTTTTGTCAGTGTTTAAAAACATCCAATATTATGCAGAATATACAGTAATAATTTAAATTGAGTCATCAATGCAATATATAACAATACAATATATAGGGTGTGATTTTACCCCAAAATTCAACATATTGACACAAAATAACTGCAAATCCACGTTTCGCTGCCTGGAGTCCAGTTTTTGTTTCTGTGAATTCCAGCTATTGTTTCTCTTTTCTGTAGCTTTCTGCAGTCTTTGAAATATTCCTCAGATTTCTTGGAATCTATTTGTACCATCAATCTCAAAGCTGTTTCCCAATTTAGATGTTTTAAACTCCATCAGTGACGGAATGGAGAGGAAAAAAACCTGTGAGAACCTTGGCTCAGTGGGGGGGGGGCCAACGAACGAACGAACGAACGAACAGTGTATGATTATGATTCAGGCAGCATCACAGGTCAGAAGTCAGATTGGATCGGAACATTATATTATGCAGTTCATCTGGTTGAAGACCGGAGTCATCACGCGTGTATGGAGACGAGTTTGTTGAGGATCAGTGCCGATGGCTGTCGATGAGGCCTTCCCAGGGGAGAGTCTAGTTGACACAAGCTCTGCTGACACTTCAGGGATGCGTTGTGGCCGTGTCTAGGCGCAGGTCCACCATCCAATCTGGATACGGCCCGAGTCTGGCTGATTACAGTTGACCTCGGAATAAACAGAAAGACTAAAATTAGCGTAGATGCCATTCTTTCCATGATGTAGCGTAGCCAAAAATATACTCCAGCACAATAACTAATTCTATTTACTAAAATGCTTGATTGATTGAGTGAGTGCAAAAAGCACTTTTTGCTCACGCTAAAATAGACTGACATGAACTCTTAGCTCTGCAGCCAGGCTTTATGTGGAGCCATTTTAAGTGCTGTAACCCAGTGACTTATAATAAAGTCAAGCACAGAGTTCTCTCCCTAGCACGGCTCTTCCTGTCATAATACATTTTCTCATGTCAACTTGGCTGAATCTAAAGTAACTCTTAAAAACACTCACAAACAGCTGTAAGCTGCAGAAAGAAAGACAGACAGAGAAAAAAATCTGCATTTCACAAGAACTCCCTCCACGACCCGTTAAGCAAACTTTGGCTTGGTGAGCGCACGGTTGGCCAGCGTCCCTTTTCGGTAGCTATGGAAACCCTGCTGAGAGACTCAGCTGGATGTACTTGTTTGCAGATGTAAGGGATATTGCGCCCATATGATGAGCTGACATGTTTATTGATATCTCTCTTGTGATCTCTGCTCCCTGACTTACAGCTGTCTTAGGGCGACACTGACTGCAGTCGATATTTTTCAACAAACGCATCCAATCATTCAATCTCTTGGATTGCGGATCAGTCAATAAAGCTGCATAGATTGCATGTGGGAGGCCAGCTGGTTGCTTTTAGGTTCCTGTCTGGGCAGCAGACGTTCTTCTCTTTGAAGGCAAAAGTATCTTCTCCCACTTTATTCTTGCCACATCACCTACTTCATGCTTGATTGTAATTGGATTCACTTTTGGCCACATTTCGGCTAATTTGGCCACAGTGCAAAGACGAACACTGTTAGTATATGTGAGATGTATAGCTGCGAGCTCCTGAGTTGGACACATCTCTCGTTCTGTTCATGAAGAGTCGATGTATGATGACTGAAAGCCGATATTCTCTGATCGGAAGAACTTCAAACACGCTCTGCACAAAGATCACACTTTGCTTTTACTTTCCCCAAAACAATTTAAGGATAAAATTCTATCTAGGCATATTTTTAACAACATGAATTTACCAAAAAAATTAAATGACAATTTTTCACAAAATGTTTTTTTTATGTCTATGACATCATAAAAATATTGAAGAAAAATTTGCCATTTTTTGCACTGACCCCCAAACCTTTTGAATTTAACAAGATAGCTGCGAAAAAAAATTATTTGTCCATTAATACGAATTCCAATGGTGACGGTTGAAATAATGCAGTGCTTCATAGGTGAACTTAAATGATACATATGTTGGGTTGTCAGTTATATTTTTCAAATCTGTCATCAACAAACTATACAAAAGGTAGGGTTATGGTGTTTTTGTTGTTTACTTTGGGAAAATACGATTTCTTGAACACAGTAAACCAAATCAACATGACCCAGATATGCTCATAGATAGTAGTAATGTAGTTGCATGAAGCAGTTATTTCCTCATATCTGTCTTTCTGTCTCCAGACTCTTCGAGTACCGAGGCAGAGTTTCACCAGTGCCCAGAGCAGTTCCAGTGAAGCGCCCCCGTGTGGCAGTGCCTGTTGTCCGCAGGGTGAAGTCATTACCTGTCAAGCTCCTGACCAGATCCACTCTCCTTCCCAACAGCTCTGTCAAACACAAGTGTGAGTTCAACTGGTATTTTAAGTGAGTTCATGGTCAGGATTCCAGAATTGTATCTTGATTCCATTGCGTGACAACTCAAGATCTTCTTCTTCAGAGCCAGTGCACTGAGATGACTTATGGACTGGATAAACTCTTGAACCGGCCTTTGAGCCATTTGACCGATTAATGTGTCAGGTTTAGGATTTAGGATGTTTCAAATTCAATATAGCAGCAGAAAAAACTTTTGTCTCGGGAGTCAGAATACCAGCGCACTGCTTTTATTTCTGTTTTTGGTTTTATGGCAATATATATAAATATGATTTATTCAAACTAAAACATTGTGTTCTCTTGTAACATCTTGTACGTGTGAGCAGTGAAATCTACAGAGCTGCAAGCTATCAAATCAGAACTGACGCAGATCAAGACCAACATCGACGCGCTGCTGGGACGTCTTGACCAGATCACAGAGGACAAATACTGTGCCGCAGGTGCCATGTCATGTATCTGCTATACACACACACACACACACACTCACACACACACACACACACACACGCGCAAACAATACCGTTCAAAGGTTTGGGGTCATTGAGATTTTTATTAAAAAGAAATTAATATGTTTATTCCGCAAAGATGCATTAAATTGATCAAAAGTTACAGCAAACCTTGTACATTGTTACAATAAAATTCTATTTCAAATAAATGCTATCCTTTTGAACTTTGGATTTGGAAAAAAAATATTGACAATATTTAAAACAGTTGTGCTGCTTCATAATTTTGTGGAAACTGACCACTAAATCTGCTTTCATGGAGTAATTTGTTGAGCTCAATTTGGTGTCCCTAAAGATCCTTTAAGCATGAAAGCAGGAAATTATTAGGGTTTTTTTCTGACGAAAATCAAACTTTTCAAGCTTAACATCTCACAAATAGGGATGTTATAATATTTATATAAATATATACGTGTATACATTTTGGGGGTTTCTGCTCACCAAACACAGTAAAAAAACGTATTATATGAATATTAATACAATTTAAAATATATTAAAAAACAGTTCTTTTAAAATGTAATTTATTCTTTTGATGCAAAGCTGAATTTTCAGAATCATTACTCAGTCTTCAGTGTCACTTCTAATATGCTGATTTGCTGTTGAAGAAACAAACAACAGTTGAAACAACTATTTTAGTGAAAACCATAATAAACGTTTTATTTTCAGGATTCTTTTATAAATGGAGAGTTCAAATAGTTAAATAGTAGAAATCCTTTCTCTTGAAAACCTTTTATTTGAAACAAAAAATTTCTTTTGAAAGAATATTTTGACGAGACACATATTCTATACTAAAACAGTTGTGCTGCTTCATATTTTTCTGGAAATTGTGGAAAAAAATGCTGAATTCTTTGATTAATTGAAATGTATCTTTTTTAATAATGTGAAAATCTGTACTGTCACTTGTAATCAATTTAATGCATCCTTGCTGAATAAAGTGACCCCAAACTTGAACAGAAATGTGCATTTATACTGTACGCACACAATACTGTATTATTCTGTAGTACAGAATCTGTTCAATACTACTGTGGTTGTTTGGTGATAAATCAAGATTGAATTCCATTAGAAACGATTTCATCCAAATATGCCCCTTTCTGCCAGTTATACCTTCCTCTCAGCAATTATTTTTTGAGAAAATCTTTCAAAGGGCTTTTTTAATCATATGGAAACCCCAGCAAACATTTTACTCAGCAGTGAGCGAGTGTAAAGCGCTGATTCAGCGCAGCACTGCCAGGGTCACAGCGGCCTTTCACGGTTCAACACTTTCACGGCTCGGTGGCTCCAATCAGACTTTGCAGATTTGTCCCTCTGTTTCACATTAGCATTTGACAAGCATTATGACAGAACGCAACATGCCTCTCATGTTTATTTACACACGTAAACAAGGAGAACGAATCTCCTGCCTGGTTAGGGTTAGGGTAAGGTGTAAGAGTTGTTATGATGTGGCTAATGGCTTGTGTCCAGTGGTGTAGTCTACGTGATACGCAGGTATACGCCGTATACCCACTAGAAAATGTCAAGGATTTCCGTATGCCCACTAGGAAATGTCAAGGATTTCCGTATACCCACTTTAAAAAGCGTGAGGATTTATGACAACATCGTTTTGTGAAAGAACTTTAATTCATAAATTCACCCCGGGCCCGCCGTGACGTCTGTGTTTGCGCAGCGACGCGGATCGAATCGCGGAATCCAGCAACAAATGTAACTTGTAAAATGAAGCCTACTGTAAGGGGGACTGGTATATCACAGTATACTCACTACAAAAAACTAGACTACACCACTGCTTGTGTCTAATCAATGATGATGTCACCCTTTGCACATCCAAGCTCATTCTGACTGTTGAGGAAGAGACGGTTTAAAAGCCCCCGTGAGGGAGGACCGATGACTAGCTTACTCTGGGATTCTCAGAGTTTCAACTGGGCTGATGTGTAAATTAAAGCAAGCTCCAAGTTTTTCTTCACTTTGGCAGTAGTAAAACAGCTTTGTTTTTTACATGACTGCTCTGGAAATGTGTCTGTACAGAGGTGTCTTGGTTGTTTATAGGATGTGAGAATTTGGATGGTGATTCTTCATGAGGAAGAGAACAGATCATCCCCAGTGCATACAGACACTGTGTTTAAGCATTGCAAATATAGAGACAATTCATTGACCCTAAAAAGTTTATTGTATACTGGGGGATACAAACATTTGAGAGGCTGTGGGGAGAGGCAGTAAAAGTGTAGGTCTCATTTCTTGGTTTCATGTTGGAATGGTGTTTGTTGTGAATATTTAGATCTGCTGACTTCGTTTATACATTCTTCGTTTACTGTAGCTCATGGGCAGAATTTAAAAACCACATGACCACCTGTAGTGTAAAATCTACTCGCCTTCATAAAAGTGGATATATTTCACATATGTAAAAAATATTTTTCACGGGACTTGCATGTTTAAAAAGTTGTTGGTAAGCGTTAACATTACGTTTACGTTAATTTTTTTTATAATCTGTCTGTAAATGTTTGTATCTCAGGGGATTCGTCACCCTTTAAGGGGTTTGAAGTATTTATTTATTTATTTGAGCAGTAACCATTCTGCTCAAAAGGAGTGGGCCGAAGCAAAAGAGCTTATAAGCGCCCACCCCCAAAATTTAATGCATAAAAAATTCTCTCTGGTCATAAAGTAGACTCTATGGTCTATAGCCTTCATCATTTTTTGTGGCCTGTTTTATAAAATCAGTTCAATACTTTGGGCCGCGTTCCAATGAAGCTACAGGCCCTCCAACTTAAAAAATATATATATATATATATATATATATATATGATGAATTCTCTCTCTCTCACACACACACACACAGGTTTGCATGCTTATTTTTTAGTATCGTATTTCACATAATATTTCCTGATGTATGAAATATGATACTCAACAAAAACACATGCAAATCTGTGTGTGTGTTTGTACACACACATACACACACACACATACCCACACACACACACACTCACACACACACAGAGAGAGATTTGCATGTGTTTTTGTTGAGTATCATATTTCATACATCAGGCTTGTATGGCTTATATATGCATTTAATTGCAAAGAGAGAGATGGACAAATAAATGTCAATTTAAAATTAAGGCCAAAAGCCTTTTGTGTCATATTTGATATTAACATGATAAAATGTGTAGAGAATTTTAAATTTAAAAAGAAAAAATTATGTATAAATAATCAAGTAGACCCAAGTTGCTTCAGTCCAGTAAATATTTAACTTACATTTTACGTTATAAAAATCATTCAATACTTTAGAGCAACAAAAATATATATATATGAAAAAAAAGTATGAACTTTCAATGAGAAGGTATAAAGTAGATTGTGTACAACAGGTTTTTCAGCAAAGATTTAGTCATATTGATCATTTATAGGCCCTAGAAATGTGCATATTAAATATGATACAGTAAGCTAATATATTAATAAAAAGGCAATATATTTATTGTTCAACAGAATTTTACAAAGAATGTTTAGTTTAAGTTATAAGAGAATTTTTTTTTTTTTTAATGCTAAAATGTTGTTATACGTATTGCCAAACAAGTTTCATTCATTCTTTTTTAATGAATTTATACCCCCAAAGGGGCGGCGTATCCTGGGGGATACAAATATTAAAATCAAAAATAAAATTCATGTTTAAAAAAAATCATGAAATTGTATTATTTGTGTCTTAATAAGATGGGAAAATAGCAATCTTTTTTTTTAATTGCTGTCTCTCTAATTTTACTAAAAACATTTTATTGAGAGATATAGTGTGAAAATTTATATTTATATGCATTTTAATGCAAGTAGTCTCATTGTTTTACATTACAAGCTATCAGAATCTTACCTTTTGGCCATATAAATATCAGCAACTGCATCAAATTGCATATTTCTTTCGTCCTCGAGCGTGGGCTCCATATTCTCACTAAATCATACTATATGAGCCATAAAAGCCTGATGTATCAAATATAATACTCAACCACAAAAAAATATGTATTCAAACTTTTTTTTTTTTTTTGTGTGTAAAGGTTCCATTTGCAAAAATGTGATGTTTGTTTGTAAATGTTCCTCTGTGTGTAGAGTTGCAGAAGGCAGATGAAGTGAAGAGCGAACTGTCCCAGGACGAGTCAGGCTCCGAGTCAGAGGACCTCCAGCACAGTGATGTGGAGGAGAGCGAGGAACACACACACGAGGAGTGTGACGAGGACATGGTAAGACACATGTATGGATCGAGGGAGGAACATTTATATGGGGAATGGAAATGAGATTGTTCAGGAGACAATTGACTATAAGAAGAGGAGGGTGTGCTTAAAAAACAGTGCATAAATGGAAATGTATCCGTTTATAAATCATCAAACGCTCACACATTAAAGTTAACAGTCTCCTAAATATGATTTCTTATCTCTCCTCCCTTCAGGAAAACAATCACATATCTGAAATGGATTCCATTCTTCAATAAAAGGCAAGAACTTAATGCTGGGACAGTGGATTCTTGGATCAGTGATATTTCAAACCATGAGATGTTTTACAAGTTTCCAAGCTTGACTTTCAAGATCTTACCAAGATTGTTCTTCATGCAGAAAACAGATTGTAAAAATGAAGTTAGTGAGTACAAACCACTAAATCTGCTTTCATGGAGTAAATTGTTGAGCTCAATTTGGTTTCGCTAAAGATCCTTTAAGCATGACAGCAGGAAATTATTAGGGTTTTTTTCTGACGAAAAGCAAACTTTTCAAACTAAACATCTCACAAAGAGAGAATTTAAAATGTTTAACAATTTTTTATATATATACATTTTGGGGTCTCTAAGATGTTTTTTTGATAGTCTTCTGCTCACCAAATACAGTAAAAAAACATATATTAGAAACAGTTATTTCAAAATGTAATAATGTTTCACAATATTATTTTAAAATGTAATTTATTCCTGTGAATTTTCAGCATCATTACTCCAGTCTTCAGTGTCACATGATCCTTCAGAAATCATTCTAATATGATGATTTGATGCTTTAGGTGATTTTGTGGACTATTTTTGTGGAAACCATAATACATGTTTTTATTTCAGGATTCTTCGAATAGTTAAATAATAGAAATCCTTTGTAACATTATGAATGTCTTGCTCAATTTAATTTTCCCATGTTGAATAAAAGTAACTTTTAAACAAAAAATCTTATTGACCCCAAACTGTTTAAATTCTAAATAAATGGGAGAAAGAAGATTTTCACTGGCAAAAGAACTCCAGACAGCTTAAGAAAACAATTTTAATCCAAAAGATGAGTTCTACATACATTTTTGTACATTCTCCAGAGGTAAAATGTATCTTTTGTTTTCAAGCAGACAGAAAATGCTACTTGGTGTTTGCCAAGTAAATGTCGTAAGAGTTTCATTTTGATTGGAGTAATGTTGTTACCGTTGCTCTATCGGGGTCGTGTTTGGTGGTCTGAGCGAGCTTCACATACTTGCTTGGATACAGCGTCTGTGACCTATGAGCATAAAGTTTATCAAAATGAAGGGAAATAGCTGTGGTTATTCTTACTAATCTGTTTTCAAGGTGTAGCGCCTCAACTTCTGTTTCGGTCTTCCACCTGATCCTTCTGTGTGTTGTTTGTGGATCAGCGCTCTGTTTGTCTGACTAATGTGCGTGACTACAATCTTATTGCACCAGTAACACGGCTTCCGCCCTCCTCTTATTCTAACAACTGCAGTGGCCCTGAAAGGTCAAATCAAAGTTATCATCATATTGGGCACAAATTAGCAATTGGTCACGCTTCCCTCGTTGAAATGATCGGAATTAGGAGCCTTTCAGAAGTAGTTTATGTTAGCTGTGGTTGAATCTCACAAAAAAAAAAAACTCCCAGGTGATATTTTACCCAAGTAATAAAGTATATTTTGCAAAAAAATGTTTGTATTACTAATTACTTTTATGACTATCAAGCTCATTTTTCTGCCCGCACTGTGTAATAATGAACTGTATTAAGTTAAAAATATATCTTTTTTTAAATCTGTAAAACATATTTGTGTGTGTGCGTACGCACGCTTGTTTTTCTATCCCAGTGGGGACTTCAACCTGAATGCACACAGACTCCATGAGGAAACGTGTTGTTATTTGAAAATGTAAAAATGCAGAAGGTTTTCTGTAATGGGTAAGGTTAGTGTAATGGGGTAGAATATACAGTTTGTACAGTATAAAAATCATTATGTCTATGTCAGGTATTCGATATATAAGAACTAAAATATTTAACACATAAATATATAGAAATGTGAGGGGGAATGTGCTTAATTGTCACGTCAAAAATAGTCGCAATGAAAAAAAATCTTCTTTATGGAAATTAATAATTAATCATTTCTTTAAGTATTTAGCATAATTTTTATTATACAAATTTAAAAAAAAAAATATATATATATATGACCCAAGTATGTTCTTGACTGATTTTGTGAGATTTATCCACATGGCTTTAAGGTTCTGAGTGCAGGATCAGCGAGTGCACTAGTAAACTAATACATCTTGAAAGTCAGATCACACTAGTCCCGGACCATAGAGAACTTCAGCATCGATTTCACACTCTCTGAATGGTAATTGGTACAACAAACAGTGAAAGATGCATAGACTTTCAAAAGAACATTTAGGTTGTAGTTCAGTACATTTAACCTGATATATTGATTTCCGAGTGTTTTTTATGTTTGCTGCTTTAGTTGTCCTTAAAATTCAGCAGAAAATACTGTATAAATGTTTTTTTTTAGCTTTAAAGGAAATTCAGGAAGAATAAAACCACATGAGTGAATTGACTGAGATCCAGCAAGCTCTTTTTATTTCAGCTCCCCGTCTCTTGTAGCTGTTTTTCTTCACTAGCACATCTTAATCCTTGTCTTCCTTTTCCTGTATTTATTACAGCAGGGAGTTGGAAAACACTGTCGACTGGAAACTTTTTTAATACCACAGACTCAGCGGGAAGACACTGAAATCAACAGGCGCCGTCAAACTCCAGCATCAGCTGTCAATGAGACGGACAGCTAAACTAGCTGTTTGGTAGGAGGGAGACGGGGATGACGTCCCCGAAACCAGGAATCCATCACAAAAAGGCCAGTTCCTGAGAGCAACAACATCACACACGCGACAACAAAAGGGGATCAATTTCACAGACATTCTGCATTCATGCTCCCCAGAAAACACAATTAACATGCATTTTTTTTCCCTATACATCTGGGCGCCTCATATGTAAATACCCTCATTCTGTTTCTGTCCTCCCTTCTTTCCTGTCTGTTTGTGCTTTTCCAGAAATGTTTTTCGTTTTATTTATATGCCAGTCGGAATCAGAAAGGTTGGCTATTTGTAATTAAATGTGCATATTTCTTCTGCTTGCACTTTCGAGACTGCAAGAGATATTTACAGATGTAAATAAACAATGATGACTTGTGAAACACCTGTTTGATGCATCGAGTAATCCTCAGCAGCTTGTCTAATCTTTACCTTTAAGACCAGAGATGTATTCTCGCTCTATTAGATATGCCAATACGAGGAGTAAAGAAGTCTCTACTTTCTGAAACATGAGCACAACTCCCTGTGAGGTTTTGATGGGAGAGAACTTTCAGTTATGCAATCTGTAATTAGGCTGTACAGGGAAGCGCACTGTATTGCAACTCCTCCACAAGCAGTAATCACTGAGGTCCAAAAAGTTTAAAGAAAAAACACAATTGCCTTATTTAAAAGATTCGATCCAGTGTCAACATTATTTGTGAAGTTTTACTTCCTTCAGGCTATAACGTCTAAAGGCATGTTATAGAGATATTGTATTATAATAATTCATCCATGCATGTTTCATTTAAAAATATTGACCTTGTAATGTTTACTCAAAATGTCTTTATGCGGGGAAAACGACAGACTTCTCTATGATGATGTATGCAGGACTCCTCCAATCACTGTCCAACTTGTGTTCATCTGCCTCCACTATTTGAGTGCACATTTCAAAATCAGTTAATAGAACCAAGTCCCAACCCTATGCATTTTCTTTTTTTTCCATAATCCATTAAACTCTTGATGCACGTCGCAAAACTGAAGGACTTTCTGGAGTTCCAGCTATCGCAGGTAACAGCTCAATTGGACTGTGCAGGCTTGAATGTACAGCCAGGGAACTGCTACTGAGTAGCCTGGGAAAACCCAGACGAACTTCCGGCAAATTTAGATTTGCTCTGCAAGTTAGTCTGGCGAAGAGCCCATTCAAGCTCATTTCCAATCTTTCCAAATCGAGGCACCAATCACAAACGTTGAGGCGGGCTTTACAAGATGACGATCGATTTGATTGGTTTTAAGGTCTATCCAATCGCGCCCAGGGGTATTTGAGCGACGTCTGTTGGTGACGCCCCTTTGGAAATGAGCTGTCAATGAACCATCCCCAGACCCTAACTCAGTTACGACTGAGAAGTGTCTGGTTTTAACCAGGCTAGCTACTGAGATGATTGGGAATCACATCCCGTACCTTGTCTTTTAAGTCTGTGACCTGGAAAGCGCATTGCGTTTCAGACTGAAACGGAATATGGTAAAGAGGGAGGGGCTTGTTTTTAGTGCACCTGCTCCACGTCATCTCCCGCTCTGGTATTTGTTGTCATATTATTATGTTGGCTTGACAATGCCAGCATACTGATCTACTATTTAAGCTGCTTCTTCTAAGACTACATTTTAAACCGTATCTCAAATAGTTTTCAAGCTCCAACCACCAAACTCGGGTCAGGCCTTCCGACCGTTCTGACACGGTATGCTAAGTTTTCTAACTGAATCAGACTTGAGGTTTTCGTAAACCGGATGATCAAATCTACAAAAAAAATCTGATTTCATTGAGGTGGTTAAAACTTTTGTACAATAATAATTATAGTGTATAAAAGCCGTATATCACCAGCAAAGCTTACTGACTATCCAAGGACAATGTGCTAAGTCATTAACAACACGCTGAAAAATGTAACCAGCACTCAACTTGTTAAAACATCAACATGTTAATTCATGTTCATGTCCGAAAACATGCTAGCAGCATGGTAATTCATGCTAACAATGTGCGTTTAGGAGAGAACATTAATTAGATATAATGAGTTATGTAAGGATATATGCGAGTAGTAGCTTTGAGGTTAGGATTCAGGACCATCCACGTAAGTTTTGAATGTGATTTACAGTATCTGACGTCCAAGCTGTGAGACGTAAGGACGCCCCCATAATTAAAGATAATGACATGATGCAAAGAAATTTAGCAATCAGTTTAAGGCATTAAGCATGTCAAACTGAAACATATGGCAATAGATAAACGACTAAATTCCACTTAAACGCTCTGGCATCCGCTATCGAGGTAAGTTCAGTTTTAGGTGAACAAAACTCAAAGCATAGCAGCCAGACGGACTTACTTTTATTACACTCCAACACGTTTCCTCCCGTGCAGAGACAGCCATTCCCGGGCCAGTCAAAACCATGCTTATTATTCATCCCTGCAACCTTGTGTTGTCAGCGATAGAGGATGTTAACCAGTCTAGTCCCTGGAGCTCGTAATGCCTTTAATCAAGGCCAAAGCACATGCTGTATGAATGGAACTACTTTAACACGCAAAACAAAACAATTGAAAATAGCCAGGTCTAAAACATATGCCAATTAATACAGAACTTGCATTAGGAAGCAATTTTACCAATGCTAGTGATTTTCTCCTTCAGCTTCATTTTCAGTGTCAATACAATTTGTGCCATGAGTCTTTTAAAGGGGTGGTAAAACGCATTTTTTTTTTTGAAGGATTGATTGTGTTTGTGGGGTGCACTGTAACATGTGTTCATGCTTCGTTTTTAAAAAATTGCATTATTTTTCATATATTTTACCTAAATTATACACTGCTCTGCCCCTCCTTGTAAAATCGGTCTGATGGTTTCCTGGTTCTATGAAACCAGTCCCTCAAAAATACACAATGGGCTCAGATTGGTTAGCTAGCCCAGTGTGTTGTGATTCGCTAACCGTCTAGTGCACGTTTACCGGAAACGCCACGCCCCTTGTCTTTACCGGTACTTTGTTCTTTGGTGTATTATAAACAATGGCGTCAATAAAACCAATCGGACCGGGGGAAACGTTAGTGAAGATGATCGAGGAGAACCTGTTCAAGAACGGCTGTTAAACGACATCGTTTCTGACTGTATGACGCCTTCTGTATTTTTAGAAAGATTGTAGACAAATATCTGTCGACAGAACTATTTACCCAAAACGAACACTAACGCCGCCTTCACACTGGCAGTTGAAATCAGCTCCGTTACGCAATACGCACCCAACGGACGTCGTACTACACAGTGAAAAGCGTCGGAAGCGGGTAGAACAAAAATGGCGGAGAGATTAGAATGGTTGATTTTGTCAGTTCTGTATGATCTCTCTGATGAGGGTTATAGAGATATTAATAGGAAGGCTGCTGTGTGAGGAAAGTTGCTCAGGACGTTGACATGTCAGGTCGGCTAAAAAATGTGATATAGTGGTATAATTTATACCACTATATCACATTTAGTTCGATGTCTGCCTACAATTTAATTGTATTAACTGCCCTAATAATGTTAGCAAATCATGAAAATAAAAAAATGACATGACAACTTAACTTTTAATAAAATAAATAATGATTTTATAACGATAAGAATTCAGGTTTGTTTATCAGTATCATAGCAACGCTAACTTCCGCTGGAATTGTCGGATAGGAACCGTCCATAGTTTTTCGCAAGAGTTAAATTTTTTGAACGCATCCGGATGACCAACGGACACGATTTTTCTTCGCATGCGGTCTGCGAATCTCCAAATCAATGACGTCCGGTCGTTTCGGAGCCGTATCGGAGCTGATTTCAACTGCCAGTGTGAAGGCGGCGTAAACATCGGCTGCCAAATAAAACACAGAACCATGTTTAGCATGCCTGTAGATAAACAATCATGTAGATAAACATAAAAACTCTAATCAAAGAATAATTTACAGTAATTGCAAGTTCGCTGTTGAGATTAAAAAACATTTTGTAACGTTAGGTGTTTGTAGGATAACGTTAAGTATGAATGAGCATTTAACAAACCAGAAGAGCCAAACAGCGTTGTCAATTTGTTTACTTCCTTGCTACAACATACAATTAACAATACAAACTATTACAGGAAAACAGATCGACGAAAAATAAATCATACTTACAGGTTGTGGCCCGTAAACAACAGCTTCTGTTCTTAAAGTTGGAACTGCTCCATCTTTCAGGACAAGCCGTTGTGCTTCATAAACTCGCGAAGATTTTGAAAGCTTTCCTCCGTAACACGTGCAGCACAGAGAGCGAGATTTGGGTCATAATAATGAGGGACCGAGTTAAAAATAAATTTTAACCATTGATCCCTAACTCCCTCGTCCCTAGGAAGGCTGAACAAAGTGGACCTGCTGCTGAAATCCAGATGAAAATAACAGCAGCGTTTCGACGGCATTGACAACTCATCTCCAAAACAGCAATATAAAATGGCCTCGCACCACTTATTAAGTATTATCGGAGGAGGGGTTTATGTAAATAACAGGATATGCTGACGTCAGCAACTCCCGAGGAATGTTGTGTAGTCCAAAACCAATCGTCTGCTATAGTCCTTAGAAATTGAAATTTTTAAAAGCAAATATCTCCCTTTGATTTGAACTTTGAGCGCTGTAACTTTGCAGATGTTGTTTATGCTCAAACAGCAACATACACACTAGCTTAAGTTAGAAAAGTGAAATCGTATTTTACCACCCCTTTAAGAAACATAAGAAAAAGTCCTTCGCACTGCATCCTTCCACGTATCTAATGTGTTGCAAAAATTTGATCTGTCCAGATTGTGCACACTGAGGGTCGCGTTTCATTTTTTTTTTAGTTTATTTTTATTTTACCTTTGCTCCAGGATGACTGACTGGCTGACATTTCCAACACTTATTTAGCTGTCATACTTTGAGCAGTCACATAAACAATTGTGTTGGTTTACAAAAAGAGGCCCACTGCACTGAGGATATTTGGGTAAGAGTATCACATGTTTAGGAATACACTGGAATGCTGAGTTTCGAAATAACTTTCCTTGATTTATGTCAGTGGGATTTTGAGGCTCTTTGCAGCTTAAACAGGCGCAGACTGGTGGATTCATTTGGACAGAAGAACAGTTAAGGCGACAGCCACAACTTAATAGAACCAAATTTACATCACATTTTTCAGAGTAATTATCAGTTCTAGGCAATTCATTTTAAGTATACAACACCCACTATACCCTGTATTAACATTATTATAATATTTGACCATTTTATGACTACTGTGTAGAAAAAAACATTGCATATAGAGAATGACCCAGGCTCCTATTTTTCATATTCATTTAAGTGTTATTCCAGTTCTTTTAAGAGATGTTTAATCAACATATTCATCCCTTTAAAAGTACAGAAAAACATAGGAGGCTGAATATTAGTGTCTGTTTACACAATCATAATAAAAGATACAGTACATTTCAAGCAAATAAATGCTCCTTTCTTGATCACATCCAGTCTCTCTAGTCTAGACAATACATACTGCTTCCCAGAAACATAGACTGCACATGTTTGCCCAGCTGGTATGCATTTTATTTCAATCGTTTCTCAGCAGGTAATACAGCAACAACAAATTTCACCAACAGTTCATTCATAAAATCCTCCA